>NW_021620771.1:3940958-4036682 GCF_004785775.1 Grammomys surdaster | reverse complement strand
ACCTTATAGATGGGAGAAAATATTTGGAAATTGTATATCTCCAAAGAGACTTGTGTATATAATATATAAATAACTGTCCCATGTAAAATGTTTTAAAAAGTGATTTTATAATGGGCAAAAGATATGAATAGTTTTTTCTTCAAGAAGGTTCATAAATGGTTACATGAAAAGATGTTCAATGTAATTAGTCATTAGGGATATACAAATCAAGACAGTAAGATGCCATTCACACCTATTAGATCAGCTAATTTCTTTCAAAAAGGTGCTAACAAGTATGTGGAGAAATTAGACCCCTCATGAATTGCTAGTGGAAAAATAAAATGCTATTTCTCATTTCTACAGGCAATGTTTACATTTTCTTGAAGACATATTGTTACACACATATGAAATGAAATGAAATGAAAACACACAAAAATAATATTGCCCATGCCTATTCAGAGTAGCATGATTCATAATGCCCAAAAAATAGGAGCAGGGCAGGGGTTATGGCTCAGTTAGTAAAGTGTTTGCTTTGAAAGTTTGATCTCCATGGCCTACATGAAAAGCTTGGAGGACGGGTGCACAAGCTTGTAATTCAGCATTGGGAAGATAGAGATGGAAGGATTCCCAGAGGCTTGCTGCCAGATAGTCTAGACAAGAAGCTCCAGGTTCAGTGAGAGACCCTGTCATAAAAATAAGATGAAGGATTCAAGAGACGGCTCAACCATTGAGAACACTTAAGGACACTTAGTGTCTTGCAGAGGAGGACCCAGCCTCGTTCCTAGCACTCATATGCCAACTCATATTGCTCATAACTCCAGTGCCAGAGAATCAGATGCCCTCTCCTGACATTTGTAGATTCAACCACACATGTGGTGCACATACATACACAAACAGTAAAATATAAGGTGAAGAGCAATTGAGAAATACACCTGGTATCAATCTCTAGTCTGTACATGTACCTGAGAATACACATGTGCACACACAAACATGTGAACACAAAAACAAAGCCAGCCTAAATAGTTGGATGAGCCAACATTTACTATGTCATACAATAAGATATTATTTTATAATATAAGAAATGAAATACTGTCATGCATGCCTCTAATTCTAACCCACTGAAGGCAGTAGGACTACAAATTCAAGGCTAGCCTTGACTGTATAAAGAGACACTGTCTCAAACAGACAAAGGAAGGAAATAATACCAGCTACAGCCCAGGCTGGCTTTGACAACATCATGCTAAGCGAAAGAAACCAGTCGCACAAGACATCATATTGTATGATTCGATTTATAGAAAATGTCTAAGATAGAAAAGTCTATCCAGACACAAAGTACATGGTCAGTGAACCAAGGGCCAATGAAAATGACTGTTTATGAGGAGGAAGTTTCTCTATAGGGTGATAAAAATGTTCTAAAATTAAGTTATGATGATAATGACACAATTTTGTAAAGAAGCCAAAACTCAATGAGGGGATTTTGAAGATATGGTATTTGAATTTATGTGAATTATATCTCAATAAAGATATTAAACTAACAAAAGGGGTGGACAAGCCTCAGGAGAATAACAGTGAGTTCAAGGCTAGCCAGGGAGACATAGCAAAACCTTTTCAAAAAGTTTAATCAAAAGCACAAAACAAAAACCAAACAAAAGTAGATTGGAACTCCTGGATTAGCAAAAAGTTGGCTACATACTTACTACGTACATACTACATACATGCATACATCCCACTGAGAGTGGGGATGCTGACTCAAGTAAACATGGTCACTTAATGACAAGCATGGAAATGGAGTCTTGGCATGGTTAATAACATGGCCTTTAGAGTCCCTAAATGAACCTGACCTGTGTCCTATTATTTGAGGGCTTAAGGGTAGAAGGACATGAATCTGTTGATTCAAGCTCTGAACTTTCTTTATAGTGTCATACTCACAAACATCTGGTGAGGATGTTTTGTAACTGAAGAATAAAGAATTCCCTATCTCCCAAGAAATGAAGATTATAAGAGTGGAGGAGTGTCCTAAGCAAGTAGCACACTTATAAACTTCCAGGGATCAGTGCCTCCCAAAGAAGAGCCAAACCTAGAGCAAGATTTTCATCAATACGACAGGAAAAGGATAAAAGAAAGGCCTCTGGTGTCCTTGACAGTGCCAGCTTTCTGAATGTACATCTTTAGGACAGATCATAACAGAGAGAGCTGAAAGAGGGCAAGAAAAGGAACTGTCTATCATGTGCGCTCCAGGCTCCTGGGACAAGACGCTCCAGTATTCTAACTTAAAAGCAAGAGATTCTCAAGTCCTCTCCACCCTGTGTTTAAGGTCCCTTATGTAAGAAATGGTGCTAAAGTATTTTAAAAATTCAGTGAACAAGGTTAACAAATAGTTTGAGGGCAGGAGAGGTGGATCAGGGGTTAGGAACACTTAGTGTTTGTCCAGAGGACCCTCGTTTGGTTCCCAGCACCAACCACCTGTAACTCCTGCTCCAGGGGAGCCCACGCCTCTCTGTTCACGTGCACGCACACACAATTGCTTTTAAAAAGGAAATTAAATGATTAACACTAAAGTCACTTTATGAAGGCGTTCACCTTCATAGCGTTCTGAGATTAAAAATAAAAAATAAAACTGAGATTAAAAATAAAAATCAAAAGGAGAAATTCTAATATATATATATATATATATATATATATATATATATATATAAAATGTTGATGCTAAGAGTGCTAAGATGCTAAGATATATATATATATATATATTTATTTACTGAAAAGCACATCTAGAAAAAACCAAACTTCCACGCGACGGTCAGGGCACCGGGCTGGGCCACGAGCATCCGTCTGGGTCTGAGGGACACGGGACCTTCCTGGGTCGCCTCCCAGCGGCTGTGAGGAGCAAGGCGGCCAGGTAACCAGCGCGGGGCGCGGGGCGCGGGAGGGCCACGCGGGCCTCGTGGGCGCCGGCCTCCCGGTGCGGGCGCCGGGCCTCAGGCCTCTCCCTGGGCACCGCCCCGGGTCCGGCCCGGTAGCTCGGCTCGGCTCGTCCGCGGCCAGGCGGGGCCCGTCGCACACGGAGCTGCAGCCGCCTGAGGCGCTCGGGTCGGGTCAGCCTCACGGACGCACAGCGCCCGCCAAGCCACCGCCTCAGGTCAGAGTCGCCCCGGGCCACGCAGCCCGCCGGAGGGACGCGGAAGAAGCGACCTGGGGCGCTGCGCGGGGGTACCGGGTCGTGCGCGGCCTGAGGGGACCGAGTGTGACGACAAGGTGACCGGGCTGAGGGGACGGGCTGAGGAGAAGTCATACTCTGGCAGGACCCTGCGAGACTGACAGCCTGCCGGGGTCTCTGCTGACAGGACGCGGGCTGAGAAGTCACATTCTGACAGGACTGTGTGACTGACAAGGTGAGGGGGCCTCGGCCTGCGGGGACTGGATCTGACTGGCTAGGTGACTGGGTCTCTGAGGGGACGCGGGATGAGGAGAAGTCACACTCTGACAGGACTGGGTAACTGACAGCCTAACCCTGTCTCAACTAGAGGGGACCCGGGCTAGAAAGTCACACTCTGACAGGACGGAGCGTGACAAAGTGACGGAACCTTGACTGAGGGGACCCGGCTGAGGAGAAGTCATATTCTTGACAGGACCAAATGCGACAGACAAGGTGACAGAATCTGGGTCTGAGGGGGACGCGGGCTGAGGAGGAATCACGCTAGGAGAAGAGCGAGAGCGAATGATAGCGGGGCGGGGTCGCGGACTGAGGGACAGAGTAAGGGGTTTCGGCTGAGGACCGGTCACCCGCCTAGAGAGCCGAGTGTGACTGACCGGGTGACTGTCTCCTGAGGGACACCAGCCCGGCGCAGAGGGCCACAGTGGAGCCACCTCAGGTTCCCTGAGAGGGTGCGCAGGCAGGCGTGTGCGAGCTCGGGAGCAGGGCAGCTGGGCCACCAGACCCCGACAGGAAAGCCAGGTCTCCACACAGTCCAGAACTCCCGCGGGGGACCGCATTGTACGGATCCTGGTGACAGTTTTCAGAGAGGGGCTCGCCAGCAGCCACCGGGCGCCCCGCGGCGCTGGGGGTGGAGGGAGGAGGGTGTGCCGGTGATCGCCCGGGCGACTTGGCCCGCGGCCCCTGCCCGGGGCTCGCCAGGTGTGAGGAAAGCGGGGTCACTGTCGCCAAGGCCCCGCCCCGCCAGTGCCCCTCTTCAGTCTAAGGAGGGGGCGAGCACAGGGCCGGGCTAACTGGAGTAGGCAGCCCTCGTGGTGGGGGTAGAAGGTGGGTGTGTGGCTCCCGGTGCTTTATGGCTTGGGATTGGGGAGGAGCCTAAGGTGAGGAGGCAGAAACTGGGAGTAGCCTGGGCTGCTTTTATATAAGGGACGCGAGGAGGTCAAGAAGGGGCCTGGACCTCTGCTGGGGATCAGAAGGCTGCAGCGCTAAATTCTTCTTAACTCCCATTGAGTAGGTAAGTGGCCCCATCGTCATCGTTTTGTTGGAGGGTGTTGTGAAGTGGGCCAAACTGCCCCAAGTTCTTACACATCAGGATGGTTTGGCTGTATTCTTGTACTGTAAGAATCTGCTTCGCTTCTGATGCTAACGGTAGGAAGGTCACGGTTGTGTCATTTATTTCAGGAGGAATAAAAAAAGTTAAGTTTTCTGTTAGGAAGAGGCTAAAGTTGTTCTTCTTTAGCAGGATGAAGGACAAAAAATGTAAAATTAAATGATCATTTGAAAACAAAACCAGATGAACCAAGTTGCAGGATAACTAACAGTTGAAAAGCCTCTTGATTTGGAGTTCTTTATTGTAATGTCAACTCTTTATTATCATGCACGAGGCAAATTGTTAACCGGAGTTATTAAATGAATAACTTAGTCTTGGACTTGGGCAGGTCTTCCAAAGATATCAGGTGCTCTGTGGGAGTCTTCCTGTCCATAGCTAAGTGATCAATTGCTGACTAAAAATGTAACTAATTCCAGGTGCTATATGATTTAAAACCTGGCTAGGGTAGGAGTTGACATACACTATGACTTCTCAAAGAGACAACTCTCTTGAAAGTTTGTCGGAAGCGCTCATAGATGCTAAGGGAATTTGGGGCGCTGTTTCAGACGATTTGGTTCCAACTTTAAAATAAGTTCTCTGTTGTCTTATCTTCAACCACATTTGCTCTAAAGTAAATGTCCGAAATATTAACTTTAATATACAAACATTTGAAATCAGTGTCATACATTAGTCGGAGTGAAGCATTTTATAAAGCCATCCATTTTTATTTTACTGTGTGTATTGTGTAAATTTGCTCATTTAAGTGCTACTTCATATTTAATTTGCTGAGAATTGTATCTTCAGTGAGAAGATCTAAGAAGCAACTGGTGGTCATCTCAATCTTTTGCAGCTCACTAGAAGGAAAAAGACTGTCGACAGTTTTGTTTTTAAGGAAAAAAATTCTTTTTCATATGTAAAAGCTTCAAACTCTTAAAACTGCTGAAGAACAATGGCGCCGGTGAAGTCTAAAGTTCTGGATACCTCTAGGCTGAAGAGTTTTTAGATGCTGTTTCCTCATTCTTTAATATTTAAAAGAATATAAGTTCTTTAAAACACATTAGAACTAAAAGACCCAGAAGTATCATACACATCAATATTTAAGAAAACTTTGACAGTTTTGTGATAGCTATTTTTAATAATTAATTATATTTCCTTTAAAGGAACTGGTTTTCCTAACTTTCATGTCACTACATATTTCAGAATCACTTTAACAAAAAAGGACGGATTATACTAAAAAACATCGTTAGCTTCAAAATCCCTTTGACATTTAAGATTCATATGTGAAAAGAAGCATGACTTTAAATTTTTTGATGTAGAAATGGATTACTGAGTATGCAAGTGACTGTTTTCAGTTAGTAAGTTCTACTTATTTAAATAAATGATTTTTTTTCACTTTTTCATTTTCGAAAAGAATATGCCTTCAGTGTTGTCAAGATCCTTCTGTGTGGGGAAGCTAAGTAATGGCACTGCGAAAACACATATAAGGATTAGCAATGTATTTAAATTACTTTTCAGATTATGAAATGGTTGCTAGTAGCAGGAGACACTCATAAAGATTTTGTTAAAATAATTTTTCCAAAGGTTTCAATATTGTCACAGCTTTCACAGGGTCTATAGGTGCCCAGTGCATATATAGCAAGACACCTTGACCATTCTAATTTGTGTCTTTCTGATGACTTTGTTGTCATGTGGACTTGAAAATATTCTCTGTGTCATAAAGTGATGTAAAAATGCTGGAAGAAACTTTTTTTGCTTTCATAGGATTCCACTGAGTAAATATTGGTAGAAGATTAAAAAAAAATACTACACTAGTCAAGACAATTTGATTTAAGTCAATAGTATGTAATTTTAAACATATGCGCAGCCCACAAATTGTCAAAATGAATTTCTTTCTTGTTTTTCTTATTTTTGTGGCAAATTTCCCTGTTGTCCATTACTTCGCTTTCTTAACGCCTAGACGCAGCAAAAAGGGGAGCGGCATGATCGCTTACAAAGGTCATTAGAAACGGAATTAAGTTGACCAAAAGAATAGCAAGAGCAGTTAAATATCTTTCTCGATATCAGGGAAGCCTCAAATACCATATATTAGTTAGATTCATAGCATATGAGGTATTTTTTAAAAATCATTTTTAAGTTTTTTTTTTTCCTGAGGTTGTCTTTGTCTGCTACTTGTACTTTTCTCGCAATACAGAGGTAGATTTTGGAGAATTATACATTTTGTATTTTAAAGTATTGTTTAATAAATTATCCAACATGACTGCATTTATAAGGAGATCTCAAACACAATAGGCCATAATTTAGTGAAGTGTACGATTCATGTTAAGATAATATCTACCACTGGTATGGTATATCCTGAAGTCATTATCTTAAGACCTAGGTTTATTCTATTTCTCTTCAATTATACATATATTTTAATCAAGTATTCTGTTCAGAACATGGATGTTTATAGTTATGTTTAACTATTTCCATTATTATGTTCTTTCTAAGTATAGAAAATTAGAAAAGCTTAAGATTATTAATCTTTGTTTCTGTTTGTTTGTTTTGGGTATGGTTTTAAGACTTTTATCAGCAAGCCTGGATATCTTAAATGATAAGAGCTTGGCCCTGAATTTAGCTGAGCTGATATCCTAAAGACAACCTACATGGCAATCTAGGTCAGCACTGACTCGCTCACAAGTCTGACTAGTTTGCTCTCTTACTACCTTTGTGATAACTGTTCAGAAAGATAAAAATGTCTGTCGCTTTATTGCCAACTCAAGAAAAAAATATGGAAATATTCAATTTTCAGCTTCAAATTATATTCTTTACTCTCTGATGATTTGGGACAAAAACAAGCATAACTTTTTTTTCTTCTGTCTTTATGAGTCCTTCATAGACAAGGGGTCTTTGTGTTCATACTAAGTTTCCAGGGCAGCAGGCTTGTGTGTTTATTTGATAAAGCTCTGCTCTTTATGAATTTTTATGGCATACTTTTGAGAGAGTTGAGTATGTTATCCAGGGGAAGTTTATTTTGCCAAGCATAGTAGTCTCCTTTAGCTCCATAATTTACTACCAACACCTAAAAGACTAAATAATTCCTTGTGCTAGTCATTTAAACTGTTTGTTGTAACAAACAATAACCCAAATTAGCCTTCTAAAAAGCTTGACAAGTCACTTATGCCTGCTAATAGGCCACTCAACTTATTGGCAGGCAGCAACTGAACAAGTATATAAATGACTACACATTTGAAGCCCTCTGTGGATTAACTAATACAGATTACTGTAAGAGACTTTCCTATGCAAGAAACGGACTGGGACTGGATGTGGTAACATGGGCCGATCCCAAGCAGCATCTATGTGAGCTGCGTGCTTGCCTGACGAGTAGGACGGAAAGAGGCTTGTGTGCTGCACAAATGATTACTGGGGAAAATTGCTGTGGGGCTTGAACTGCACGTCCCTGGCAAGGGAAAAAAAAAAAAAACACCTCTAGACCTGGAATTACCAGGCTCTAGTAGAGACAGAGCTGCAAGGCTGGGCCTATGGAGGCAACGAAAGACTCAAGCTGGTGCTTATAAGTAGGGGTGAGTGTCTTTGTGGATTTCCCTTTGGGAGTGGGAGCCCAGATTCTCATTAACTTCTACCTTCTTATTAGCAAGTACTGTTGGGTCTTCCTAAGAGTCTTGGCTCTTCTTTCAAGCACCCGAGTGACCAGGACAGAGACTGAGAAATCTTTTTTGATAGAGGAGAATGTATTTTTCTCCACTGGACAGTTTGGACACAAAAGAAAGATACTATCAGTCTTTGTAACTTGTACTGGTTACAGTAAATTTAAACCTTTCAGGCAGAATTTAAACTATATAATAGCATGAGGCTTTGTTGAATTTAATAATTTTTTATTTATTTAGGTATTGGAAGTCAAACCTTGGCCCCTCACATGCAAAGTAGTACTCTTGTACCGCTTTGTACAGTAATACCCCAGGCTCCTCTTTACTGATTTTGTGCTGTATAGTTTGCTCTGAGATACTGGTAATCGAACACCCATGGCCTTGCATGTCCTGGGCAATGCTTTATCACTCTTCAACAATTATTGTTTATAAATGTTATATATGTGTGGTTGCTTTGCCTGGATATTTGTCTGTGTACCACTTGTGTGTCTGGATTCCAATAGAGGCTGGAAAAGGGTTTCCAACTCCATGGCACTGGTATTACAAAATGGCTGTGAGTCACTATGTGGATGCTGGGAATTGAACCTGGGTCCTCTGAAAGAGTAGCAAGTGTTCTTAACTGCTGAGCCATTTCTCTAGTCCCACCTTATTCTTTTTAGAAAATAAATTCACTGCTACCTTTAACTACTTAAAAAATCTATAGACTTAGCTGGAATTATAATATGGAGATAAAATGGATTGAAACAAATTGTCTGACCCCTTGGAAGAGTTCGGATTGGCATGGACCTAGGAGTGAGGAGTCCTTTTCAGCTTGCGGCAGATAAGGACAAGAGCAATCTGAGGGAAGTAGAGAAAAGGGGAATCCCCTGAGTAGGAGGGTGTAGGAGTGGAACATACAGATCCCAGTCTCTGCTCTCAGGTACAGGTTGTGTGCTTACCATGTCCTAGAATGTAAGATTAGGTTGAAAGAATTCACTCTGCTCCTTGGTGACATCTGAAGATTCTACAATCACTGAAATTCTAAGGTTGCCTCTCACTGCTGTTACTCTTTCTGGCCCTCAAGTAACTTTTGGGGAGAATCTAGCAAAGGGAATAGAGACAAGTGATTCTTTCATCCTGTGTGTTTAAGCAACACATTATCCTTTATAGGGAGGGCAATAGGGAAACACAGAACTGTGAAACTGAGTGCTGGGGTGAAGAACTGGAAAGAACTCCTTAACCTTGACCCCACCCCTGCAGCTGTCATTCTACCACTAAAAGCGCTGTTGTCATAGGAAGGTCTGGAGTTCACTTTAAAGAGCCAGTGTTCTGGACAGAATTAACTGAACACATTACTATCAGGAAAAAAAAATAAGGTTTGCTTTCTTGATTTCCTGTTGCCTGAAAACACAGGTAACATTCACATGGAGTTGGAAAGAGAGAGTAGGAATCACATTTGGTGAATGCCTATAGCCATTGCACTTAGGAGGAGGAAAGACAGGATTGGGGAAGGAAGATTTGCTCACATGTGGAACTGGATAAAGGGGGTTAAAAGAAGGGGTGGGGAATAAGGTAATATGTGGTCTTTGGCAGCAAAATACTCATGAGACCAACCATGTGGATCAGCAGTGATAAGAAAAGACAAATGATTTATTCACCATGCATACATATTTTTTCTCATAAAAATCAAGACAAGGACCTAAGAGATGGCTCAGTTGGTAAAAGCTGGACAACCTGAGTTTGATCGCTAGGGCCCTCATGGTGGGAGTAAAGAATGGACTCCTGCGGGTTGTCATCTGAACACACACAATAAATAAATGTAATTTAAAAAATTTAAATCAAGACAGGTTGCAGATGTTCCTCAAACTATTTTTTAACTCAAAAGAAAACAAACAGCCATTGTGCAATAGCATTTTACCTAGGGAACGTCATCAAAGTTCAGAGCCGTGAGCTGGCAGTTAGATAATGTAATCAAGTGCTATACCATCACCCTTCCTCAGGTCCCTATTTCCTCCATGATGTCACATTAATCCCCTGCTGTCTTCATGAGTTAGCTCCAGCAGACAGCCAAAGCCCCTTCCTAATAGAGCACAGTGAAAGGGGATTTTCAATCACTTCAGTGGGAAAAAAATGCCTAAGAAGAAGAAATGATGCTTAATGCTTTGGCTATCCACTTCACACATACTCTGCTTTCTTCTCTTTAGGCTTAAAATGGTTACAGCAACTCAATGAAGCTCTGCTAGAAATCAAAGCTTGGTGGTCTTATTAGTTCTGTGAATCAAATAATCGGTGGGATTTGTTAAGAATGGCCACCCTCACATCCAGTACTAAGCACACTACTTACCTGTCATTAGTGTGTACACAACCTAATTCAGTTTATGAACCCAAATCTGAGAATCCTAAAGCCTCACTGTACTATTTATTGTCTCTTTCTTGCAGTTGATAATTACCCATGTAAACAAGCTTTTGAGTGTGTGAAAAAGTGTACCCGTATGCATGTTTTTCTTGTTCTATATACTGGATAAGGTTTTTAATAAAGAAAACAAACATGTGAATGATATAAATATAAGTGAAGTTGAAACTTCAAAAAATTATTTGCATATGTCAGAATAATTCAGAAAAGTAGAGAGTACACCCAGGCAAGCATTTGGCAATGGAAGATTGCTCCATGTCTCCTTGGAGCATTTGGAATGACTTAGTAACATCCTGATTTTATTTAAAGGCAATATAATATTTTAAATTTTGGATTCAGCAGTGTTCAAATTCACTGGCTTTTAGGACTTTAAAAGTAATAGATGAGAAGTTTCTTGAAGGAAGGTACCAGTAGGTTTTTATTTATCTTTCCATTTCCAGCATATAGCACAGTGATTAGTAGGTGCTGAGTAAAATTTTTCTAAAAGAGTAGGAAGGGCTAGGAATGTAGCTCAGTTGGTGGAGTGCTTGCCTATCATGTAGAACACTCTAGATTCTATCCCAAACACAAACTAACAACTTGGAATCTTAGCACTCAGGAGGTAGAGGCTGGAAGATCAGAGAGCTTCACCATAGTCCTCAGCACTACACAAAGGATCGGGCCAGTCTGGATTTATTAGGCTATACTCTTGTCTGTAGCCTATGTGAAGTTCCTGGCCATATTTCACTTTATTCATAGAATCCCTGGGAACTATCCTGTAAGACTCACTATAGCTGGCTTGCTAGATTACTTAGAAAAACAGTGCTGTTGTCTGTAAGTTCCTATCAAGGGAGGCCAACTGGTTGTCCATAGCTCCTGTTGCTGTAGGCTAACTGGATCTCTTAGACAGGGTCTCACCAGTTCTTTTTGTCTTTGAGTGGCGGTTAGTAACCCTGAGTGTCAAAGACTGGATTTTATACAACCACAGAAAAGGATCTAACCCTGGAAAACTGCTCTATGTTATGTAAATAAAGCTATGTTCCAATTCCAGTTTAATAAAGGTTGACAATAAGCCCTTCCTAGTGATTTTTAGTAACAGTTTTGTTTCTTACTCTAAAATTCTGTGATTTGCCAATTGCAGCCAGGGGTGTGGCTGAGAGCTAGAGGGGTTGTCTAGCATGCAAAGTCTTGTGGGCAACACACTATGATTTAGAAGCTGAGGAGATTTGTATTTACGTATCTCTGATGTCACTGTAATTTACTTCAGGCTGCTTAGAAAGCAGTTGGGCAATGTGTTGCACACTGTAATGCTATACCGTCACTTCTGAGGCTTTTCCCAGAGCACCAGAAGATACAGGAAAGGCCAGATACAAGAACTTCATAAAAGCATTGTTATAAGAACCCGTATTTGAATGGGGAATGGTGGTATTCACCTGTAATCCCAGCATCTGAGAGACTATGGCAGGAGGATTGCATGTTTGAAGCCAGTCTGGGCCACATAGTAAGATCCTATCTAAAAACCATACTTGGAAGTAATGCAGATATTTAGCAACAGAGAAATAGTTAACTTTTTCGTTTCTCTGTGATCCTGATCAGTAAAAATCAAGGCAAAGCGTAAGAATCCTCTAGCTAGGGTTTTGAGCTTTTCTCTGTCATACCCAAACTTTGTTTCACACTTAGTTTTATTTAACATATTAGATTTACCTATATATTTTTTCATGATTTATTTATTTGGGAAGGAGAAAAAAACTTAAAATCCATCTCTTTTTGTAGCAGCCTCATCATGTTACACAAGGTTCAATTTTGTAGATGGTCTGTGATCTTTTCGATCTTTAGTTTGTGCTGTCAAATAGAGCTTTAAAAACAGTTTCCAGAATTACTTTCTCTTTTAAAGCTCTCCTTTTAATTTTTTTCTTAAAAATATATGTATGCATTATGCTCTTTGTTTTCCTTCTCTCTCTAAAACTGAATGACCTCATGTGAGAGTTATTTGGCTTTTCAACTCCTGGCAGAATGTTGAACATGTAATCATAACTAGTCACTGATATAGAAGCCTATTAAGGTAAGCTTCCCTTATCAATGAGACCTTGGTATAGAATGTGGTAGAAATCCTGAAGAAAGTGGCTTGAAAATAGCAAGGTGTATGTTTCCCCAAATCCCTGTGAACAATGCAAAAATCACATATATTTATATATGTATGCATGCATACATGCAAAGTACATGCATACATGCAAAGTACGGTAATAGTCCTTGGACTTTTTTCCCCCTGTTCTAGAAATTCCAGAAGGAAAAATTAACTGCTTTTGCCTTTGACCCAGGTCATATATTATTCCTGTTACTTTCTTTGGGAATATATATTTCTATATATTTCTATATATTCAGATATGTTTCTGAATTCATAATCAATTTGTACGTGTGTGTATATTATGTATTTATGTACATATATACATGTATGTATGTACATGTATATTTTGTATTGGTCTTGTGGCTCAGAATACCCTTTCCATCTTTAAGTATTAAAAGGTCTTCTAGAAGTTTTATATCGGTGATACTAAATCTTTTTTTCTTCCCTGTCAAGTTCCTGTTGATTTAGTCCCTAATGTCAGCCAGTGTGAACAGTAGCTAACAAGACTTCAGTTTTTAGATCTTAGAATTTTTTGGTAGGAGAGCCTTAAAGTGGTGACACTTCAAAGAGTAAATCCACCAAAGCTTTTTTGTGGAGAAATGCAGTACGAAACATCAAATCCTGAGCATCAAACATGCAGGTAAACTGTTCACCACTGAGCCACCTCCTTAGCCCCCATATCCTATATAGAATGACCATTCCCTAATCAAGTTATTATAACTATTCTATATTTCTGAATTCATAAATTCCCTTTACCATTTTTGTTTGGCATTAAAAATGACAGAAAATGTTTCATTGACCACTTAGAAATAAATTCTGAACATGAATGAAGGCAGTACACAAGCAAAACATATTTTAAAAGCATTTATGTGAAATCAAATAGAATATATTCTTGCCCCCACACAATGATGTGGAATATTGAGGGAACATCAATTTAGGCATAAACAAAACTTTCAGATTTGGCAAATGCTGCCAGTGCATTTATAGTATCCTGCAAACTGCACCCTTATTGAATGACCACTGACTTTATAAACCATGGTTCTTTACATTGAGATCAAAACCTGTTTTCTGAAAACACAGCTACATGAATGGTTAGTCTGGAACTCAGGAGCTAAAGATCACAATGTACCAACTACAAACCTGCATCTAGCACTGGGCAGTTAAAGACCCTGGTTCAGTTAGAGAAGTGAAGTGACAGTGATTGAATATATAGCATATTGGCATGAGCAGCCACATAACCCATTCCATGTGTTCACTGTGCGTCTCAGAACAGGCTCCAGCCCTAGCAAATTCGTACAGATGACTCATTTGGATTTGATATGGATATAAAGCTTTAAAAACCAACATGCATAGACAGGATTTACCCTGACCACCAGCTTTTGAATTCAGAGTATTCAAACTGTTCTTAATCTCCACCTAAAAGAAACAGAAGTGGAAAACACACTCTGAAATATAATCTGATACAGTCTTTCTTTTGTATTATAAATTACATTTGCTGATTTGGGGGGAGGATTGTCATTTCTCTTTATTTTTATGTTTCTGTCATGGATTATTAGAGTATAGGGATGTGTGCTCTTGACCGTTTTTTTTTTTAAATCTATCTGTGCATTGTATACCTTCCCTAGTCCTGGCATGCAGCAAGGGACCAGTGCATCCTAAATATTTTATATATACTTTTAAATTTGACTTTAAGAACAAGTGTGTGCTTTTTAAGCATCACTTATACATAATTCTTACTATTACTACTCCCCAAATTTTTAGGGAAATCCCTGAATTGATTTTTTAATGTTAATTCACATTCTGTGTAACATTTTTAGGACACGTGGAATTAACATCTGAAGAAAGTTTTACTCTGCTCACCCTGATACTCTTAAAGTGAGACATGAGAAAGGGAAACATGTTAATTATAGACTTCAGCATTCTGCATTAGCTAGTTCAGTAGTCCTGGTCAGAGGAACAGGTTCCATAATGACCTAGGGGCCTGAACCCTGCTTTTACATTCCTCTTTGTAGACTCAACAGCAACTGTGACAAATTCTGTGCAGTACTACAACTGGAAATGGTTTATAACAATGCACAACACAAATGTTGCTGAGACTTTTATCCATGCATCATGCAAGAATGATTCCCTTTCATATGTTTTGCCAGGTTAGATAAAAACACCATCAGATTTTGATCTACCCCATTGGTTTATAACAGATTTTTTTTCCCCAACAGGGTTTCTCTGTGTAGCCCTGGCTTGGAATTCACTCTGTAGACTATGCTGGCTTCAAACTCAGAGATCTGCCTGTATCTGCCTTCTGAGTAAGGGTTTCAAAGCTGTATGCCACAATACCCAGCTTTTAATAGATAGTAATTTAATTGCTCAGCTATTTCATATATTAACTATTTCATATATTAACTACATCGTGGTTATTTAATAGTTAGTCTTTTTCAATGAAGATCTGTATTTATGAACAACTTCAAAGTATCAGACTAAGAAACTGATTTGCATATAAAAGCAAATATAAAAGATGAGCCTCTTTAAAACATTGCCTTGTGACATCTCTGGACACTCAATTCTTCTTGGTAGGCCTTCATCTATAGATGTGGAATGAAGGTAGGAGTCTGTTTGCTAAAGATGAATACAGGAAACCTGCACCCTCTCCACCCTTGGGCAACCTGCCATTTTCCTCCTGTTCTCACACCTGCTCAGCTACTAGGGCAAAGAAACACTGGCCAGACACACGCAGACCCTTTGCTTCCTGAGAAAGAGAACCACAGGAAGGATAAAGAGCCCAAAGAGGTTTGAGATGCACTCCCATTGAATATCCAAACCTCAATTTCATTTTAATACTCTTTCATGTCTTGCTGCACACAAGAAATTAAACCTCTGCACACAAACAATTAAATTGTTTGGCTAGGTTCTTAACTCAGAGAAAAACAGAGTACCTTAGCTAGGAGCCTTGAATCCACCTAAGTCTAAAAAGAGTATAGTTGAAATGGCTAATCAACAGCCATTTCAAATGGTCACAACATGATGATTCAAGGCTGAAAATGAGTGTAACTGAAATCAAAGGAGGGAGGGGTAGCTAGGAAAAGCCCTGCAGATGAGAATTTGGAAGTTTAAGAATTAAGAGGGTAGCCTGATAAAAACCAATACAAACATATACAGAGAAAGAAACAACAAAGAAATGACTTACTCTGTTTGTTTCCCAAAGAACAGATCAGTAGGGCTGCTGCTTCATGAACATAGGTTTCCTTTGGTGAAAAGAATCTCTAGTGTAAGAAAACCAAGTCTAGAATAGTGACTAAACACAGCCCCAGGGGACTTCATATGAACCAACTGGAGGTGGAGAAGACAGTACCAGAGAATGAGCAGTCAGAAACAGGGTTGGAAATGTAGATCTTTCAGACTGATGATAAAGGTCTGGAATGCAGATGGAGGAGTACGGGCTTTGTCTAAGCAGTGAGGAGATTTCAGATCTTAAGAAGCTCGAGATGATTAAGTCAGATTAACCTGACGGCTGTGTGCAGAGAAAGCCACCAGGAAGCTGTTAGAAAACCTAGGCATAATGTGTGGAACATCTGTAGGGATGAAGACAAAGCCCCACCTGAGCTGTGCTCTTAGGCAAAGTCATAGTCTACACACTAATGCACACTGACCTGGAGCAAGGGGAGGACAGCTTTGAAGCGATGTTGTCATAGGATTCAAGCATATGGTTTGACCTTTCATAAAAGTATCCACAGCATACTGCAGAGAAAATGTCCTTCACCTCAAATTAGATGCATACTGTCTTGAAGAAAAAACTATTCTGGTACTTGCCATAGATTTTATGGTACCCTCTCTGTGTATCACTTTATATATTGGACACAGAGCTATAATAGTAAGCAAGACAGAGCTAGTCCCTTTCTTTATGTCCCATAGCCTTTATCAAATGGTAGCCAGACATTAAAGAGAGTCATAGTTTAGCTCAGTGTAAGTAAAGAATTGTAATATCTATAGCTGTCCAGCAGTGGGAAAGGCTGCTGCAAGGGCAGAAAATGCTTTGTCATTAGAGCCCAAGGGAGTCTCTAAGATGGCTTCCCCTATTGAGGAGAAATGAACTAGGCAACTTGTAAGCTCCCGTCTAAACCTGAGGTGCCAAGTTTTTCTTTCTGTGCTAGTAAGCTAGTAGAACATACTTCCTTCATAATTAGCTACTTCGGACCATTAGCATAAGCTAAGTTTTTAGCTTTTTCATCAGTACTTGTAAATAAGCCTATGTAAATGTTTGTGCAAATTAGGTTTTTAAATGTATTCTACACTTAGTTTCACAATTAGATGTGTGTGTGTGTGTGCGCGTGTGCTCGTGTCTTGCTAGGAATTGAAACCAGGCCCTCCTATATGCTAAGCACATGCTATACCAATGAGCCACACACCCCCACACTCTGTAGTTCTCCAATTCTTTTTAAAGAAACTATTATTTTCCAATGCTTTCTCAGCCATTCATTTATTTCCAATTTTAATATTTATAGTAAGTTCCTCTTTCATGTGATGTTTTTCACAAGTAATGCAAATTTCTGCAGAAGTGAGTTACGTAAATCTAAGTCAAGATGCTGACCTTTAAATCATTTGTTTTTTACTCCTGTGATGTAATGTCGTGATTGAACAAGACCTTGTGTGACTACCCACTTAGAGATATCTTTGGGAGGCCATTTTTTTCATTTTTTAAAGAAAATCAGTTCTTTGAGTATTTTATATGATGTGTTTTGATCATATTCATTTTCTAGCTCTTCCCAAATCTACTTCTCCTTTGCTACCCATCCAACATTGTATCTTTTTTTTTTAACACATCGAGTCCATTTTGTACTGCCTATAGCCTCTTGGATGTGTGACTTTCCCTTGGAGCATGGTAGACCTACCAGGGACTATAGTCTAAAAAGAAATTGATTCTTCATCCCCCAGCTTCAGTAGGTCCTTAACTAGGGGTGGGATTTAGTACCTACCTCCCTTTTCCATGCTGGATTGGGATAATATTTTGATGCATGAAAATAGATAGCGTTATTGTTTAGCCTATTTGACTTAATTATTATAAACATCAAATTGTTTCTGTCAACATCTAGTAACTAGCCTCAGTACTGATTAGTTGCATTTCATAGCATTGTAACTTTTAGACTTTTATATATAGGAGTGATATCTTTAGTATAGTTTAGTATATTTTATTTAGTATATGAAATGCTGGAATGTTTTAACCCAGATGAGGGACATTCCTTTCATAGGGATTATTTTAGTGCTTATAATAACAAGTAGCAGGTTATTGCAGAAGAAAACAATTAATTTCATTTCATCTCTAGTAAAACACCTTGTTAAAAGTTAACCTCCCCATTATGATGTATGAGTAAAACAGATTATGCTTTTCACCAAAATGCATATAAATTTTTGACATGTGCCTAGAACATTACCTGATATATAGTAGGCACTCAACTGTTTATTGACCATTATCAAATTATATGAAGTGATGTATATCAGACATCTCAAGTAAAATACTTCATGTCTGAATAGGCATAGTGGTAGGGAGTTTTGAGAAAAGCTAAGGCACTTTCCTTAAGGTGACATTTAGGTATAATTACCACTGTGAAAGTTCAAGTTAAATAGTTTTGGTGACATTAATTTCTATGTGATATTTAAAATGCTAATAATAACTAATTCTTGTGGTTAAATACAAAGTGAATGGCTTAACCTAAGCATGCACATCATTACCACTGAATGGTCAGAACCTCTGGGCCTGTCCTCCTTTTCTGTTGCCTTCCCTTCTGCCCTAATTCCTTCTCTCCTTTTCTCCCTTCTTCCTATTTTGTATCTCCCTCTCTTCTTCCCTCCCTCTCTCCCTCCTTCCTCCTCATTTCCTCTCACTGCTTACAGTAGCTCTGGCTATTAGTCCCTCTTTCCTGCCCTGCTTTTTTTATTCTGATGCTTCTTATATTTTCTTTTCTGAGGTTTTACAATCACTTCTCTTCTGAAGATTTTTCCTCTGCACCTCTGTCTCTCAGTGCCTATTATTAGCTCTTCCCTTGGTCAAGACCTTGACTACAGTGTGAAAGTAATATGTGCTTTTAATCTACTAAACAAATGATCAAAAACTGGATAACTTTGTTCTGAAATTCTTGCTGCTCTTTCTGTCAGAATGTGGTTTCCATTGATTGTTTTCCAAATGGATTTTTAAAGTGTCAAATCACTAATTCTCAAACCATCTTAAAGGGGTCAATATGCCTTGACTGATGTCTTAGTTAGGATTTCTATTGCTGTGATGAAACACCTTGACCAAAAAGCAAGTTGGGAGAAGAAATGATTTATTTAGCTAACGCTTCCATAGCACTGTTCACTGAAGGAAGTCAGGACAAGAGCTCAAACAGAACTGAATCCTGGAGGCAGGAACTGATGCAGAGGCCATGGAGGGGTATTGCTTACTGGCTTGCTTCCCATGGTTTTCTCAGCCTCCTTTCTTATAGAACTCAGGATCACCAGCCCAGGGAAGGTACCACCCACCATGGGCTGGGCCCTCCCACATTGATCACTAATTGAGAAATGCCTTATAGTTGGATCTTATGAAGATATTTTCTCAATTCAGGCTCTTTCCTCTCTGATGACTCTTAGATTGTGTCAAGTTGACATAAAACCAGCCAGTACACCTGCAAATGCTTATAAGCGCAGTAGCTTGTTGAGGTAACTCCTAACTGTCTCTAACAACTTTCATTTCTAACCTCTTTTTCCAAATAGCACAGACAGCAGATGATTCTTAAGCCATTGATTTCTGGTTGTGCCTTCCCTTACATGTGCAGTTACACAACAGAGTCTGTCATGTTCATCCTGTAGCTCCTTGTCTAGAACGCCAGTAATAAGTAGCAGATGTTTAGCAGATAACTGTTACTTTACTATTTTACACTCACAGTCTGATTCTATTCCCCATTCCTCAATAGCTCTCATAACTT
Organism: Grammomys surdaster; assembly: GCF_004785775.1. Classification (NCBI taxonomy): domain Eukaryota; kingdom Metazoa; phylum Chordata; class Mammalia; order Rodentia; family Muridae; genus Grammomys; species Grammomys surdaster. Next base: position 4,017,093 of record NW_021620771.1, on the reverse strand, counting down.
TCCTGTGTGAAATTACTCATTAGGGCAACTTAGTTTGTAAATTATTCATAGATGGAAATCTGTGATTTCCTGCTTACAGCATGGTTTGTTTGTTTGTTTGTTTGTTTGTTTGTTTTTTAACCGTTCATTATCATGCTTAGTCTATCACATAGTTTAAAATCCTTAGCCAAATGTCACTTAACCATCTTGCTTAAGGACTTTTTCTTAATTAACCCAAGCACCAAAAAGATAAGCTAGTTATTGAGAGTTTTTAATTAATATTTATTGGTCAGCAACTTTGTTTCAGGCTCTATTTAATCACATTGATACACAATCTTATTCTTCCAACAATCATTTATTGTATACAATACTAAAGCTATATACACTGGGAAGGGATGTAGTTCAGTTGACAGAATACTTGTCTAGCATGCGTAGCACCCTGGGTTCCTTTCCCAGAATTACCTAAACAAGGAATGGTGGCACATATCTATACCTTAGCCCTTGGGAAACCAGAAATCCAAGGTTACCCTGGGCTAGGGAGTTTAAGGTTAATATGACCTACAGGAGACCTTGGCTCAAAAGAAGGTGGATGCATGTTGTACATTTCATGAATTATTCAGGTCAGTGAAGAAACTGAAACAGAGACAAACTAACCTGCCAAATAAGAAAAGTAGGATTTGAACCCAAGCAATCTAAACCAGCCACCAATTCCTGCACAAGAGCCTAATATTATAGTATCTGAGTTACCAGAGAATGAGATATCTATAGCCACACACACACACCCCACTACCATGCCTTGTGTAACAATTAGATATGTACAAGTATATTCACATTCAGATGTTATGTGGGCTAGTTGTTCTAGTTCATGGAAAATCAACTTAGTATGTGACAGTGACTTAAAAATACAGTGTGTCTTAGTGTTGCTTGTGACAAATGAGATCACCAAGTCTTTGATATTTATTCAGAAGTTCTACTATTTATTAAAAGCAATCACTGGGGCCAGGACAACCAACCACTGTTAAAAAGGCTCTCTCTGCCTGGTGTTGTTGTTGTATGCTGTTAATCCCAGTACTCAGAAGTAGAGGCAGGTGAATCTCTGCATTGAATGCCAGCCTGGTCTACAGAGTGAATTCTACAGCAGTTGGGCCACACAGAGAAACCCTGTCTCAAAAAATGAAAAAGCAAAAACCTTTTCTATCTCTCTCCTTTCTTTATCCCCTCTGCTTTTTAAAACAAATAAAATAATTTTATTTAGTTATCTGAGGATTTAGCAACTAAATAAATAGTACATTTTATAAGGTTTCTGTAAAACTCTAAGGAAGATTTTAACTGACCTTGGTTGAGCTACCACTCTAAAGGAATCAGTCTTCATGGTCAGAAGGGATAGGGCAAGGAAAAGACCAGTGAGTTTGTATCCATAGGAACTGGCTCCAGGACCTATATGAAATGTACTATTCACATATAACCTAGCCATATTGCTTTAAATTGCCTTCACATGACTTATTATACCTAATACCATGTAAATGTCAGAAAATTGATATACTGTGTTGTTTGGGGAATAATAATAAAACAAAGTTGTTACGTGTTCAGTATAGGCATAGTATTTTTAGAATGTTTGTTTGTGATTATCATCGCTACATATGATATGTGAGTTTGGGCATCAAATGCCACAGCAGGAGTGTAGAGGCTTGTGGAGTTGGTTCTCTTTTTCCACCTTTACATGGGCTCCAAGGGCTGAATTCAAGTCATCAAATACTTTGCATGCTGAGCAACAATACCTTCCTGTTAATGTATTTTTAAAAAATATATTTTTACTATGTAAAATATATTGGATAAATACAGGTCCTAGGAACACACACACATACACACTCATATAAATGTGCATATACACACAGACAGACACACAGACAGACACACACACACAATCTTCCCATGTCAGGAACTATGGCTGAAGAATTAGAAACTATATATAAGTAGACATTCCACATTCAAGAGTATAAAGAAGAAAGCCAACAAACTTATAGCAGGCAATAGTAGAAAATCTCAGGAAGAACAGGTGTAAAAGACTAAGAAGTATCTGGAAGGCAGGACAGGGCAGCCATATGCAGGAGCCCACTCAGATCAGCCTGTAGCCCCTAAATTGTAAAATCTCAGGGTTTTACAATTGTTAGAGATGATTAACAAGTATTAAATTATGTGAACTTATAACCAAACAGGATATGTTAAAAACAAGAGTAACAGACACACACAAAAGTATATTTCCTAGCTCTTACAGTGCTGAGATTTGTTATTTCTTTGTGTATATGTGTGGTGGATATCCTACCTCAGAGACATCATGTTTGAAACTTGAAATCCTTGTCTCATAAGTACAGAAACCAGCATTTTCTTCATGTCAGGAGAGCTAATTAAGCATCTTTGTAGCACACCAATGGAAAACAGAAATCAAGAAGTCTAATGAAGCAGCTGGTAACTGGTTTCGGTAGAAAGATGTATGTCATCACTCCAGTACAATGTACAGAGGAACAGAAAAATGGCAAGTGATGAGTCCAGTGTTCAGTAAAGTTGCTGTTGATGATGTTATTTAATTGTAAAGCTTGCAGAGCATTTACATCTTAATGTCTTTTATAAATCTCTAATACACACTATACATACACACATTTATTTTCTAGTGAAACCTTTAACTGTTGGAAAAGGAACTGGCTATTTATAGTCTATACCTCAGGAAATGCACTCTCATATTTCACAATTAGGACCATATTAGTTGAAAGTTTGAGTAGTAAACTTTCTTAGTTTTTAAAAGAAATGTCAAGGTCCTTGAGCACACTAGGCAAGTATTGTACCACTGAGCTACACCCCCAGCACAAAGGTAGAACTACATAGAGTACTGGTTTTGAATGTTTCGAAATAATCACATGGCTTGTTTTAAATTTTTTTCTAATGCTATTATATGTATTTTTGGTATTAAATTGCCTTTGCTTTTCTGAGATAAATTCAATTTCATCACAGTAGTTTATTTTTCAAGCATATGATTGAATTAGTTTTACTTATAGTTTTAATTTGATATTAATAAATAGGACTGACATTTTTCAGTGTGTGTGTGTGCGTGTGTATGTATGTGTGTGTGTGTGTCACATGCACATAGTAAAGGTTAGAGGACAACTTGTGGAACCTGGTTCTCTCCTTTCACCAGGGGTTCTGATGGCTCTGATGGCACAGGCCATCAGGCTTGCCAGAAAGCTCTCTTGCCCATTCAGCCATTTCAATAGCCTCCCCTTTTTAAAATGTTTTCTTTTGTGGAAGAGGGAAAAGGGTCAAAATTTTGTATCAATATTATGGTACTTAAATAATTAATTTGGTCATAGTATTTTTTATAAGACATCTCTTTCTGCAGCATTTTAAAAGAACACATAAAATTACCTTTTGGGAGAGGTTTTGTTTTGTTCAGCAATGATGGACATTGAACCCAAGGTCTTGTTGGTGACAGGCAACTGGTCTACCACTGAATCATACCTGCAATCCTTTGGGGATATAGTTCTTGGATAAGTTCTCAATGATTTCCTTTTTTACACCAACCCCCTATCTCTTGGGTCAATTTTTACTATTTGTTCCATTTCAGGCAAATTAATCTGGATAAATTGTTCTTAGTCTGCATTAATATCTACTATGATGTGTAGAAAATCCTATTTCAGAACTTCTTATGTGAAGTAGTTGAATAAGTATGTAAAAATAGTCTGGCCTACTACGAGCTTTGTGAAACAATGGTCCATTTCTTCACATCCTAAGTTTCTGGGTTTTAGGGATTGTAAATGGATTGACCATCCAATGAACATAAAGTGAACATAGAATGTGAGGAGCTAGATACACTGTCCTCAGATTGTCTCTGTCCTGAAACAACCTGTGTCTGTAGACTATGCCTTGAAGACAGAACAGTCTGAATGAATCCAGAGAGTAGGATAGAGTATGGGTGATGCTTGCAATACTGCACACCTCCAGAGATAGTATTAGCTGGCCTTATTTTCTGTTTGATCTAACTCTTGGGGTCCCAAGTCTTGAATAGATAGCAGTTTTCATATTTTTGTGTATTTAAGAGAGAAAAAGAACATGAAATTGGAAGGGAGAAAGTAAAGGATCTGGGAGGATCTGGAAGATAGGAAAGAATATGATCAAAATATATATATGAACATTTTTTAAAATTACAAATAAATTAAAATTACTTTCTTTTTGCCTAATTCGTAATAAAATCATGTATATTTATGGAGGAAGGAGCAGGAACATGTGTCAAGTAAATTAGTATTGCTTAATTTTAACCTAGGAACTTTAAATTTTTTGAGGTAGTGATTTTATTAATTAATTTATTGATTGATATTTTTCTTTTGTTTTCATACTTCTGAATCTTTTTCTATCTTAAATGCTTTTTTAAAAGTCATAGTGGTGATCTCTTAAAGTAGTTTCCCATGTGTTAAACATGTAGGATGTAGTAACCAGTTTGGTCGTGGATGCTGCTTTCACTGTTGACTAGCAACTTTGAATGCTTATGCAAATCTTTATGATGGAGGTCAGCAGTCACTGCCAAAGAACCAAAGCATGCAGGCAGAAAGTGCTGACAAATTAGCTCTTCCTGCAGAGACTGTCCCAATCTGAGAACAGAACTGCAGTCTTGAGATGTCAATAAAACTCCCATTTCCAAGCAACAGTACTGCACAGTGATGGGGGATACCAACAAGCAAAGCTCATGGGCTGTAGCTCATGTTCTTCCCTGTTAGAAATAACAGAATGGAAAAATTGTTCATTTTCATAATGTAACATTTTACACCACGCACCATGTAGCAGTTTCTGTCAATTTCAAGAAGTCAAAAGAGAGAATGTTGGAGTTTTGTGTGTGTCAGACTGTGCAGAATGTTGGGTCTGCATGCCAGGACTCTCTGGCCCTCCTGATAAAGGCTTTTGGCACCGGATGCTGTTTTGTCTTTACAGAATGTCCTATTCTGGGCTCCCTGAGCCCTTTTAAGAGACAAGGATGTGAATCATTATTTAGACAATCTGCTCCCTGAACCTTCCTCTGAAAAGTCTGCTTAGTCTGTTGTGTGCTGCATCTCCCATGCCCAAACAGGCTGGGTGCTCTACTGTATGTTAGACTTCCCCAGTATGTAGCTTCCAGATGAATTCAAATTTCAGTAAACATCAGCTTTACAATGTATAACTCTCATCAAACTTGCATTAGACACCCTCCAACTGTATATGGACAGCAGGCCTTCTGATGTGTAAGCCAAACCCAGAGCTCTCAGCTCCCTATCTTTTGAGATTGCTAATCCCTTTAAAGATCTAAGTTTTCCGAAATCTGGATGGTAATATAGTTAGTATTAACTTGATATTAAAATGGGTGTAATAAGAGAATTTTGCATCATATCAGTGACCTTTCTGGTAAAACAAGAGAAGTGGATCAAACTCCTGTCTCTTTTATTAAACCATTCTGAGGAGAGTTTTGGGTACTGCATGATCCATGATGAGTCATTTAATGGTGTGTTGGTTATTTCTAGAGAATATAAAGTTTTATATGGTCAGGATGAAAATTAATGTGTATATTTGTATTTTGGCAGACTGGGATGTCTGAGGATTTAGAATATCAACAAATTTTCAAAGTATTTTTTTCTTTTTAATTATTCAGATTTAAAAGAACCTGTGAATCACTGATATCCAAAGACATTTTTTAAAACAAGGACCACCCTTTACTGGTATGTACATCAGAATAAATTATATTAATATAATTAATAAGTTATATTAAAATTGTATTTTAATTTTTTATTTTTATTTTTTTGCTACCTCAACACTTTCTCCTATGTAATTTGCCAGTTAATTGGGGTTCATAATAACATACTTGTCTAAGACAAAACAAAGATAGGAAAATGGCCTAGTAGTTGCACTATAACACAAATCTTTAAAAATAACCCCCTAGCCTCTTATTTTCATACTCAAGTGCACTTGAAGTGTATTATTTCAGAATCTTATACTTATGATTGAAGTTAGACAAATATATCTTGTCTGGTCCTCATAGGCTATACAATTCTAATTTCTGGTTAGACAGAATTAGGTTCAAATACCAAACATGTTCTTTTCAAGGAGAATTGTTGATACCTACATGATAGTAGTTCCTTCTTGTGACTGACTAGCATGGAGTATGGCTTCAGGGCCCATGGATAAAATTATATGAAATCCATCATCTCTTAGATCCTGATCCTACTGTGCTGAGGCAGTTTTCAGTCCCTACGTGTGTCTTTTTGCCAGCAGACATTAGTTACTCTGAAGCTGTATGTAGTTTTAGGACTATTGATTATAGTCAACAAGGAAGGTCACAGTGTGGCTCATGGTTTTGAAACCTGCAGATGCATTAAAAAAAACTGTCAGATAAATACATTCACAAATAAATGCAGACTGCATTTGTATGTGTGTCAGCGCATGTTCTTAGATCTGTCTTCTGAGAAGACCTAGATAAGAGCCTCTCCAATAGCAAACCAAACTGTGGTGTTCAAATGCCATTTTCTCTCAAAAGAAAATGGAGCTCTTTGTAGAGGAGGTTGATGGCAAAGCTGAGACAGTAGTAGTTCAGCATAAGCTTGGAGGCCCATGTGGTGCCAGAAGCCAGGCAGGGTTTGCTCCAGAAGAGTCAGAAAGTGGAAAAGAGAGCCCAGCAGCCAACACTGAGACAATTTGAGCAATAAAAACACTAACTGTGGGACTGCATTATGACTCCTCCAGTGAAATATATGTAAGAGTCCTGATGGGTGTGAATAATTACAGAGGAAATGAATAAATGAGGGGAGGAGGAGGGAATGATGACTCTTCTTTACAGAAGAACTTAGGAAGGAGTGAAGGCAAGAGGAAATTGTCAGAGAACCACACCAACTGTTGCTGAAGGCTGGATCCACCAGTGAGCACTGACCTTAGTGGGTGGAAAGAATGGAAGAAAAAACAGGATATTTGCACAGCTTCCAAGTATTTCCACAACGTGTGTTAATTACAAATGGGAATGAAGGGACTTACAATGCAGTCCTGGCAAATACCAACCGTAGCCAAGCTGCCAAGGTCCGTATCAACAGTAGTAAGACTCACTGAGCTGACTGTCCTGTGAGGTGTCCTGAGAGGGACACAGGGAAATATTTGGTATTCTTCCCTAAACTCCATGACCTCGACTAAATCATGAGGATGCATTAGGTGTACCCTGACTAGAGATAGCTTAAAATTACCTGAGCAACATGCTTCAACAGCCCCAGAAGCATAAAAGACAAGCAGAGTTGGGAACCATCACCCACCTAAAGGAAGGCAAAGGGACTTGGCAGGTGAATGTGGTGGACCCTGGAGCTGAAGAGGGACTAATACTAGTGGGAAAACTGGAGAACTCCAAATACAGGGGAGAATATTATTGTGTCAGTATATTATTTTTGATAATTGTGCTAGGGTTTGAATATGTGAACCATGGGGAAAGATGCACAAGATAGAGATCTGTTGTGTTTTTGTATTTTATATAAGCCTTAAGTTAAATCATTTCCCAGCTATATACTGTTTCGGTTATGGTTTCATTTATTATTTATTTAATTTATCATAGTTTTGGGAATTGAACTCAAGGCCTTGTAAATTCTAGGTGAGCATTCTACCACTGTTACATCCCTAGCCATTAAATATGAAGCTTTAAAAAGTCACATGGAAATCACCAAATAATTGCTCCCCTTGGTTTTCACTGATTTATAAGAATAGAGTTTCTGCTGGTGATTCATAAACAAGCCAGAGGTGTGAAACAGGTCCATTACCTTTCCCTAGAGTGGCTGGTTGTTATTTATGCTAGGGGCTAACCCCAGCTAAATGCAAGCTGAGCAGCTTCCCCCCATTGAGATGCAACCCTACCCCTTTAATCCCTTTCTCTACAAACCTATCTCTGTTCAATCTACTTTAGGTAGCAGCCAGTGACTTGCAACCTCTTAGAAAACCCTGAAAACTCCACAGGAGTATATAGGACAGCCAAGTGCTAGAATATCTACCTAGGAAGTATATGTGTTACTCAGCACTTGTAGCTGCGGTAGGGAGGGAAGAGATCCCAACTTCACACATCTGTACTTTTCTGGGAACTCACTTTTAGCAAATTGTTTGATGCAGCTAGAGGCAGAATAGAATTCGAATGTTCAAACATAAATTGCACAGTTTTTGTGTTTTGCTGTTGTTGTTTGTTTGTTTGTTTATCTCATCCATCTGCTCTTGGATTACCAATCTTTATTACCTAGAATCTTATATTTGAACATCGAGATGGGGAAAGACTACTTGACATCAGTCAGGGTGTCAGGGAGTGCAGTGAGTACAAGTAACACTAAGACACCTTAGCTGCTTAAAGGAAGTCGATAGCAGCATTAAGTTTGCTTTCAAAATTGTTTTACCTTAGAAAAGCTCAAAGCGACTTAAAACAGAGACCAAACCCTTCAAAATGAGGCAAATGCGCAGTTTGGCGTCAGGAGTGGTCTAAATTCAGTTATTTGGCATGAGAATTAAACACTAAGTATTTGGAATTTGACCCTGGATTTTTTTTAACTTGCTTGCATGTTTAATCAACTTAGTAAAAGTCAGTTAATGGTTTAGGTGGGAGGAAGGATAGCAGATGTACCTAAAGCAGTTACATTCATAGAAAGTGGCGTGAGGACTACTGAGACTGAGGCCAGGAGTCAGGCAGAACAGTGAAACAGGAACAGTTTGAATTTTGCAAGCTGAAAAAGTTCTGGTGACCTGCTCACCACTTAACACCACTGAACTGACATTTCAAAGTGACTTAAAACAAGTAAAAATAGTTAAAATGGTAAATGTATGTATTGTTACCATAATAGAAAAAGGAAATTATAGTTATCTTCAGTAGTCACATTCCATTTCTTTGCTATGGTGACTTTACCCTTGGGAAGGTTTTGTTTTTAAACCTAGGGATGTTTTTCTGAACATAATTTGCTAATTGACAGTTTAAATGGCCCCTGTGCCATAAACTGTGAAGTTCAAAGAAAAACCAAATGAGTTGCTTGTGGGTTAATTTACAACTAAGGCGGACAAATCTAAACAAAGAAGAAAAGCCCCTGTAAGAAATATGTTAACTGATGGTAAGGGAGAAAAGAGTGTCAATTAAAGACATCTGAACTTGTTTGGTCCCAGGAGATTTATGACAGCCATTCAACTATAGTTATACTGGGTAGAGCAGACTACAATTCTGTAAATTGCAAATAAGACATAGCAATCTTCATAGGTTTCTTTATGCAGTATAGGCAGTACTGAGGCTTGTCTCCGTACAAGCTCTGCCTACCTCACCTGTCGTGCCTGAATTCAGAGCCTCAGGGTTGAAATACAGATCATACAGGGCATTGAAACCTTAAGAGTGGACAATTGATATGTTCACAACAGTATGCAAAGCTAAAACAAATTATTTTGGATTTTAGCTAATGGGTTTGTTTTGTTTTACTTTTTCCTTCTTTTTCTTAATTTGATTGTGCTTAGTGATTAGACCCGGGGCTTTCCAGACTCTTATGTCTACGCAAGAACTGCAGTAAAGACTTACAGACTTTTCTTTTCTCATTTGTATTTTTTAAGACTCATTTTTATTCACTTTAATTATACATAGGCGTGCATGTGGAAACCAGAGTTGTTGGAACCCCTGGAACAGGAGTTACAGACAATTGTGAACTGCCTGGGTGCTGGGATCTGAACTTGGGTGTTCTGGAAGAGAGCAGTTCATACCATTGACCATACCTCTAGCCCTTTTTGGTTCTGTGAGACTACTCTATTTAAGTCTAAAGCTTACTATATAGTTCAAGCTGTCTTTACACTTGTGACAATCTCCTTGCCTCACCTCCAAAGTGCTGAGATTTCAGGCCTGTGTACCACACCCCCATCTATCTATCTATCTATCTATCTATCTATCTATCTATCTACCTACTTCCCCCATCAAGTGTCATCATAAGGTTTTCAAACACAAATACATTGTACCTCTATCACATTCACTTGTCTCCTTTGTTCCTCTTATCACTTCCTTCTAAAACACTTTTATTTTTAAAAGGCATATGAAAATATGTTTAAAATAAACTACCACAATCACACAAAAACTTTTCTCCCATAGTTTTTCTAGTTCTTGTAAGGTATCTGTTCTCCCTCTTACAGGTCACACTTGACTCATCCTACTCTGTTGCTCAAATGTTTACATTTTCTCTAGTCTCTGCCTGACTTTCAGTGTATTGTCATGGTAACAAGACTCTCCATTATAGTGACTGTAGTGACATTACCTAATTTACTAAGCCAGGTTTTAGATACTGTCCAGTTTGTTTGTGTGTTTGTTTTGATTTTATTTTTTGATGATATAACTGCTTATGCTATTATATGTCATATATGTTCTGGCACCTATTTATTTAATTTTCAAGGTTGTCTTTTCAGTTAAGAGAAATTTGTTAGTGGAGGTGCTTGGGTAATTATATTGTTCTTGCTTCATTAGGGTACTCTAGTAACAAATGAACAAAAAAGTTCAAATGACTTCCCTTTTCTTTGTTCTCCACCTTGCAAACACTAGGATTACAGGCCTATGTGTCACCATAACCAGCTTGTGTAAGTGAATTAGCATTTACCTGTGTAACTTGTGATTATGTGGTAGTGGAGGATGTGAGGAGTACAGAGTTTACCAGGTATTTAGGAATAATATAACACAAGTGATTTTGTTGTTCTTATTGTTTTTCTTTAAAAAAAAAAACAGGCTTGGGGATGCTGCAAAAGTGGTAGAATGGTGCATTGTCCTAGTATGGACTGGGGCCCCATCCTTACAGTCGAACAAACAAATGAACCCTACCAACCAGTAAAACCAACAATCTACTTTATAGCAAAGATCATTTCCTGAAGCTATACAAGCTTAAATAAGTTATAGCACTGCTGTATGTGCTGATGACTAAATCCATGTACTGCGGACTAAGAGGAAGGAATAACAGCTTCTGAAAATGTAGGTCTAACAAAGTAGAACACAACTCAACTTTGAAATAATATTTATTTAATGAAGCATGATAATACAAGTCTGTAATCCCAGCACTCAGGCTGAGATATTAAGATCTCAAGTTCAAGGCCAGTTTGAGCTACATAGGGAGATCATGTCTCAAAAATATTTTTTTGTCAAATAAAAAATTATTATTGGGGACTAGAGAGATTGCTCAGTGGTTAAGAGTTCAATTCCTAGCACCCACATTGAGCCTCACATAGTCTCCAACTCCAGTTCCAGGGGGTCCAATGCCTTCTCTGGCTTTACTGGGACATACACTATACAAATATATACATACAGGTAAAACACTCATACACATAAAAAAATAAATCCTTAAAAAATACTATTAACTATTTTAAGGGGGTAAGGATCCTGGTACCTTAAAGAAGCAACTATTTTAAATTTATGATTTTAATATTTGGAAGAATAATTTTAGGTTTAAGAAAACATATGAGGAAATTTTAAGACAAAAACACTTATAGTTAAAAATGTATTAAAATGAACACAAAATATTAGATTATAGATGAAATCCCTTTTTATGGTTAACTCTTTTAGGGGTTAAGTCCCTTCACTATCCTCTGTCCCCTATTTTATTTATCATTAAAAAATAAAAATGAATGTGTATGTGTGTGCATGCCCGTGAGCACCTGTCCTTTGGTTCCTGCCAATCATTTGTATGTTGCAAATAGCGTATATAAATGACACACAGTTGTCTGTAAGAGCTACTATTATTCCATGGGACTAAGGGGAAACAGCAGTGATATCTTTCATTTTATTTTAGTTTTTTTTTCTTTTAAGTTTATGATTCCTTGTTCTCTAGTTCTTATGATCTGAAATCATTTAGATTATTTGATGTTTTTAACCTTTTATATTCTTTGGCAGAACATAGGAAATTAAGTGACGTAAACATCTTTAATAAACTCTAAAAGTCACAAGACTCAGTAGCCAGGACAAGAAACAATCAGGAATAAATTACAGGGAAATGCCATAATGGCATGAGTCTTGTTTTCTTTTGTTAGCAAGCCACATGGCTTTTTCCTTTCAAACCAAGAGCATGTAGCATGGGCTCCTTTTAAGATTTCATTTTCATCTGCATCACAGAAATATAGATTTCCCTGAGTTTACTCACTATAATTTGTGATTGCTTATCTGCGAAGGAAGTACAACAGCTCCCACTGGGGAAATACCATGTTAACTCGATCCTAAAATAAGAAATCTAAGGGAAAGGTCACATCCTAATAACTTGTGCAAATCTAAATTCCCATGGAGCTTTGAAATCATTTTGTGTGAGTCGAGTATTAACAATGTGTTATTGAATTTCTTCCAGAGAGCATGGTAAAAACGAAGCACTTCTATATCCAGAAGTGACTGCTGAGGTTTAAATTTAATTGTAAAGATCAGTTTTGCTAGTTTTCTACAATAAATATCCAGAGAAATTTAGCATGACTAATAAACCACAAGGTCTGTTTTGGTTACTTTCACTGGAACTATAAGGATTGTTGCCGAGTAGTAGTGTAGTTGCATGCAGTGAGAATGCCCTTCCTCCTACTGTGGATATACCTCATACTCAGCTTTTTTTTTTACTAACTGACCTCTAGAACCTACTATATAATTCCAGAAAAATGCACTGTCTGAGGAGTCAACAACTATGGTCTCTTCAGAAAAGTGGCTAGTCCTCAAAGGCTTCAGGCCTCAGTTTCTTTATCTGTTGAATAGGAAGGTGTTTATTTAGAGACTCAGTAAGGACAAATTTATGGAAAACTTAGAAACTGTAGCTAGATTGTTCTTAGAGTATTACCATAATCTTTTACTCCCACACCCAAAGAAATAAGTCAATTCACTCTATACTGTTCACACCATAGTCTCCTACAAGTCTTTCCCTACCGATAAGTCTAGGTCATTCCTGAAAATGGTAGGATTTTCATGAAAGTTAACACATTATCCCAAGTTCAGAGAAATTTTGTTTACAACAAGGACTATTTTCTAAAACATACTTTTTTGTGAAGATATGTTGTTAGAAAAATGTCTTAGAAATTTCTTTATTTATTTGGAGGAAGGTGCATTATTATTTTTGAGTCTCTCCTTAATTATTACAAATTAAAGCAAAGCACAGTGTGTGCCTTTTGTCTCCTTTTGGTTTTGTGGGCTTTGTCTTTTAAAATACTGTTATCTATTTCTTTCATAGTGACAGTGGACTTGCAATAATTTAAGATTTATAGGGTTATATCTGAGTGGCTTGCCTTTTGGGACTCAGTCTGTGGCAAAAGCAAGATATTCTTTAAGATTATTTATATATATCTGCATTTGACTTTCAACCTTTGACCTCAGTAAAATACTATCACATAATAAGAAATACACACAGTTTATTTAGGGACTTGTTATATATGTGTTGTTCAATGTTAGAATCCATGCTTAGCACACATGAAGTCTAGTCCCTAAGCTCTAAAAAACAAAATAAAACTAACCTCCTTATTTGCTTAACTGTTTATCTGTATGGCAGGAGTTCAAAGAATTCTTGAAACTCTTCAGTATCTCTTTAATAATCATTACCCAGGAAAAAATATTAACTTCATCCTTCACGCTAACTATTGTTACACACCAACATGAAAAGCAAGGAGATGTAGGAGGCCTGTCTTATCACCGTACTGTACATTACCAAAGTAAAATGCCTTGTGCTCACAGAGGACAGCCACTCCTTTACTAATGAGAGTCCCTAAGCCTGACAGAGCACTCAGCCCTGCAGATTCACATCTTGCTAAAGAACAACCGGCCTGGGAGAGTGGGGAGTTGCCTTTCACCCGATTGACTGCAAATATATCCCCAAATGAACAGTCAGTTCATCATCTCGTTTCATCTTTGCTACGGAGTCACCTTCTGTGCCTCTCTAAATCTCCAAGCTGATGTTCTGTCCCCATCAAAGGGAGTGTCATAAACATTGTGGCCAACTTCTTCATCCACCGTGGTGTGATTACCTCCAATCATTCTGACATCAGACTTTCAACAGCATCAAGTTCTTGACTGAACTGGACCGACTATATCCTGTCATTGCTGGTATAAGAGTTAGTTTTTCTATAGTACACATCTTAAGAACACAGACTATCTAGTACTTAACACATTTCCTAGTAAATATTCTAGTTACAAAATTATAATGCAACTAAAATTAGATTATTCAAACATTTTTGTTTCTAATAAATATAGTATTATTAGCAATCTTCATTGAGAATTGTGTGTGTCTGTTTGTGTCTGTGTGTGTGTGTGTGTGTGTGTATGTAGGATGAATGAGAAAGTCAGAGGTCAACCTCAGGAACCATTCATTTTTGCTGTTGTTAATTTTTACTTATAATTGTGAGTATATCCATGAAAAGGAGGTCACCCATGAAGGTCAGAGGGCAGTTTTGAGCAGTTGGTTCTCTCCATCTACCTTTATGTGGTTCTGGAGCTTAGACAGGTCGCCAGGCTTGTGGGGTGAGTATCTTTACCCACTGAGCCCTCTCACCATGGGCACCTTGTTTTTGAGACAAGATCTTTTATTGGCCTGGGACTCACTAAATAGGGTAAACTGTCCATCCAGTGAGCCCCAGGGATCGTCCTATGTCTACCGCTCCAGTGCTGGGAGTATAGGCATACACCATCACACTCTGCCTTTTTATGTTGGTGCTAGGAATCCCAACTCAGGTCTTCATGGTTAAGGTGGCAAGCACTTTAACAACTGAACCATCTTGCCAGCCCTTAGAATTATTGCATGCTTTAGAACTGCAATAGTTTTTAAAATTCTGTGATTGACCATCACTAATCTGAAAATCTGAGAGCTATATAATAACACAAATAGAAAATGCCACATCTAACCTCATGTGACAGGTTGCTGTTAAAAGACAGGTATACCACAGACACTGTATAAAACTACCTCCAGACTGTGGATCTAGAGGTGCATGAGGTGTAAATGAACTTTGAACATAGTCTTGAGTCTGTCATCCACGATATCTTAGCATATAAATGCAATATTAAAAAATTTGAACTTCAAAACACTCCTGTTGGATAAGAGATATTTATCTTATATTTAATCTGTGATTATTTTATTTTTTATTTTATTTTATTTTATTTTATTTTATTTTATTTTATTTTATTTTATTTTCAGCAAGGTCTTATTATGTTGTCTTAACTAGCATGGAACTTACCAAGTAGACCAGGCTGGCCTCAAACTCACCTCTCTACCTCTCTGCCTCTCTGCCTCTCTGCCTCTCTGTCTGCCTCTCTGCCTCTCTGCCTCTCTCTCCTCTGCCTCTCTCTCCTCTGCCTCTCTCTCTGCCTCTCTCTCTGTCTCTCTCTCTGCCTCTCTCTCTGCCTCTCTGCCTCTGCCTCTGGAATGCTGAACTTAAAGGCATGTGCCACCACACCTGGCCCAACAAACTGCAGGTTTCTACTCTTTGTGACATTTTGTTGTTGCAAATACTGAAAATAAGTCTACAAAAAGCGCATACAGGTACTTTATCAGTGTTTTTCAGTCTCTATAATTAAGGGAAAGGGACAGTCAACTCACAGACCAATTCTGACCTCCTCAGCTTTCTATAGCAAGGCTTCTAATCTAGAATCAGATTTGTTGTTTCTAGTTAGATTGTTGTTGTTGTTGTTGTTATTGTTGTTGTTGTTCCTATTTGCCCCCTGGACTTCTTTTACATATCCACCACTGTGCTAGACAGAATGGCATTATGATATATTCCTGGCTCACAGTTTTATTTCAGAGACAGTCCCTAGAAAGAAAGAGAATTAAGCAATAGAGCTTGGTGTGTGATTGGGGGAAAGTGTGGTAGAAATCCATAGGAGAAAGCATACATGCAGAGCCAAGATGTTCAGCATCTGCTGCCTGGGCTTGTTAACCATGAACCCTTCAAGACAGATGTGAATACACAGTATGGAAGAAGTCAAATGCTTCAATGTTAAGGTAAGAGTTCTAAGGTATCAGTATACCCAGAGGGAAGGATTTGAACTTGATCCAGGATTCAGTAGGGAGCATCAAGGCTTGGGGTAGGGGAGTGACAGGATCATAGCTGGGACCAGTGAAGGTATCTCAATATTAGTGACACAGTGTGGTGATTGAATACACAGAAAGAGAATGAGAAATGTTGAAATGACTTTAAAAAAAAAAAAGACAAGATCTCACTATGTGGCTCTGGGTGGCCTAGAATTCAACATGTAGACCAGGCTAGCTTTGAACTCACAGAGATTTGCCTGCCTCTGCCACCTGAGTGCTGGGATTAAAGGTCATCATTAAAGCATCATGCTCTGTAACTTTTGATATATAGAGCTAGAGGTATGAAAAGAAATGGGAATACAGTTGTGTTTGAGGAGGAAGATGAGCTGCTTCTGGATTTGTTGAAATTGAAGTGAAGATGTAAACCGGGTGGTGGTGGCGCACACCTGTAATCCCAGCACTTGGGAGGCAGAGGCAGGCGGATTTCTGAGTTCAAGAGTTCAAGGCTAGCCTGGTCTACAGAGTGAGTTCCAGGACAGCCAGGGCTACACAGAGAAACTCTGTCTCGAAAAACCAAAAAAAAAAAAAAAAAAAAAAAAGAAGAAGAAGAAGAAGTGAAGATGTGATATATATGTGAAGATATAAGACTGACCTTCATCTTAAAAGTCAGAAGTAGACATGTCAGTTTACATGTCTTCAGTATCAGTTGAAGAAACCATTGACAATGAGCCCCTAAAAAACAACTCAGAAGCTAAGTGGAGCACACATACCTGTATTCTCAGCACTTAAGAGGATCAAGATCTGAGCTATTCAGGGAATTCCTAACCAGCCTGAGTTTACACAGTGGAACCTTGTCTCAGAGAAACTAAAAACAAAGAAGCAAACAGTTACTCAGTAAATTTCTGTATTTTGCTAACTGTGAAATGTTTTTTGAAAGCAAAAAAAAAATCAACATCGTCTACATTATACTTAGCATACACTATAGCATATGGTACTTAGCAGCTAATCAGTAAATATTCATTAGATGAATGAAAGCTGAACTACAAAGCAAAATGCCACCAACAACGAGGCTTTATGGTATTTTTCTTCTTTGCTTTCCTCTCAGTCCCTTTCTTGAAAATTTAGGGGCTTGTTAATCATGTCTCCATAGTTGCTTTGCATGACTAACTGGTTTTGCATGTTTTTAATGGAGTTTTTCATTTGGCTGATATGTTAACTTTTGTTAAAAGGGAACTAAACTCAGGAATTGACTGAATTTAATGGAAATTAAGTTTTCAAAAATGCCCTGTGTAGTAAGTTAAATGTCAATTTGATTCTTAGTATTTTCCACCTTTGGTTAATTTAAAATTTTCCAAGTATGATTTTATTATAAGAAGGGGCTATGCTTATATTGTCATAGAAAGATATTCTAAGAAAAAGGAAATCTATGTCTTAACAAACCTAGTGATGCTGGTTTAAGAAAAAACTAAAACCATAAGAAGACACCCCAAATTTAGTAATGCTTCCCACTAAACCCATAATTTGAGTTGTCCTCCAGCTAGCCAAGAGTTTCCAAGTATCACTATGATACCTTACACTTCCTATGGATTCTTACAACCCCACCCAAACCACAAATGTGGTGAACTGAACTGAAAAAAAAATTGGGCAATATAGTTTATTGCACTTATATTGAAAATATTTTGCCAATATGAACTGAGATCTAGAGGAAGTACATCTGAATTTACAGTGATACTGAATAACCTTTTCCAGACCACTCCAGCACCAAGCCAGCCTGTAGCTTCTATACTCCATACAGTGGGAAAGTTATGGCTACAATTGGAGGCCACTGATTCTTTCCTTTTTTTTTTTTTTTTATCAGAAATGAGAGGAGTCAAACATTTCACACTTAGCAGGCCAATTCCAGCCATCTGGTGGTTTCAAGACATCTTTGTCTCTTTTTCATTATGGAGTTTCAAGCTTGGCAGTTTATCTCTGAAATTCCCTTTCCCCCAGGTAGAAAGTTAGAATATTTGTTTATATAAAGAAAAATGCAGATTTTTATAAATGGCTCTTTGGTTCTTCGGTAGAAACTAAAACCCCAAGCAAGACAGCCAGGCAGCTACAAACTGAAGGCTCATTGGGAGCTGCTGAGAAGGCTGGTAGAGACAGCCAGCATGCAAAAGTGCTTGGTAATTGGTAATGGTGTGTTCCGTTTTAGATATTAGCTTCTTTACAACATGGACTATCACTTTATTTTAGAAGAGTGGCCTCTTTGCTGTGATATATACATAGAAATAACATTGGAAGAACTTACTTTGCAGTTTGAAGGGTGAAGTGAAAAAAAAAAAAACATACTGGCAGAAGAGGCAGAAACTCATTGTTTTAACCCAAGCTACATCTTCCTCCCTGGCCAGGGCATTTCATGGTTCATTTGCCTCCCACAGACAGAGAGCCATGATGACCTTCCGTGTTAGGAGTCTGTACACCTATAAATCAGCAATCTAAGTGGAATCTTGGCAGATGAGACTTTACTCAGGAAACCAGCATTTTGTTTATATTTAGATAATTTTAGCACATGGCCTCTGGGCACGTGGTAAGAACTCCAGCAAAAAGAAGTCTAAAGAACAGAATACTTGCTGTGAGTAGTCACCTCCACCCTTTTCCACTCAGTTTAGCCCCAAATAGCCTCAGAGGTACAAGAGAGAGAAGGAAAGTCCAGTAGCTAGAGATGTAAACTCTTAAGTGAGGAACCAGAACCCACAGAGAAAGAAGGCCAGCGTATTAGGAGTGTGGCTGGTGATTTTCCAGCCCTGTTGAAAGCAGCATCCCTTCTCCACAGCACGGAGATAATGGTGAATGTCTTGTGGTGTGGTTGACTTAGATGTGGACAAGTCCTTCAGACATACAGTCTTATCACAACTGAGGTGTCCATCCCAGATCAAAGTTTAAATTGGTGTCCTTTGTCATTAACCAACAAAGCAAGCAAACTGAGCTAAGACTGATAGCCAAGTAGAAAATAAAAGAACTGCTCTTGGAGTGTGCCAGTGAGGCAGTCCTGCTGTCACTTTTCCTTCCTTGGTTCTGAGTGTCATTCAGCCTCAACTGCCACCTTCCCTAGTGAGGGGTAAAAGAATACTCAGAGATCGGGATGTTCAGACTTGTAGTTTTACCTTGAGACCTTTAAGATTTACCTCTGAGGATGATTCATGATTTGGCTGGGCACAGAAGAAAGGTGTGAGCTGCTTTTGGGGGGATGAACTCACTCTGGGACCACTGACACTTAACCAGATCAGCAGGTGGCAGGTGGTTACTCAGTACTTACCCTGTGAGTTCTTCTGTTTGTGGTGCTGGATATGGACCAACATGTGCTAATATGCATGCTCTGCTCTGGAGCTGCACCTGACCTCACTGCTGAGTCCTAAGTACTCGATGACTCTTTTAGGCTAGGATTCACTCAGAGTTTAAATGGTCAGTCAGTAGACAAGCTATTCATCTCTCCTTTTATATTGCAGAAAAATATATTAAACAAAAAAATTACCATTTAACTAAACTCAGGAGCACTAATGATGTTCACAGTATTGCACAGCTGCCCCTTAGATCTACTTCTAAACCTTCTCTGTCGTGGAGACTAAGCTCTGTACCCCTCTTGTGCACCCCTATTGTCAGGTTATCTCTCTTCTGATTCCTGCCTTTTTAAAATTTGCCTATCCCAATTATTTCATATCAATAGGAATCCACTATATCTGTGGTTTTAGTTATGGTTTGTTTTCCTTGTCACAATGTCTTTAAGGTTCATTCATGTGTCATAGCAGGTATCAGTATGCCATTCCTTTTTGTGTCTGAATAATACTCTGGTTTGTATCACATTTTATTTATTCATATGTTGAGTGAACATTTGTGTTGTTTAACCTTTTCCTTACAAATTACACTGCAATAACTATTTATTTTCACATTTATGTTGGAGTTTCTGCTTTCATTCCTTTGAGATACTTAGGAGCAGAGCCACTCAATCACATGGTGAATTAATCCATTTTTAATTGATATAACAAAATAGAAAAGATTGAATACTTTGAAAAGAAAAGAGACTTTAGCTCTCAGCCCTAAAGACTTCAAAGCATAGTTCTGGCCTTGATAGGGCTCTGGAAATCCCTTAGAGAGTAATATCACAATATGAGGAGTTAAGGCAGGGGTTGAGGGGAGCAACAGGGGGCTGCACAGAAGCCTGGACAGGGCAAATCTTGCTTTTTGTGTAGCAACTCTCTGGGGAGAACTAGCCAGGGTCCCAGGAGAGGTGTCACAGGCACTTCTGAAGCTGTGCCCCACCATCTCCCACCTCTTAATAGTCCCACCACCATTTAATCACAACACTGGGGACCAGACTTCCTACCCATAAACCTTTTGAGAAACAAGCCATATCTAAATACTTACATATGGTGATTCCATGATGGTTTATTGTTTTACAACACGTTTGCCTTGAACTTGCTATCTTCCTGCCTCAGCCTTTCAATTGTACTTCACAGGCATGATTGTCTGATGTTACTTTTTCAAGAACTGCCAAGCTGATTCCCACTACCATGTCATCAATCTACATTCCAACCAGCAATATATTCAGATTCAAAGTTCCCATGTTCTTTATAATATAATAGTATAACAGCCATCTTGTCAGATGTGAAGTGCTATCTCATCATGGTTTTGCTTGTTGTTTTTTTTTTAATCTTATGATTCTTAAGAGTCTTCTCATATCATTGGTTGTTTACACATTTTTTTAAAAAAAATGTCCTTCAAGTCCTTTGCCCACTTTTTAATTGCTTTGTTTCCCCCTTGCTGTCTCTTGTTCTCCTTTCACCTTTAAGTTTGTTTTCTCTCATCCTTCTCCAGATGGTCAAACTCTCATGCCCTCTAAATGCAGGTAGATGTTTTCATCAGCCTCCACTGGCCAACACAATGAGAGAGCTGAGTGCTTTCATACTGTTGCCTAACAACATTACCCAAGAGGTCATTGCTCTTCAGATGCATTCCTTGGTGCAGTGGGATTGCTTGTGTTCTTTCTAAGATCTACCTTCACAAGCCCACATGTGGGTCTGATTCACTGGGAAGAAATCTGAAAGATAAACATCTATTTTTCTCAGAATGTTGAAACTTTATCTTAAAGATGCCATTGATGTCTTAAATGGGGATCCACAAATTCTTGCAGATTCACACATGAATGTAAAAATACTGTGTCTTTGTGTCATAACAAGTCATTATAAAGACTGAATTCCCCAAGTTAAAAATATGTCTTTGGGGCTAGAGATAGCTCAGTGGTTAATAGTGCTTACTGCTCTTCTAAAAGGCACAAATTAGGTTCCCAGCACCCACATGAGATGGCTCACTGCTGGCAAAGCTATCTCTAACTCCAGCTTCAGGGAATCCAGCACTCTCTTCTAGCCTTTGTGGACATTGTTCACCTCTTTCCCTCGCTCACTCTCTCTGACTCTCTCTCTCTGTCTCTCTCTCTCTCTGTCTCTCTGTCTCTCTGTCTTTCTCTCTCTCTCTCTCTCTCTCTCTCTCTCTCTCTCTCTGTCTCTCTCTCTGTCTCTGTCTCTCTCTCTCTGTCTCTCTCTCTCTCACACACACACACACACACACACACACACAATAAAACAGAATTGGTTAGGTAACTTGCCCAGTCCAGCACAAGTAGATGTTTTCACTAGCCATCATTTGGAGACAGAAGGCCCGAGCTCCAAGCCTGCCTCCGGGAAGAAAGGGCTGGGGTACTTCTGGTAAAGGGAACCAGAGTGGTGGAGAAGTGAAGTTGGAGGCCAACACTGAACTCTAATCGCCATTGTTCTTTGTTGCTGTGCTACTGCAATGAGTCCACAGTGTGGTGGGGGAAATGGAAGGCAAGCAAGCTGTCATGGAATGGTGATGCCATGAGAGAGGAAAGGAGCAGGCTGAGTTGTTTAGAACAGGAGGTGGCTTTACCTGGTCTTTGTGGGAAGAAGTGGTTTTTATACACTGACACATTGATATGGAAAGTTACCTTAAGGAGTTGTGAGAACAGCAAGGGCAAAGGGATATGGAGGCTCTAAGATGGAAAAGCTGCTTTCTTATTGACTTACAAAGAAAGGAGTCAATTGAGGCCTCAGAAAAAAATGGAAGTTTAGGTTTAAGACAGAAGTCAGCTTGAAGTTAAGTGGGGTAGAGAGTGATGTTCTCTAATTGGCATCCTTGGAGGATTCCTCTGGCTATAGCAGGGGAATTGGCTGGAAGAGGTAAGAGCAGATGGGACAGCTGAAGGGAAACCAGAGGGAGGTGTACATGAGAGGTGGCTGGTCTGAATTACAGGAGTAAGGAGGCAGAGAAGGGGCCAAACGTGAATACTTACAAATACAGTGCAAAGGATATAGCTGTTGACACAGACACACATGACCTTTCACAGATGACCAGCTAGCTGGGTGATGATGGATCCAACCCATCATCCCTTAGAAAACAAGGATCAGTGAAAGAGGAGGACTTCAGGGGAACTGATGCAGCTTTAGTTTATGACCATTAACTTTGAGTTGCCTGTGAGATATATATATATAACTTTTATTTTTTAACAGTCCAGTCATTACCCCCTACTGGCCTGCCCCCACCGCACAGTTCCACCTCTCATTCCTCCTCCCCCTGTCTCCAAGAGGATGTCTCCACCCTTCTACCACCCCCCACCCCACCAGACCTCCCCACTCACTGGGGCCTCAAGTCTCTGGAGGGTTAGTTGAATGTCTTCTCTCACTGAGACAAGGCAGTCCTCTTCTGTATATGTGTTGGGGGCCTCGTAGCAGCTAGTGTATGCTGCCTGGTTGGTGGTTCATTGTCTGAGAGATTTCGGGGGTCCAGGTTAGTTGAGACTGCTGGTCTTCCTATGGGACCACCCTCCTCTTCAGCTTCTTCCAGTTTTTTTCAACTACAGGGGTCTCTGGCTTCTGTTCCTTGGTTAGGTATAAGTATCTGCTTCTGTCTCAGTCAGCTGCTTGTTGGGCCTCTCAGAAGATAGCTATGCTAGGCTCCTGTCTGTAAGCACACCACAGAATCAGTAATAGTGTCAGGCCTTGGAGCCTCCACTTGAGATGGATCCCAAGTTGGGCCAGAAACTGGACCTCCTTTCCTTCAGTCTCTTCTCCGTTTTTGTCCCTGAAGTTCTTTTAGACAGGAACAATTCTGGGTCAGAGGGTTTGACTGTGGGATAGCAACCCCATCTCTCCATTTTATGCCCTGTCTTTCTACTGGAGGTGGACTCTATCAAATAAATATTTGTCTATGGGGCTGATCCTTGGAGAAAGGACGGATACAGAAACATAAATCAATACCCACACATCTCTGATATTTTCAAACCTTACATGCTGACATAGTTTTGTCAATACTAATGGTTGTCAAGTTGAACAGTTTTCCAGTTCTTTTGACAGAGTCTTATGATATGAAGAGGTGGTCAACCCATGTAAGGAATAGATTGTTCTTGGTAAAACTACTTTTTGTTTGTTTACTTATTTGTTTGTAGAGCAGCACTGGGCTTGAACCCAGGGCCTCAAACATGCCAATACAACACTCTGCCACTGTGCTCCACCTCAGGCTCCCATTCTTGGTAAATTAAATTTCTGCTCAACTCAGTGAATTAGAAGGCTCTAATTTCCAAGTATGAGGAGACGGAAGGCCCGAGCTCCAAGCCTGCCTTCTGGAGGGAAGGGCCTGGGGTACTTCTGTAAAGGGAAACAGGGTGGTGGAAGCATGGAGAAAGGAAGGTGAAGGGAACGGAAGGTGAAGCAGGCAGTCTAATTTAACCCTAACATGTGTTCAGAACATGGCAGTGTTATCGTATCTTGAAAGGGACTTCTCATTTTCTTACATCACAAGGATACTCAATGGACACTACTTGCACATGCCTAAGTAGTGAGGTAATTTGTATCCTGGATGATGTGTCAAAGATGCTGTGGACAGCAAAGCTAATGGGTGGGTGCCGCTTAGCTACCAGAGCTCTAAACTCCATAAGTAAGTGAAGCCAGAGAGTTTATTCAAGTCTTCCCAGTTCTTCACAGCTTTCAGTACAAATCAGTTAGATGGCATTTTTTAATTTAATATATGGGCTTTGATATAATTTCAGTCACTATGATTAAGTGTGCAATGTATTCCTGGCATTATAGATTTTATATAAAAACACATTTTGATCAATGATTTAATATATAAGCCAATTTTTTTCAAAATTATTTCACTAGCATTAAAAGTAGGCATATGTATATGTACATACAGTAAATAGTCATTATGTCTATATTAGATTTGAGTGAGCTAAGTCATGAACAGACTATACCGGGGATCTTTCAAATGATGGTAATAACTTGTGTTATGGCTATACATGTTTGTTTATATATTCATGTGCACATGTGAATATGAATACTCATACATAGGTACACATGTGCATGGAGTGTCTATGCTTTATGGCTACATTGTGTGTCTTCTTTGTTTGCTTTCCACATTATTATTTTTTGAGACAGAATCTCTCACTGAACCTGGATCTCATGGATAAAGAAAAATGTGCCTCTCTTTATACTGCCCCACTTTCCTTTTTAAATGTGTGATGGAGATTTGAGCTCAGGTCTTCACGCTTGAGCAACGAGCACTTTATTGAATAAGCTATCTCCCCAGCCCTGAGTTTCCCTAATTAGGAAACATTTGTACTTTCTGTGTGCCAAGCACTGTTCGACTCAGGCTTCTTTCTTTTCATGTGTTTTGTTTGAGACAGGGTCCCACTATGTAGCCTTAACTAGCTTGGAACTCACAGAGATCCACCTGCTTCAGCTTCCTGGGTACTTGTGTCTTACCATGCCTGGCTCTTGTTTGTTTGCTTGCTTTTCCTTCTGCTTGCTTTCTTCCTCCCACCCCTCTCTGTTGCTGAGAGTTGAACCCAGAGGTTCAAAGATTGTGAAGACTTGAATCATAGCCCTAGCCTCCACCTTACTTCTCTCAATCTTTATAACAATCACCTACAACAGTGGCTCTTACCTTTCTTAATGCTGCGATGTTTTAATATGGTTCACCATGTTTTGTTGACCCCCCCCCAAACATAAAATTATCCCATTGTTTCTTCATATCTGTAATTTTGCTACTACTATGAATCCTAACGTAGTATCTGTGTTATCCTAGGGTCTTAGACGACCCCTGTGAAAGAGTTGTTCAACTCCAAAGGAATTGACCCACAGGTTGAGAACCATTGGTCTACACTGATGAAACTGAGACTTAGTTTACACACACAGTTACATCACTAGTTGTAGAGGCAATGTTGGAACTCAAACCGAGATGCATTTCTTGAATCTATATCTGTGTACCTCACTAAAAGTCTGTAGAACTGTACTCCTAGTGCACACCTTGGCTAAACCATTTATCAGAACTTTAAAGCAAAATAATTTGTTTACCTGCATGGTCTCTCCCACTCTCACCATACTTTTACTTCTCCTTTCCAAACATTTTGTCTTTCTTCTACACGTGTTCATTCCTTCTGTTATTAATTGGTTCATTAGTCAGTCTTTATTGATACAATAGTAAAGCCATATCAAATAATGAAGATAGGAATGGAAAAAACACTGTACACAGTCACCTTCCTCCAGATGCCATACTCCCAGAGTCTGTATCTTGCTCTCTGAGCAAGCCATCCCTGAAATCCCATATCTTCCACTGGGACTTTTCCAAGAGCTATCCCACTTGACATGCTCCTCTGAATCCCTGTGAAATTTTCTAATCTTGGTACTAGCTTGGCAACTAGCCAGGTCTACCTTTTGACATCTCCTCTGGTGTTGGCTCAATTCTTATTCAAATCATAAGCCATTGCCTAACATTTCACTATATTGTCCCTTGCTTCTCTGGCAAGATTACAGATACTTTAAGAGCAGACTTATACTCTTGGGTATTTCCCACAGTCTCTTGTAAACAGCAAACAGTTTTCATTTGGTTGATTTTGAGACAAGGCTGTGTTTCCAGAGCTAGCTTTAAACTCCTGGGCTCCATCAATTCTCTTGACTTTGCCTCTGGTGCTCAGGATTTTTGTTGGTTTATTGTTGTTTCCATGTGTCTTATTTTAGGTTAATCTGATACATCTTTGATGCTTTGGGTTAAATATCTTTTTATATAGATTTCACTTTCTTTTTGTTTGTTTGTTTGTTTGTTTGTTTGTTTTTCGAGACAGGGTTTCTCTGTATAGCCCTGGCTGTCCTGGAACTCACTCTGTAGACCAGGCTAGCCTCGAACTCAGAAATCCACCTGCCTCTGCCTCCCAAGTGCTGGGATTAAAGGCATGCGCCACCGCCCGGCTAGATTTCACTTTCTGATTCAGTGATCTGGGCCAAGCTGCTCAGCTTTCTTGAGCTTCATCTTTTGGCAAAATGGGAATTATTTGCACTTCTCAAGGTTAAATAGGTACTATATATTAAACATGTCTGTAACCACTAAAAGATTATGTTATCATAATTAGTCATTTTGAACTTCATGGTCAGTCTTCTTGTTCTGAATCTCTAGTAAAGCACCACATCTATCTTCTTACTTGAATTGTTTATGCAATCTGCTTTAATCGTTTACCTACCAGTCACCTCTTTACATCAATTGTTCTTATTGCTTTATTTATTTCTACTTCTTTATTCTAACTTTTTTCCCTTAGACAGTTTTGCTATGTAGCCCATGGTGGATTTGAACCCCTAATCTTCCTGCCCAATCTTTTGAGTTTTGAGTTTATAAGTGTGCACTCACCCTGGCTTCCCAACTCTTAAATCTTATTTATGACCTTGGATTAAAATGTTGTGAACTGTACTCAGCTAGTGGGAAATTATGGCTCTCATGTTGCACAGGTCCATCACTGAACAAAAAAAGAGCAGGAAGAGAAATCATTAGTTATAGAACATATCATTAGGAATTAGCTATTAAAGTTTATTTTGGACCTTAGAGGGTTTGTTGTTGTCATTCTTGTATTTGTGTGAAGTGTGTCTTCGTGCTTTGTTTTGTTTTGGCTAGACAACATGCTGGCCTCAATCTTGCTGCAGTCCTTCTGCCTCTGCTTCCTGGGTTCTGAGTTCTAGGCAGGCACCACATCCTATCCTTCTCCAACACCAGCACCTTATGTGTATAGTCTCTGGAGAATACGTTAGATCAATGCTTTTAAAGATGTGGCATTATCTTAGGTCGTATTTACAGGTCTTTGGCAGAGTTGGAAATATCCCAAAACACAATCATTTCCCTAGTTGAAACATGATTCAGACTACTGAGGTGCTAAGAATTTACTAAGTTGAATTATTCTGGGTTTTTCTGGTTAGGTTAATTGTAGTCATCAAACCCACTGTTAGACTATTATCTTCATTGAAATTGGCTATTTTACTCATTCTTGTTTTCACTAAGATAAGTACTTCATTAAGTTTTTGTTTTTTTTTTTCTTTTTAGAAGTATGGTCTCTGTGTGGTTAATGTATCTCCTGTTTTGGAAGCCTCGAAATGCACAAATTGACTATTGTTATTGTTATTTATGTTGAAAGATATTAAAATGAGATTTGTAATCTAAGTGGGCATTAATTATTTCACATCTGGTGGCTTGAGAAGTGGCCAGATACAACACTCCTTAATGCAAGAGAGCCTAGGGCAAAAACTGTGCAATTCCCACCCTCCTTTGCAAAACAACTGCCTGTGTGAACCTTCAGTGTTTGAGAGAGAGAGAGAAGAAATTTTACACTACATTCTACTTCAGGTTTCTTTAAAGAAAAAAAAAAGTGCTACAAGTCCTGGATCAATGAGCTAAATGTCAGATGAGGAAGATTATAAGGGACAAACAAACAACAACTAAGACAGCACTGACCTAGTTGCTAGTTGTTAAGGGCCAAAGGCATCAGCACACCTATCCTCTCTCATCTCTTGACCTTGCTTAATCTTAAAGTGATGATGACCTGGTTTGCCTAGGACAGTTTCAGTTCATGCCCAAGGTCCTATATGCATTGCTAACAGTGCCTTGTTTCATTAATACATGTCCTAGCTGGGAGTTGATAAAGTATCTGATCATCTTAATCGAACCCCTTTATCTCAGCGACTTACTCAACAAGGCTAAGTGGAATGAATGATGAGAATGAATTCAAGGGAGAGCAACAGTTAAGCTAGGATGGTACTAGCTAGAAACAAAAACTGATCAGCATTTTCAGTAAAATAAAGTCATAGGAGGTGTCATTCCTTTTCTCAGCCCTAGCCATTCAGGATGTCAAGGGAGAAAGTTTTGAGCCAAGTTCAAGGCCAGCCTGAAGAACAAACTATGATCTCTTTTCAAAAAGAAAAAATCTCAGTAATAGGATAAAGGCCAAGTTGGAAACTGATTTATGTATACTCTGAGTATCACAGGAGACAGCACAAGCATTCTGGGGAGTTGGGGACAGGCAGAGAGAAATGGCACCAATGAGTTCAGGAGCATGTGGTATCTTTTATGCAAGACTAACCTTAAGTTTCCTGTCTGTCTTCCAAGTGTGTCTTTCACCTCTTCATATTTTCTGAGGACTAGCACTTCTGCTATCTAATAGAAACACTTAAGAGAAGAAAAACATGTAAAAGATAATAGTTCCATAGAAAAATGGAAAGACTTGTAGTGTTCTTGATAAGTCTAGTCATTGAAAAAGTGTAACCAAACATCACTGCCACTTATCTACAGAAACTTAGTTTTAAGAACTCAGCTGACTGCGCATGTGCATGTCTTCTTCCTCAGAGAGCCTTCCAGGTTGGTAGCTGTTCTTTTTCTAGTCATTGTTGCACAGCATCTTTATTTTAAGTGAGGTGGTGATTAAAGTAATAGCTGTTATTGCAAAGTCTACAGAAACACACAAAGCAAAGAGCCCCTCATAATAGATCCCATCACCCAGAAGTAACTGCTGTTAGCATCATGGCACAGCTGTTTCCAACCCTCAGAATATGCATCTTATTTGCTTATCTGTTTGTTTATTTGTGCTTATGGCAGAGCCCAGGGCCTTTCAAATGCTAGACAAGGGTTCCACCGCTAAGCTTCATCCCTATCTTGCATGTATATTTTCATACTTAATAAATAAAGCTTTAAAATTATAATCTTAAGGGAAATGTTTTTAGTGTCCTGGTCACAACAGAAGAAAATAGTATCTTATCTTCATATAGGAGTATTCTATTGGTTTGGTTTTATTGTGTTGTCTGTGATTTTTGTTTTTCTCCGATAAGGCCTTTCCATGTTGTCCAGGCTAGTCTCAAATACCTTAAGTGATATTCTTCCCTTAGCCTCAAGAGAGTCTGAAACCACAGAAGTACAACACTGCCCCTAGCTACATAGAGCTTTAAAATTTATAAAGTTAAAGTTTTTCATACAGTAACATGTTTTCATCTTAATGCTTTCTCTACAATAGGACAGTTGTTACTTCTGAGCTTTGTTGTTTTGGTTGTTTTTTGTTTTGGCTTGGTTTGGCTTTTGTTTTTGTTTTATGAGACAGGGTTTCTCTGTGTATCGCTGGCTGTCCTGGAACTCAAGTCTGTAGACCAGGGTGGCCTTGAACTCACAGAGATCTGCCTGCCTCTCCATTGGATCAAAGGCTTGTGCCACCACTGCCTAGCCTACTTCCTGGTTTTTGTAGGAAGCAGCCAAAGCCGAAGCACCCAATGACTTGCCAAACCCATTTTAAACCCTTCACTATCACTGTTCTTTCTATGCATGACTCTAGACATTTGATATACTAGAAGTTTCAAGTATCAGAATCCAAATTAAAGAACTTGTTATGAGCAATCAGTTATTTTACTAGGTCAAGGAAAACGAATATTGTGAATAACAGTCTTTAGGTTTGTTTGGGAAGTTTTTCAAAGAATAAAAACTGTGTTTCTCAGCACCTCTTCTGAAAGCAAACACAAGGCAAAGCTTTTTACAGTCATTTAAGTTTGAATATAAAGCTTTCCTAAGGCCTTAAAAGATAATGTATTATTTTTGTGGGGTTTAACATTCACAATAAGTAATGCAGTCTTAAATACCTAATGCTATATTAATAATTATCATTGAAGTTAAATGCACTTTCTTCTCTATCTTCAAAGGAGTTAACAGTATGTACTTGGAGAGGTAAAGCAGACATATGAAATAAATTAGGTGTAGGTTGTGTGACATCAACTTCATGCAGTGAGTGATTAATAAACGGTAGGATCTAATGAATGCTCATTTACTGGGTGTCAACCAAGAAAAAACATAGCAGTTAAATATTATAGCAGAAATGAGGCCATGAGTCCAGAAATGAGTCCTGAGGGATGACGTGAAATAGGAACACACACATGCATTCACTCATCTACTCAGTATTTACCATAGGCATATAAGCATGAAGAGAAGATTCTTTTGAATAAAACTTAAGTCACATATTAAGAAGTAGCAATGAGGTGTGAGAGTAGGGTGGATGTGTGTGTGCATGAGTGTGTGTGAACATGTAGTCATAAGAATAACAATCCTATGCATAAGTTAGGCTAAATTTGTTTAGGAACAAGAGCCCATAGCATTTAAAATTTATCAAATATAAAAGCTCAAAGAAAGTGTTAGGTGTCATTTAATCTTTGTCCTATCCCTATCTCTGCTTGAAAAATCAGGAATTGAGACTAGAGTTGTTGTGACTTACCTCAGTTCATACATAGACCAATTTAGTGACATAACTGAAGGTTGAGGCCAGCTTCTCACTTTCCCCTTTAAACTGTCATGCCTCTTTCCCCCTATTCTTCCCCTCTTCCCCCTCCTCCTCTGTTTCCTACTCTTCTTTTAGTTTCTTTATGAAATGAGAATCTCATTTTGTAGCCCAGGCCGACCTCAAACTTGTAGGCAATGCTTCTTCTTCAGCATTTCAAGGGCTGGGGCCACAGGTACAAGCTACTTAGTTCTTCAGTCTTGAAATTAACTAAAACACCTTTTTCCTTTCCTCCTAGTACAATGAATGGCAGACTTCAGATTCTAGTTTAAAGAGTTGGGTTAAAATCATCATTTGACCATTAACAGAAAAATTATGATGAATGTTTCACATCTCAATTCCAGGAGACATCTTGTTTATAAAACCACAAAAAGTTAACACATACAACTTAAAATTCTTGTAACTATGCCATCCAAGAGTTATGTTCTAGATGCAACTCAGTCACTAACTTGCTGTGTGATTCTTCATAAACCATGTCTCTCTTTTCTGTGCTTAGAATTTATGGGACTCTGGGTGTACCCCCAACACTGAAACAAACAAGACCCCAAGGAATACAGATTTTGTTTCATAGAAAAAATTTTTTTCTCAAAAATAAGAGTCAACCTTTAAGTTGCACAGACAGTTAAAATATGCTATGTCCATGCACAGCCTTCTAGAAGTTGATAAATACAAAGGCAGTGTGAAAGTCATTCTAGTTCTAGTGCCTTATCTGTGTCATCTATAAATGAAGCACTTCTTTGTGCCTCAGTTTCCCCAAGTATTATCCAAGAGGAGGTTAAAGTATATATGTTCGGGATTTCTTGGACATGTGAAAAGTTCATCCTGATATTTCTATTATCTGTAAGCTCTAACTACTCATTTACCTTCCCAATAAGCTCTTCAGAGCCCCTTTATTTAGCCTGACATTCTCTCTTGGTCACCATAGCGTCCTGTTTTAATGTATGGATCTTTTAAGTGCATAGTTCCCAAAATGTTTATCTGAAAGCTCCCTCCTGAACTGACTGCCACATCTCCATTAATCTCCCAGAGGCTATGTTCTCATCATCTGTAACACTCTTATAGAAGGTCTCCCTTAGATAACAATACACTTCCCCTTCAGGCAGTACATGGAAGAAACAATGGGCTATACAATGGAGCCATCCTCAGTGATTACACAGAGTGAGAATCTGGCTCATTGTTTTCTCCAGATGCCTAAGGAAGGAGCTGTACTCTTTGGATCCCCATAAAGATTTTGGCTTGTCCACCTTTTCAGATTCCCAAGTAACAAACAATTAAGCAATCTGGCCTCCTTCCCACTTCTCATTTCAATGTGTAGGATATTTGTCAACTTGCCCAGAGTGACTGTAGGCATTTTGAGCTGTTCATCTGATTGTGTGCAATAGATAACAAAAACATAATTAGAGGGACTGCATTAAGACTCAATTTTATATTTGTTTTAGGTGATGGGGGGACAGCCATTTCAGACTTGAGAAACTTGTTTCTTTCTGTCTTCCTGTTTGGTCCCACCCTCTCTTTGTGTTTTAATAATTTTTTTCTAAATATTTCAAATGATGTTTACTAAAATGAAACTCATGTTTATGAACATATAAACATAATACCCTCCCTCCTAGATCTTGGTATATCTGCAGAAACCTGGAGAGTGAAGAATAAAGTATACAGTTGGAATTACAGTTTAATTAGTCCACAAACTTGTCCGGAATCTTGAACCCACTTTTCAAAACTGCGCCGACATTCTAGATAACTTTGAAAGCACCAACTGAATTCATTTGCTAACCCCCTGCCCTCATTTAAGAAAACTACTTGCTAAAGACTGAAAATCCCTGTGGATGGAAACTTAGGTAAAACTGAAACACTGGTTCTGTTATTTGGGGGTTGGTAAATGGTTTGTGTGTGTGATAAAAAGAAAAGATTAGTTATCTGAGGGACCAGTGCACACAAGTCTTACTTTTAACTGTCATAAGAGAAAAGTGAAGTGGAAATAAAAATTCTCTAAAATTAGCTTGAAAAAAAAAGTTATGTTTTGTAACATGAATGTTCGACGGACAGGAGACACTGATATACCTAACCAAGAAAGTTAGATATTAAAATTATCTAGCTTTTAATAAAAGAGAAAATTAAATATTTAGCCTTTCTTCCCAGTAGGAACTGTTTTTTTTTATAGTGATTACACAACTTTACTGAAAGAACATTTTCTCCTATAGATAAATGTCAGCTGAGTGATCTATGAATGATAGAATTAGGAAAGCTTCATGTTATAAACTCAAATTATTGATTTGGAGAAGAGATGATCAAGTTTATTAAAACCCTAAGCAGAATGATAATTGAAACTGAATGCCAAGGTGTGGGAGATAGCTTAGCAATTAAGAATGCCCATTTGAAGAGGACCTAAATTCAGTTCCTAGAATGCACACTGGGTGGTTCACAAATGTCTGTGACTCTAGCCCTAAGGAATCTGATACACTCTTCTGGACTCTGGGCATCCATGCACATGTGGTGCACATTCACAGAGATTCACGTACATACATGGAAGTAAATAAGTAAATCTTTTTAAAAATACATTTTGTAGAACATGAGTGCCACAGTAACTGCACATATTGCTTTCTAGCAGCAAAGAAGGAAAAAATAGCCCTACAATGGAGAGATCAGATTACTGTCATTCCATATTGGTGATTAATGGACTCTTGCTACCTGCTCAGTGTCTTCCCCTCTTCCTCTCTCATAAGTTCATAAGACTTGAGAATTGA
Source organism: Grammomys surdaster (assembly GCF_004785775.1). Lineage (NCBI taxonomy): Eukaryota > Metazoa > Chordata > Mammalia > Rodentia > Muridae > Grammomys > Grammomys surdaster. The sequence continues at coordinate 3,983,698 of NW_021620771.1, read as the reverse complement.
TCCCAGGTGTAACCATGATTTTGTTCATGCTTATGTGATACTTTAACTGTGTTGCATGGTGTGTGAGCTCCCAGATCTAATCCTACCACTGGCCATCTTCTCCCAGAGTAGAGCTGCCCCTCAAGCTCACAGGGCTTTTATGAAGTCTAAACAGGAGTGTGTATCTTAGGACAGCACAGCACCTGGCAGAGCAGGTTCTCAATAATACAGCATCTGAAATTTAAAGCTACTTGTTGGTTTTGTTGTTGTTGTTCCCAGCCTACTAGCCTCCAGAAACTGGTGGACTTTTACTCTATAAATTCAAACTTATGGAACTAAACTGTAACAAAACTCATAGTGTGTCTAATAAAGACTGTCAAAGAGATAAAACTTTAGATAATTGACCTAATAATATACAATTACCTGATCAATAGACCCAATTGATATAAAAATACATTCTATGCGCTTTATTATTATTCTATTACCATCAAAATTCAGTTTCTTGTGAGCACACTTTACAATTCTATATCATTCTCTGTCAGATCTGTTTGCTATCATAAACAGAATGTGTCTGTTTCTAAGCGAATTTGTAAAATTCCTACTTGATCCTAAGAATTCCATGTTCCACATGTACAGTTTCTTCCTGAAATACATGTGTGGTTAAATTATAGGATCAGTGGATGTGTTATTTGGTGATGGCTCTGTTTGTTAACTAAGAATCAAGCATAGGGATCAAGGTTTTCATTATAAGAATTCATAATATAATATGGGAAGCCAATATATTAATTTGGGAAGTCTATTGCATCCTAGGCACTGGTTTATTTAAATCGTTTAAAATTCTAGTAACCCTTCTTTAGATGAGGGAACAAGGGTTTAACAAGACTTAACAAAGTAAGGATATTTGTGAGTTCCAGCACTGAAATGCAAACCCTGATCTCCTGTACTGAGTAAAAACACATACAAACTTCTTTCCTCACTTTTCTATATTGCTGAGGATTGTACCTAGACCCTCACACACGCTAGGCAAGTTCTCTACTTCTGATCAACATCTCTATCCCTGGGCTCCATACTGAAGCTCTATTAAATACTTGTTATTATGTTCTTATTTTTTAAATAGCCTCCTATCTTCAAACTGGAAATAAAAATTCTGTGCAGCTCTAAGATACTTTTTACTAGAATTTTATTGCCACAAAGAAATTGTCTCATAGTAATATTATTCTCATAATAATAAGGGGCTATGTCATGGTAGAAGTGGGAACTGTTAACACCAGGAAAGCCCGAGAAACTAAGTTTAAAAATGTAAAATCTGTAAATGAGGCAAGAAGACATTTGTCAGCAAAACGAATTTCCGAACTGCTTTCTGAACGGTAGCATATTCCGTCAAGGTCCTATGAAGTACTTTCTTTCCGGAGAGTACTGAGTCTGAACTCTGTTGTGAACTCTGATTCCCATAGCTAATGCATTCACATTAAGTGAGTCAGGAAGATACATCCAGAGTGATAGGCTGTGATTGGTAGACTTAAGGATAATTGATTGCAACATGTATTTTAATGTTTTATTGTTTTATCTTAATGAGATAAAGTACAGTTTGCAGCTTTGAACTGGGAATCAAGAAACTATTTGTAATTCAAACTCTGCTACTATCTGAGTAATGACGTAAGTGAATCATGTCATTCCTTTGAAACTCATTTTTCTTATAGGAAAAATTAAGAGTTTGAGTGTATTAATTGTCCTGGTACAAATTTTGTCAGTCAGTGATTCTAATAGTCCGTACATTTCCTTCAGTCATATCACAATATTGGTCAATTGTGTTTTACAGAAGTAAACTCATATCTAGCTCTGTGGCTCTGAATTGCTGTAGTATCTATAGATTGCTAATGTGGTTCTCTCATGACAGGATGTTGCCTAAGAAAGAAGTTTCTTGAAAAAGTAACTGATAAAAATCAAATTGACAGAGAAACATGCTTTACAGGGCTAGGATTTCTCATATCAATGAATGTTGATAATTTAGGCCATTGTGTTTTTCATGCTAAAAACCCAATTACAACAAAATTTCAGGTGTTAGACATTACATGAGAAGACAAGTTAACATAGTTTAGGATTCTTTGGTTCAGAGGCAGAATAACTTAAGTGTTTAGGTGAGGCCCTACAAAGTGATTAGACAGGTTTGGTTCTCTTTCAAATATTAAAAAAGTTAACTTTTCAAAGAAAGTGGAGAAAGGGGACGTTTTCAGTTGTTTTATTCTCTTGAGACATTTAATTTACTGTGGTGCCTTGTTTCTCCTCTCTTGAGACTTTTAATTTTACTATGAGGCCTCATTTCTCTGCATAAAAAGACCTTTATGATGTCACCTTGTAATCAGTCAGATGTAGAAAACACATAAGTGATGCTGGCTTATATATGAATACAACATGGAGAATTCCTGTTAAATTTTAAATAATATGCATTCTATCATGTACCTTAGCATCATAACTAAAAGGACCTTAATTATTCTTCTGAGAAAAGAAGATAACTTGACCTGGGTGTTTGAGTCTAGTCTGGACAGCATATGGAGAACCTTAGTGAGGTTTTGTCTCAAAATCAAACAAACAAAAATACATTAACATATTCAAACTTTAGTAGATTTTTTAATGTGTGTATGAGGGTAGGACATAAAGCATATGTCTGGGTTTTATTTTACAGAAAAAAATTAGAATTATCAACCAGAAAACATTAATAGTTACTACCTTATGATGGAAGGTTATAGGTCATTTTTAACTTAAAAATTATTAATTTGTTTCTGTGTTTTGTCACCTCCTAACAAGTTTTCTGATTTTTGCTTTTAAAAAGAAAAGTACATTTAATTGAGTCTTTTATTTTTAAAAAGTGATTATTTACTTTACAAAGAGACCCCCTTCTTACTCCAGAGAAAAGCAACCTAGCTCTAAGAATTAAGACATCAAATCTATGAAAAAGCTAAGAGCCTGAAACCTAGGCTTTCTTGGTTCAGTGTCTGTGTTCTTTGCTGCTGTATCAGAGTCAAGACCTTTTTTGAAATATCATATATATGTATACAAACAAAATATATGTATATATACACACACATCCATTGGAGCTGATGGGCTCAAGTTAATATCATTTCACTGAGTTATTTCTTTTTAGAAGCATATAATATAGTTTATGTAAATTTATTGTGTTAATTGCCTTAAAATTTTACTTTCTAAAAACATGAATGAAATTATAGTTTTTAATTAGAGAATAGGTTGTGTATGTGAACAAAATGTCATAAATGTCCTTCCTTGCTCTCTGCCTCTGTGAATATCAGACTTGCAGGAATGGTATCTAGGATCAGGATTGTTTCTTCTCAAAGCCTATGTTCCAACCGCACACCACTCCTTGTGATGTGAGGAAACCATAAGTTGATACAACCAACCACTTGAAGATAAATTCCAAGCCAGCTTCAGCTGAGCTAGGAAAAAGGCAGTTGTTCTAGGTAAAGATAGGAGGGAACGGCCAGTCAGTCTGTCTGTTTCTTGGAGGCCTCACCATAAAGCTGAAGTCTTGTTAGGGCAAGAAAAACAAATGATGCTGCTACCCATTCATTAGGCTGTACGCTCCTTGAATGACACGAAAGACATAAATGTGGTAAGCAACTATTATCTCATCATTATCATCATCAGTAAAACAACCCTACTGTATTTGAATGCCAACCAGAGGCATTGTTCTAGGCTCTGGAGAGACCCAAATTGCTCCCAAACTTTTAGGAGCCAAGATAAACATTAACTTACAAAACTGAATAAAGCAACCTTTAAATGAGAATATTCAAAAACACTATTCATCAACAATATGAACATGTTATTTTATACAAAAGAAATCAATCAAAAATTCTAAAAATCTAAATTCAATCTGTATAATAAATTCAAATTTATTAAATATTAAATTATTAATTCTATATCATGGAAAATGTTTACATAAATTATTCTAACACTGATTAATGCTAGCAATATTTATATGATAATTTTACTAATGAATTTGGGGTCTCTTTTATACTAAATTATTCATTTTTATGGATCTAATTATCTTTCAAGCATACAAAAATTTAGGGTTTTTTTTTAGCTAATTAGAGATTCCATAATTAACACTCAAGATTAAATATTAAAGAGTAGCCTCACCAAGGATAATCATAGACTCCTGAAATCCTAACATTTGGGAGGTAGAGGCAGGATGATCAGGAATTAAGATCATTTTCAGCTACAAAGTATGTTTGAGGCCAGCCTGTCTTTAAAAACAAACAAACAAACAAAAAACCCAAAACAGACTTTCTCAAACAGCAAACTATCAGTGTGTTTTCAGGTTTCACAAACAGAGAAAGTAGTAAATCAGCTTTCTGTGCTCACTTTGGCAACACATGTATTATAGGCTTCCCATCTTCTTTGTTGAATAATTTGTTACCTACTTTCTTTCTCATACCAAGAATGTAATATTGAACCCACAACCAAATCCACACCCCTTATGTTTCCAAAATCCAAGACAAGATGTTCATCTCAATCTACACTACAAAAAACCTACAACCCTCCAAGCAAGTCAGTCCTCTCTGGTGCCAGCTGGTCTTTTTCTTGACTCTAAATTAACCCTTTCCGGCAGCTTTTCCACAGACCAGTGCTGACCAACTTCTCCACTATGGTGCAAAATTCTGATAACACATTGGTAATGTTATAATATTAACACTACAAGGTCTTTTGTGAATCTCACCATGGGTTTCAAGAGTAGGACACTAGGATTATTAAGATTTTGAAGATATAGATATCCCCCCTACATGTCAGAATCCTTATAACCTTATGAATTTTCTGATGTTATTACTATCCCCTGATAATAACAACCTTACTAAAGCAAATATATTTCTGATATGAATGTGTGCTAACTGACCTTCAAAGTTAAGTAAACTAGATGATCTCTTTTAGGTTTGCTTGGATAGTTTTGGTAAATGAAATTAAATGTGAACTCACTGAGGCTAAAAGCTGTGGCTTATTAATGTGTCTATTGGGGGTTTCTACAGTAATACTTAACATTTAATGGATGCATGGATAATGGAAATTATGTAAAATAAGGTTAATCAGTATTTCCAATATTTAAGAACAAAATAAATGGATAATTACAGGAAAATGAGATTGACTCCATTCATTCTCACCTATCAGTATGTCTGTGGGAGCAAATTATTTCTTAAGCAACCTAGCACAACAATATGGTAATACAACAGATTGTAATAAACATTAGATGTCTTAAACAATCCATACCGTGTAACTATTTTGTCAGTAACTTGGGTGGTTTATATGTTGTATGGTTCAAATGTGCCATCAAATATGTAAGCAAAATTTATTGAACCTGCTCTGTACCAAGCTCTGTATTTATTTAAACTAAGACTTTTGTTTATTGGCTGTTTTTGAAGTCCATGAAAGCACACACATCTTGTTCATCAGTGCCCTAGCAACAAGCTTAAGGCTTACCATCTCTTATATTGTCAATAAATAGTTGTTGAACAAGTGAATGAAACAGAATGATCAAGAGTCTTTTGCTTCAAGTGAAGCTTAGGCCAAGGAAAGAATGACGAAGTACAATCCTAGGAGTAGATGTTACCAGATTCAGCTACTCTGGAATAATTAACTTCTAAAATAATTCGTGCAGTTGAATAACAAGCAAGCAGTAAGAAGTAGAGGCTCAGAAAGCCTAGTTAACCAATATATACACATGTTAAATGTTGTCTTGTGAAAGGAAGGGAAGAAGGGAAGGAGAGAGAGGGAGGGAAAAGGAAGCAATCGACAGAGTCCAAAATCCCATCCCTTGGAGGATGGTTGGAAAGACTATATCTATGTGGGGCCCAACCCAGATAATATCAGAGACTAAAACAGAACCCGAGAACCAGATGAAACTGTTGACCTTAGAAACCAAATGTAGTTCTACTCTGAGTCATATGAAATGAGTGAGCTACATCAGTATTGAGAGAATGTATAGACACGGGAAAGAAGGTATTGATAGACCAGCCTTCGCTTTCACCATAGTCATTGATATTGAAAGTAAGATAATGTAGGTACTCATTAATATCCCCCTTAAGGAAGAAGCCTCCTCTTCCTTTATCCCTATGGTGCCTGAGCACTGGAGATGAGTTCCAGTGCTAGCCTTGCCTGTCTTTAATTTAGAAGACACAGTTATTACCAAGGGGCCTCCCTTTCTCATCTTTTTACACCCCTTCTAAAATGGTATCATTCTGCCAAATGTTAGCATTTCAAATACCCATGAAAAATCTTAAGAAGGTTTTAATAAATGTCTCCCTTTTGAGGATGGCATATTGAGGAGCAAACCCAGGACTACACATGCCAAGCAAAAGCTCTACCACTATGCTGCACCCTCAACTATGCTGAAAAAGTTAAACCAGGATCTGGGGACAGGAGTAAGGGAACCAAGTGACATATTGACCTTCATAATATGAAATGAAGCAGAAGTTTTACATTCTAGACACAGATGCCAGGAATATCACATAGGAATATCTATAGATAGAATAGGACTCCAGTTTTATTCCATTCTGTTAAAATTTGTTTCTGTTTTTTTCTGTTCTTGACTTTAATGATTGATTTAGTGATTGATTTTGACCTGTGAGTTCCACCAAAAATTTTGGATTCCATTACATCCTTAAGTATTGTATCCTAGTTCTGTGATTCCATCCTATGTCTGATTACTTTGTATTTAAGGAAGCTTCTAAGCATTGAGAAAAGAGAAATTATTTTATTAAGAATTCAAGTTAAATAGAGATAAAACTATCTCTACACAGTGATCATTAACTCTGTCATTTGGACTACTGAGAAACTTACTTTAACTTGAATTACTTTAGTAATATTTAGGGGGAGTCATTAAATGATACAATTGCCAACTTCTTGATTCACTGAGTGATATTTATACCCAGTGAGCATTTTTCCCATTGAGCCATTGCTTCATTATTGACAGAGAAACTTTTGCTAGTCCCCTTGAAGAATGAATAGTTATCAACATAGATTAACTAGATATATGGTTATTCCATTTGGGGGTATCAGGATAAATATAATTCAGGGAATTATTGCTATCTGATATGCTGCCCTGTGTAAGGGCTCTTTTAAAGTCCACAAGTCACTGAATTATATTAGGTCACTTATGTGACAAGGGCTGCTCCCACGTTAGCAGTTTGGCACAGCTAGGTGTTTTTTCTGCCAAAAAGGGCAAAGGCCTTAAGCAAGAAGCCAGAGTTTTCCTGATTACAAAACTGACCACAATTCCTTGCCAACCTAGCAGGGTAATTTTTTTTCTTCTGGTAATACATTATTCTCAGGGAGGGCTCCAATTTTTTTCATTGTGACATGGCACTTATCACTTAAATATCAACCATTGGAATACTACTACAGTTGCTATTGATAGATAAAGAAATTTAAAACACAAACTTTTATATATAAAATTTAAACTTCACTAGCCTTTATTCTGTCAACTGTTCAGTTTTATAGAATTTGGATAGCAGTAACATTTTGGACCTTTTGTAAACTTGTTGAATAAATCACCTTAGAAATGTATTATTCAGTACCCATGTAGGTAACAAAATCTAAAATAAGAATGTGCATAAATTTGAATACAAGAGTATTCTTCAGATACCCAGTGAGCATTTTCCCATTGAGCTATTGCTTCATTATTGACAGAGAAACTCTTGCTAGTCCCCTTGAAGAATGATTAGGAGTTTCAACCAAAGATAGATACTTAAGAAAAACTTTGACCAAATAAGTTTATCTGGTGTTTCATAACTTAGAGATTAAGGTTTTCTATTTTAAAGCCACTGGTGTGTATTTTACTGCAATTAAAAAAGCAATCAATATTGAACAATCTCTGCTCTGGTAATTCCAAATACTGTACAGTTCACGCCCCTCACAAAACACTTAATGTGTGGGTCACTGGCGAGACAGTGTAGCAACGTTTTCCTTGTAATGTACCAAGTCTTGCCAAAGCAGTAGACAGCATTATGACACACCATTTTGTCACAGCTGGCTCTCAGTCAGGACAGTGCCAGCCAATTCAGGCCTGATCCTGTGTTTATTCCCACCTCTCCCAAATATTTGAAAACTGGTGTCTTGACTCATTAGCATATTCATAAGCTCGATGACCACAAGCTTTTTTCCTTTAACCAACCAATCTTTTGCAAGACATAGACAAAACACCAGTGTGAATTACGGCAAATCTCTGTTATATGCTGTTATGGGTGAAACTCTGGGAGATTCTCCTGTTGACCCAGAACATGGTGCCTTTGCTGATGCACTGCCTATGAGCACTTCACAAGGTAAAGTCCATTCCTGATGTTGCTGCATGGGATGCTTCAGGCACTCATGTGTGGGAGAAATTGCGTGTCTGTTTTCCGCGAGTACTCATATAGTATTTTAATCCGTTGGTCACTTTTATGGTGATCACTTATAAATGTATTCAGAATCTTCAGCAAAGAACCCTAATCTAATCTATAGTTTATCTCTGTGCATGGCTTCCATCTCCTGAATTATAGGCGTTAAAGGTATTTTGATATCCAAAACCAGATCTGTTCATTTTTGATTCCTGCATTTGCATACATATCCCAAAAATGTGTGGGAGCATTTCAGAATACTTGAAGAATCAGCTTCCCCTCGTTATTGTGTTAGATACCTTTCATTGAAGTTTTTAATCCCTTTTGTAGAACTTTTGTTCTTCTTCAAGTGTTTTTTAATTGTACTTTGCAATCTACATCTTCCTTTTCCCAAAGAATTGCAAGCTCCTAGAGTATAGGAATGTGTTAAGTTCTCTTTCAGAATTTTTAGGATACTCCAAGCATAATGTCTGACAGAAGAATATCTGTTCTAAGCTTCTCACTTTACACACTAGGAAAATGAGGTCTCTGTAATGCTCGATGCATGCTGAATAAACAATTTACCATAGCTTCTATTCAGATTTGTTACACAGGAACAAAATTTTCCTTTCTCAACATATTTTTCTTGCCCACTGCAAATGTTACATTCTCTATTTCTATAGCTCCTTCTACTGGGGTTTCTTAAGCACAGCTTCTTCTATTTTGTATCATTTCTTATTTATTCTAGCGTTTCTATTTGTTTTATTTTTCTTGTCTCATAGACTGCATATAAAATAGGTTGTTGAGTTAGGGTGACTATGCTTTATAATAGAAGTGCAAAAGCATTAAAATAAAGTCCTTTGTTAGTTAAAATTAATAGTTTCATTTTAAATTACTTGTCACAATTTTTAAAACATCAGTTTTCAAAGTGAAAATTTTTTCCTGAATTTTTTTTCTGCTTTGTGTGTGTGTGTGTGTGTGTGTTTGTGTGTATGTGTGTGTGTGTGTGTATGTATGTATGTATGTATGTATGTGTGTGTGTATGTATGTGTGTGTTGCTAAGAATCCAACTCAGGATTCTTCACTGTCTATCATTGATCTGACCCCTAGTCCTATCGTTGATTCATTATATATACCATCTGAATTTCTTATATAGGCATTTAGTTTCATTATATTTTATAAAATATTCTATTTTTCTGTAAACCATGAAAGTGATCACTATCTATATTAATTTTATCTAGCCTGCCTTGAGAAAGAATATCCGGACTACATTATGAAATAGTTCTTGATTCCAACTTTGGTACTTTTGTCTCCTTGAAAGGAACTTGTCTAGAACATAGCACAATGAATACTTTAGGTTGCCTTAGAGGGCAAATAATGCTGGTTATGTCAAGAGATGGTTAAATAATCAAGATTTTTATTCCATACCAATCTTTTATTTTTATGCCATGACTTGTCCTAAATGTAATTTCTCTGAGTCTGAAATCTCTCTAATAGACTAAAACTTACTTTCTTCATCAAAATGGAACAAATATAATTATTTGCCAGGAGTGCTGCTGCTGCTTATATTATCAATTACTTGGGAGAAACTGTACTGGGAGGATCAATCATGAACATGAATTGGGCTAGCCTGGGCAACATAGTCTTTTGAGGTATTAAAATATTAACTTTAATAGTTTGATTACTAAAATATTATAATTTTTACTAATAATTTGAACTTTGACTTTTATGGTCATCTGGTTTATTCATAAATGTTTTTCTACTAAAAATTTGAGCTATTAAAGCCCAACAACCTGTTTCTTGCATCTATTGTGTTTTGTGGTTGACCATTAAATATTTATTCCTCTCCTGCTAAAACAAACAGATAAACTTAGAAATAAACCAAGTATACAATCATCACTAGCTATCTAAGGCCAGCATTGATGAAATTCTATCTTCGGCCTAGCCCATAAGCTTAGGTGTTCCTTCTTCATCTGAGGCAAAGTAGATTGGGTGGTGGTACAGGAGCTGGGTACTGCTACTGTAGAAATGAAAAAAAAAATGTTTAGTTTTGGTCCTAAAAGTCTAGATGCATTGATCATATCCATGAAGTTGAAGTTACCCTTTCAGCCACTCTGCCCAAAGAGGACCTCTACACATTTTCCCAAGGCTCCATGGGCACTGGGTCCCAAAGAGACATCTACATGTTTTTCCAAGGCTCCACAAACACTGGGTTCCTTTCATCTCACTCTTTTCTTTTTCAAGAGTTCTGCAGGCAACCCCAAGTAACCTCATGCTGGCTCTGATTTTCACTAATAAAAATTGGCACAGTGCAAGGGACACTTCCTCAGACTCATGCTCAGTATGCCTCCCACTCTGAGTGCCAGACTCAGTCCTGTGTGGATTCTTTAATTTTCAGCTGTTGCACCAGAGCTTGAAGGATGATGACACTTGTTCTCTGGAGCTGGTTGAGCAATTGAAACGCGTCTTAGAAACATGACAAATGCTGCAATAGAGCCCTTCGAAACCAGAGTCCCTCAGAGATGGGAGCAGTGTTGATTGTATACCACTTCTATGGGGGATCTTTAAACTGTCTTAGGGGCTCTAGGTAATAGTATACTAAAAACAGATAATTGACTAAAATTCTCACCTGGTCAAAAGTTCAAGGAAACCAAAATATAAGGACCAGTCCTGTATTGCCTACATACAAGTTTCATGAACGGAGCAAGTCAGTTTCCTTTTTTCTTTGTGCCTTCTGTGTCCCTGAAAGTTAACAGGATTACTGTGAAGCTTACATAGTACAATGTTTGTGGAGGCAGATCTAAAACTTTCTTATGACACTTATTGTTTTAGCCCTTGTCATAGTGGTTATTGGAGGGTCAGCTAGAAGACCCCGAGAGCAGAATAGCTTGCATTTTAAGCAGAGAATATGGAAAAACAAAACCTGAGGTTATCTTCACTGCCCTAAAATAAGTGACAGTTATTTGAATAAAAGGTGACTTGTTGGAAAGCAGCTATGCTCACCACTATACTACCAATGCTAAATGGGGGCATCTTTAGAAACCCCCATTAGTATTTTAAGAAGAAAATAATCAAACTTGAAAAAACACAGCTTTATATTTCTTCAAGAAAAAAGAAAAAAAGCAAGCAAAAAGTAAACAAACAAAAAGCCAGTTAAGTACTGGGGCTGGAGCCCAGGAGTTTGTGTTTGACAGGCAAGCGCTTTGCCACTGAGTTTCATCTCCAGCCCTGAGTTTCATTGTTTTGTTGTGTTAAACATGACAAAATCACTTCCCACTGCACTAACATTCATCTCTACAGAAACTGAACTGCCAAAAATTGAAACCATTCTTTGGGTCTTTGGGATTAAATGGAAGCAGTGATTACTCATTTTCCCACTCAGAGTCAGGAGAGTTTTTCTAGGGAATGATATTCTTTATCTGTTGAAGTGAAAGTCCAGAAAAGATTCAAATTATTGATCCTATTCTAAGTTTCATACACCCCCGTGCAATGGCAACTCAGAGAACTGTAATGTGGTGGGGGTTGGGGGTTAGGGTAGGGGTAAGGATGGGGGAGTACTTGCCTAGCATGTGCAAAAACCTGGTTCCATCCCCAGCAGTGAAGAAGGAAAACAATGCAAGTCGTTTTAAGAGAATTTTATAGTTGTTGGTCTTAGCTTTTCCCTTAGCACAGCTCTAGTTCTGCCTGTATTTCTAATTTATCTGATTTTAACTTCTTTCTTTAACTCTAAGACTTGGATTAGGTCCATTTCTAGACTCGGTTTCTTCTCATTGTTTTCCGGAAATGGTCAGTTCTCATATCTCCCACACACCCAATTGTGAATTAAAGTATGTGGAAAACATGAAAGAATTGTCACTTACAAGAAAACACAAGATTTTTTTTAAGGCAGGCTTGCTATCAGACTTTAAATCTTTCTGTTTCTTCCTCCTTAGTGGTGGGGTCATAGGCATATAATAGTTGGTTTCAAAAGCAAAATGGCAGCAGATAGTCTCTCAAAGTTCTAAAATATATTCGTCACTCTAGTATTGTCAGGTCAGTGTGTCTATAAGTGTACTCCCTAAGTTATAAGTTTACCCTAAAGAAGTAATGCCAGAGAAACTCTAAAATCACAGTATCTTGTTAGGTACACATTTCTTGACTCAGAGGAAGTCTGGGCAGAGAAAATGTCTTCACTGACTTAGGGGATCCAAACTGACCCACAGCTTCATCATTTCAGCTTCCTCAGACACACCAGGATGGCAGAGAATTTAGTGAATGCTTCTTGGCCATTTCCTGGAGCCAAGTACTTTTGTGGAATTCATTTGAATAGCATTGGGTTTCTGTACCTTCCTACTGTGCTACTCTTTCCTTCGTATTCTCAGCTTTGTACCTATAGCTAATAAACAAACAGGCACTGTGCGCACAACTAATAGCAGCTGCAACCCCACACTTATAACCTCAGAACTGAGGTCACACAGTATTTGAACACCAGTGCTTTAGACCTATGAAATTTTTAATTGAACAAGAGATTGCCAAGACAAGATTAAGGTTCCTACGTGTGGAGACAGCCATGAGTGGTTACTATAAGGTCGATCTGAAACAGTCAACTATCAGTTACATGTGAGCTAACCCTCCTTAGTCCATGCCAGGTTTTCTGTGTGTGAGAAACTCTTACATCCACTCTAGATTTGCAAGTGAGCAGCCCTCAAGCTGCCTCTGTCAGCCTTCTGACTGTGGTGCCTGCCCTTCCTCCCAACATTGTTCTGCACCCACCTCTTATCCATTATGTTTAAAGTCAGGACTCCCCTAGCTCAACACCCTTTAGAGGTTGTTGAACTCACAGGTAATGAACAAAAGCCCAAATTAACCCTGTAATGCCTACCCCACCACAGGAGACTTCTACAGTTCCCTTCTTCCCCTGTCCATCTCTTGGCTCTGCTGCATCATCTCCGGCATTCTTTCTAGTGCCCAACTCCATGCATAGACCTGCCCAGAGTCTCTTCCTCATCTCCTGTTCTTCCAAAAGCAGTGTTCTTCTGACATATCCCTGACTGTTTCTCTTGGTCGCCCAACTCTTTGCTCAGATCTTACCTTCTAGTAAGAATAGCCTTTTCCACCCTTTTTCCTCTTCTGTTCTCCAGTTTCCTATTTCAGAAGGACTTGTCATTTTCTCTAAACTGTATAGCTTATTGGCTTGTTGCATTTATAGCTTATAGTCTGCTTCATCCTTTAGATCTTTGGCACCAAAGAGGCAGAGATCTTAGTCAGACTGATCATTCACTTGTATCCTTGAGACCTAGAACAGAGCTTGGTAAAGAACAGTTCTCATTAATAACAGTCAAATAAGAGTAAAACCCTCTGACACTGATAATCTTCACCATGTAATTTAGCCCTTAATATAGACAACTTGTTCTTATTTTTTATTTTGGAGTATTCCCTAGGCCAAATTATGTAGTCACTGAAAAAAAAAAAAAAACATGTTTTAGTCTCTATTCCTAGAAAAAAAAAGAACAAAATACCTATCACATAATAGTCAACTTGTTGACTCATTAAAACTAAGCTGGTCTCCTGTACTTCCATCGCTTCTTTCTGAACTCCAAGGGCACCTGCACATACAATAGATAGATAGATAGATAGATAGATAGATAGATAGATAGATAGATAGATAGATAGGCAGACTCAGGTGCATACAGATACACATAAAATGATTTAAAATAAATCTCTTTTTTTTTTAAAGTAGATTAGCTACTTTCCTAAGTGATATAAGCTTCTTTCATGGCTTGATAATGCATTCATTTTCCAAACTAATTATTTTATTGTCCAGCTGTATTACAGTTTATCCATTCATCTACTGAAAGATTCCTTGGTATCTTCCAAATGTTAGCAATCATAGAACTGTAATAAGCATCTCTGTGAAGTTTTTTGTGTGGATCTAAGTTTTCAGTCAGTTTGGAGTGTGACCACTGGATTGTATGGGAGGACCATGCTTTGTTTTTTTAAGAACTACTACACTCTTCCAAAGTCACAGACCCTATCACAGTCCTCCTGGTAATAAGGAAGTATTCCTGTCACTCTACAGCCTCACCAGCTGCTGGTATTGTCGGTGTCTGAAGGTTTTCTAATGATTTATGAGGTTGAAGGTCTTATCTTCTTGCTCAAGTCTTTGTCCTATTTTTATATTAAGTTATTCGGTTTCTTAAGAGTTCTTTGTGTATTTTGAAGAAAACCTTTATCAGATGCTGGTTTTGTTTGTTTTTGTGCTGTTTTGTTTTTTGGTTTGTGGTTTTGTTTTTGTTTTGGTTGTTGTTGTTGCTGCTGTTTGAGATAAGTTTTCTCTGTGTAACAGAGCCCTGGCTGTCCTGGACTCACTCTGTAGACCAGGATAGCCTCGGACTCACAGAGATCCATCTTCCTGTCTCCTGAGCGCTAGTATATTAAAGGCATGCACCACCACACCTGGCATCAAATGTGTATTTTTTACAAATGTTTAATTGAAATAGTTTTATACAGAGCAGACAACTTAAATTTTAATAAAGGTCAGTTTATCTTTCATGGATCATACTTTTTTACTGAATCTAAAGAAATCACCACCACACTCACCTAGGCTTTTTCCTTTGTTATCAACGGGAAATTTTATGCATAGTTGGAATAAATAGCATATAGGATTTTTGTTTGCTTGTTTGTTTGTTTAAGGATCTCTCTGTGCAGCCTGGATGTTCTGGAACTCTCTATGTAGACCACACTGGCCTCAAACTCAGAGATCTGCCTCCCAAGTGCTAGGATTAAAAGCATGTAACACTACACCCTCTAGGTATAGTTTTTATACACAGTTAGATTCAATTTCTAAGTATTTTGTTTATGAATTTTTGTGTCTATATTCATGACCAAGTCCATTTACAGGGCTTTGTGTCCTGTAATGGCTTTATCTTGTTTTGATAATTCTGGCCTCATAGCATCAAAAATTATTTTTTCCTTTATAATAGTTTATTAACTCAGTGAATTTCATACAATGTATCTAGATTATGCTCACCCCCATACCTTCCCCAACTCCTCTCATCAAGAATCATTATATCTGCTTCTACTGGCAAAGAGCTGGGATAATTTCTGCCTTGAATGACTGGTAGAACAGACCAGTAAATGCACCTTGACCTTCTGTTTCATATGGTTATTAATTACTTATTCAATTTTTAAAGCAGATATAGGCCTGTTCAATTGTTTCTTTTTTGGATACATTTTGGAAGACTGTGTTTTGAGGAACAGGCCCAAGGAAGAGGCTCAATTCATCTAGATGACTGACTCTGTAGCATAGAGTCCTTTATAATATACCCTTTATAAACTATGTGTTATGGTGTGTTGTGTGTTGTGCAGGTGTGCTAAAGATTAAACCAGGGCCTTGTACATGTCATGAATATCTTCTCCTACTGACATATACACCCCATCCTAGTTACTATTTTTTATTGTCCCTGGAACTTATAATAGTGTGCTTTCGTTCATTTCTGGATAAGCATAGCTTGACTTTGCACCAATGTACACTGGGCAAAGTAATCATTTCAATTCAACTTTACTAGCTATCAGCACTTAGCCTTAGTTACAGTTAGACTGTTCCTAGAATCTCTCTTTAAAAACACAAGAAAGAAAGATTAACAGAAAAACCATAATCCATGCTTGAGCTAGGTTGAACATAGTAGGAAAGGATATGAATCTGTGGGTCAGGAAGCAAGAGAGATGGTCAATGTGAACCAATCATCTTTTCTTTCTCCACATACCTCGCGAGAAGCTACCTAAACAGCATGTGGCCAATACAAGAAAAACTGAACTTCTAAAGATAAAATGAGTGTGCGTTTCCTTCTAGAGGCTGAGGCTAAAGCTACAGCTTCTCTGAGGCTTTGTTGATCTGAATTCAAACATTTACTATGAGCCCTTTGGCTTATTATAAAGAAATGTGCATATAGAAATACATATTAGATGCCTCATCTTCTGCCAAATCAAACCAGAGAAACACTGGGTATGGTTTTTAATAGTTCTAAGTAAGCAGCAGGATGAAAATATGTTCTCTTATGTTGAATAAACAAAAGACACAACACAGAATTTATTTCTAAACCTTTCTATAGTCAGAGAAGCCACTACTGGATTTAAATTCTTGCAGTAATATCAATTAATTGTATAATGTTCTGTAATTTACTTAACCCTAAGTCTATTTTTAACATTATTAAATGGTGATAATTATACATAACTTCATGTTATATTATACCTTTAACTGTAATAAAATTTGAATATGTGGAAATGCAGGACTTATATATTCTCTGTTACATGTATCATATACACAAAAGTGCATGCATGATGGGCATAAGATATAATGCCTGCTGCTTAAGTGATTAAATTTTCTAACTATCATTATTAAATTATGCTTTTATGAATGAAATTCAGAGTCATTTTCCTCTTTTAATAAAACAAAGGCCCATGATGCTAGCCAAAGATAAGAGGAAAATTGGTACAGGGTGCTGGCTCAGTTGATAAAAGGCTTGCCTAGAATAAATAGTGACCTGAGTTCAATCCCCAGAACCCATATATTTAAAAAGCCAGCACATTTTTGTAATCTCAGTACTGAGAGGAGAAGAAGCAGACATATCCAGTGAGAGAACCTGACTCAAAATTACAGTGAGTGATATTCCTGAAGGTGGCATCCGACATTGTCCTCTGGCTTCTGCACATACACAGGCTCCTGCACACATGTGTACATGTAAACATGGGTGTACGTGCACACATATGCCCACAATTTTTAAAAGTAAATAAATAGAAGAAGAAGCATCTGTTGCTTAAATATTTTACTTTTATTTCAGTATATCTCTTCTACTTTTCTCCATACTATTACCTGATCATTCCTGTTTAATAACAAAAAATGCATGCAAAGAACAGATTTATTCCCACTTGTTAGATTAACTCATTAAAAATATTACAGTTAAAAGATATTTAAGGGGTTGAAGTATAGTTCAGTGGTAGAGTTAAAAACAAAGTATACTCAACTTAATTTTTAACATAATCAAAAGAAAAATTATTTTTAGAAGTCAGGCAGTATAAAAACTTTAATAAAAAAAGTAGAGAGCCTCAGTGCCACAATAATTCCCTTTGAAAGGTACTGATGCTTTACTTCAGAGCTCTCTTCTGACACTCACGTCCATGACTTGAGAATCACATGCTTGGCTGCAACTTTGTCTACTATGTTTACCACCTGTTAACCTCTAACCGTAGAACATAAGCATTCAACCCTTCTACTACCTCATTCTCTCTCCCAAATACAATTCTTGCTCCTCTCACCGTCATAATCTAGTTTTGAGTAATTTGGAGTTAATTCTGTTGTCCATGGTTACATTGTAATAACTTTAAAAGGAATATTTACAGACTTCAACATCAGTATATTGTGGTTTAATAAGCAGTTTCTCCTTTAAATATTAAGCTGTCAGACTGCATGTTCTCCTTTCCCTGAGTGTGAATCATGGGCCTAAGTCTTACAGTCAACATGTTCAACCTTGCCTAACCTAGCACTTCCTAAATTTACTTGACTACCTGATATTTTTCTGTGTAATGATTTTTTTAAAAACATCATTAGCATATGTATAATACAGTTGGGGAGATGCCAGATAAGACAGACTTTCCAGGCCACAAAAGAGCAATTAAGCACTGGAGTGAGTAACTTTGAGAAACCAGGCACTCTCCTTTTCCAGAGGTCTTTAAAACAGGACATCTGTTTTACTCATAGTCCAGTTTGAACAATAGGACTCTGCTGGTGTTTCTTCCTCTTCCTGTCCCCCAGCAGCCGTGTTGGAGGCTTTTAGCCACCTTTTATATGACGTTGGGACTCTGGCTACTAATATATAAAAAAATTACAACTATTTTTTTTAGAGCTTCATAAGTGTCCTAGGTGTTTTACATATACTATCTCATTAGTCTTCAGAACAGATGTGGTAGCACTGTTTTACAGATGATGAAACTAGCTATAGAGAGATGGTGAACTAAGACCTCTAAGGCAGAATCTGAATCCAGGCATCAGATATAACACTGCTCCATCCATTATTGTTAATGTTCAGAACAGCAACCTATAAAAATAACAAATAAGATGGGGTTTATCTGTATTTATTATGTAAAAACTCAGGCTGCCACAATGCTTATTCTAATAGATTAACCATTCCTTTAACCTTCCCATTAATTGGAAGTTATTATTTTTGTTAGTGTTTTCCCTTCACTGTGAACAAATGTCTAACAAGAAATGACCTGGTATCACTATGGCTAGAAATGACAGCAGCCGGCTCAATCCTCATTCCTCTAAGGAACAGGAAGCAGTAAAAGACTAAAGGATGAAGAGGGGCTGGGCTAAAACCCTCAAGGCCCACCCCTCAGTAGCTCACTTTCTCCAGGTAGGCCCTACCTTTTAAAGGTTCCAAAATAGTGCATGCTAGCTGAGTACCAAGTCCTTCAACATGCGATCCTGTGGAATACATTTCACATTCAAAATGTAGCAGGAAAAATTCTGTTGCAGAGTTCTTCTGCATTTTATTCTGTCACAGTCTGCCATCTGGTAAATGGTTTCTTATATGAGACTTTTGAAATTTGATGTGACTCATATATATTGTTTAAGACCAAATACATCTTGATCTATAAAAATTGGCTTGGGATAAAAGTCTCTTTTTCAACATATTATATCAATATAGTAACAACATCACACAGCTCAAAGGATGCTGGGCCAAGAGACAGAAAAGATGTGTTCTCGCCCACCCAGTCTCTCACTGACTGTATTCATAAACAGATCATTATGTCCATTTTCTTTTACTGTCAAATGGGGAATGACAATTATTTCAAAATGGCTTTCTCCCCTTTCAGGGTGATTTTTATCTCTGAATGTTGGCTCACAGATGGAAGAGGAACTATATAATTCCCAAGTTAGTTTGTACTATCCTGTAGTTTACACAAACCAGTGAGGAAGGGCTGGCTGGGTAAACAATTGGGAGCTATACTTCTGAGTACCATATTAACCTAAAACAAGAAGTCATTGAAAATCAGTAGTTAAGTGTCTCTTGAAAATTCTGACAAAGCTACTAAGCTCTAGAAAGTCTATGAGATGCTGCCACATTGCCTCAATACCCATCAGAATACATTTCTCTGAGTTACTCTTTAGCATTCCTCATCAGTGTCATGCCTGGCCCAACATGAGTTGTTGAAATATGTTAATGTTTAGTGTGGAGCTGGAGGATTGGGAAGAGAGATGTTTAGTTTAGATTAAGCATGGTCACAGAGCTTTAGACCATCTGTATTCAACACCTACTCGTCCCAATAATTGTCCATAAATTACTTTAGTATCTGGGCCTTATTTCCCCCCCCCCAAAGCTTTCAGAGCTGGGCTTGGAATTCACAGCTTCATGTATGTTAGACAAGTATTATATTACTGAGAGGTATCTTCAGCTCTTGATTACTCTCCTTTAAGAATTTTGAGTACATGGTAGCACATGCCTATAATCCTATCTTTCAGGAAGCAGAGAGAGGAGGATCACTGTATGTTCTAGGCCAACCACCACTGCACAGTAAAACCCCATCTAAAACAGAAAAGAATAAAAGGAAAAGAAAAGAAAGAAAACTCTTATACTTTACATAGCTGTTCAGAGGATTAAAAGAGATTATTGAGGTATAGTATCTAGTATAATCATTACCAAAGACTCAGAGGCCTATTAGTATTAACCAGGTTAAATATCAAGGAGGTGCAACATGAGCTCAGGATCCTTTTGTTGTTTTGTTTTTAATTCTCTTTGGATATTGAACCCAGCATCTTATACATGCTGAGCTAGCATGCTACCACTGGGTTATAGCCTCTATTGAACTTTACATCCAGGCTTTTACAAACAATTGTGGTATAAATTTGATTTTGCTTACCTTTTTATTCCTGTACTATGGTTTGAACCTTTGACTTCACTCAGACCAAGCAAACTCTCTACCTCTGAGTCACACCTCAGACCTCCCCAGCATTTCTAATAATTTTTCTTCCCCTAGATAACAAACAGCATAATATCCCAAAGGCAAATCATATAGTCCTGGTGCTTGATTTTATAATCTGATATCTTTCTGACCTACTTCCATACCCCCAAATAGAGCCTATTTGATTAGAGAAGTCATTTTACTCTTGCATGAAATCAATTATACTTTTGTTTGAAATGCATTATACTTTAGAGTAGTGTGAGACAACTGCTCATTAACCATAACAGAATTGAAAGCCAAGTTTGAAGGTCAAAAAGAAACAGCAGAGCTGTGTCCTTGCACACAAAATCTGTCTAAAGACTTTCTTGAAAGATTGTGAAATTGAGGGATGTGCCCTGAGGCAACAGGACTCATGTCACCCATCTGGAACATTAAGACACTGACTTACTCCTGAGAACAGCTGTTGTTCATGCAAATATTTTGTCCATTTTCTCTTTCATGGATAATTGCATGGAGTAACAAAAAACACCTACTTGACTTACAGCTTGGCAGCAACAGAAGCTTATGTTTTCTAGAGACAAAATAAGAAGCAGCTTTCCTGGACCATCTCTAAGTCAAAGTAAAATAAAGCATGTTTAGATCCTGTGCCTCCCAGTAACCATGTCCATGAAGTAATGCTGTTGAGGTCAAGGTGTCCCAGAATACAGAAAGGGAAAGGGAGAAAAAAATCATGTATTTCAGAAATATATCTTCCTAGAGAAGAAAAGGCAAATATTTTTCTTCCTTCTTTGTCCTCCCTGCTTAGAAAAGTAAGGAAACTATAACTCAGTAGTAAAGCATTTGTCTATTATATGGGCAAGTCTGGGTTCAGTGTCCAGTATGACAAAAGAAAAAATAACTTTCTGAATTCTAATCTTCCTGATAGTCCTCAAAGGGAAAAGACTAACTATATGGATTTGAGAGTGGAGTTCTAGCTCATGCTGTATCTTAGTTATAATACCAAAGCTTAATCTTTTTAGGGGAGCTTACGCCTTGACAAAACTAAACCATTAAGAATATATCTTCATTTTCTTTTTCCTGCTTAGCCAAATGAGAAATCATTCTACTCTCCCCTATATAGCAATATTACTCAATTGGCAAGCATATAGAACACAACAACCATGCAGAAGAACTAGTGGAAAACAGGATGACAAGGTGTCTCTTCATTCCAGACAACATCCAAATGCAAATGCTATAGATATTTAATGAGATCAGAAGTTATGTCAGCATTAAAGAGGAAGATTTGTGGAAGTTTTCATAGAGAAAGTAGTATTCAGCTTTGAAAGACACGGACAAATGTGGCGCAAAGAAATGAAGGATAGGAAAAGATACAGCAACCTTTGTAGATACAGGAATCTGCATCTACAAAGAAGAGCAAGAGGAGGAAATGGAAGGCAGGTAGACCAGCAGGATATGCCAGGCATCGAAATACAGTCTGAAACAACCAATTGAAAATAAAACTGAGAAGGTAAGTTAGGACCTGCCTAGTATGCTTATTGAACTCCTGTTTCAAAAACCTTAGGCCTGGGAAAGTGTAGAATATTTGCCTAGCATGTGGGTTCCATCTCCAAATGGAAAAAGAAGTTAACCAATAAAATGATGAATGACCAATTTTTACTGCAATCTAGGTATTTTTGCATCCTTGTTTTCACTTCTCAGTATCTGTACTAAGGCATACCCATTACCTTTAACTCAATCAGTTGCAACAGATATCATGAGAAACAGCCAACTTTAAGGATATTACAATCTAGACAAGAAAAAACACCTTTTGAGAGGAAAATAACTGATAACAAAGGATAATAACATAGAGAGATGAAAATTAAACATATTAGGGAGAGAGGCAAAGTAAATACAATGACTCTAGCTGGGTCCATGAGAATGAATTTTGAAGCAAGTGATATAGTTTGATGGGTATTCCTGCTAGTTAGGAATACAGACCTCTTTCTAGATGTCACTGAGACCAGAATGCCCTCTAAGTTATCACCAATGCACATTCTTCTTTTGGTGTGCTCTATTTACACCATAACATAGATAACTGAAGGTTGTTGTTTGGGTACTTACTATGCAGATATTCGACAGGGGAACCCAAACTTTGCCTAGTGAGCCCTCTTAACAGCCATGAAGAACATCCACAGAGTATACTTACTTGAATCTACAAGGAACTTTGTTTTCTCATTGAAACCATAGCTGAATTCTTTCATCTCAAGCAGCTTTTGAGATTAAAAAAAAAAAATGCCTTAGCTCTTCGTGTGCTGGGAAAAGGCAAGAGAACCATTCACAGATAGCCCTATGAGAGGAGCACATCTTCCAGAACATTTTTATCAATGAGAGATTATTTGAAAGAATAGTTCCTAAGTCAGCCTTGAGTTTGAATTACACACACCTACCTAGCCCATGGATCTTGGACAAGTCATGAACCATCACTAGTCCTGTCTTTTTATCTATAAAGTAAGGATATTTCAGCATGTATGGAATAAAAGGTATATGTGTCTGGTACATGGAAGACACTCAGTGGTTCTGTTTGTTTCTCTCCTTCCCTGCCCCCTCTGCTAAAAGTTCAGAGTCATTTCCTCTAGCCAACAGTTAATTTAGTATTTAATAGATAAATATTTAATGAGCATTTACTGTGAGTCAAACCTTTGCCAATGGTGCTAATATGATTAAAACCAAGATAAAATGTATGAGTTCATTTCTTTTTTGCCAGGGTTAGCAATGTTGAATTGACACAGCTCTGTGGCATTTAGAGTAGTGATTGCTTTTCTAGGCACCACTTTGAATGGTGAGCTCATTTCAAGAAAGCCAAATCAGACGTATAATTGCCTAAAAATTTATAGTCTATACTCACCAGTGACTCACAGCTCACAGTTGATATTCAGTACTTGGGACCTAAATAGATCAGAGTCTTGTTTTACTTACTATGGTAGCAAATCATACCTAGAAAAATAAACACTTGCTGCTCTTCCAGAGGTCCCTGATTCAGTTTCCAGCACCTAAATGGCAGTTCATAACTGTCAGTAACGGCAGTTCCAGGGGATCTGACATATTCTTCTGTAGGTACCAAGCATGCACATGGTACACATACACACATGTTGGCAAACACTCATATAAATAGAATAAAAATATATTTTAAAAGAAAAGCCAGGTGTGGTGGCTCTTGGATTATACTTTTAATCCAAGCACCTAAGAACCAGAGGGGAATAAAGGACCTAAGAGAGAGAGGTAAAGGGGGAGAGAGAGAGAGAGAGAGAGAGAGAGAGAGAGAGAGAGAGAGAGAGAGAGAGAGGGAGGGAGGGAGGGAGGGAGGGGGAGAGAGACACAGAGACAGAGACAGAGACAGAGAGACAGAGAACATTCATCAAATATACAGAGCTGGGAGGATAGCTCAGCCAGTTAAGTGCTTGTAAGCGTGAGAAACTGAGTTCAAAATCCAGAAGCCACATACAAATACCAGGATAGTAGCACACACTTGTAATCCCAGCACTGGAAAGAGCACTGAAAAGGTGGAGAAGGAAGAAGATCTCTGGAGCTTACCACCAGCCATTCTAACCTAAGTGGTGAACTTTAGGACACAAGAGACACCATCTCAAAGGGTGTGAAGGATGTTACTGAGGATAACACCTCCATATGCACAATACACACACACACACACACACACACACACACACATGAATACACAGACAAGAAGAATGAAAATCAGTAGCAAAACACCAAAGATCTCAGTCCAAAACAATGTACAAGGGCTATTCATAGCTATTTCTTAAAAAAATAAAAAAAATAGAAATGGTGAAAAGGTGCATGAAAAAAAAGTTCAAATCACTAATCTCCAGAGAAAACCAAATCAAAACTACAATAAAAATATACTGTTCCACATCTGTCAGAATCGCTAGTACATGAAGAGAAGAAAGGATCTGGAGCAACAGAAACATTTTTAGTGATACATACTGTACATTGTGCAGCCATTATAGAAAACAAGTGGAGATTATCAAAAATCAAAAGTAGAATTTCCATGTAATTAGCAACCCCACTGCTAGAAATATGGCCAGGAAACTAAAATTACTATGTCAAGATTTCTATGCTTCCATGTTTATTATGACACTATTCTCTAAAGCCAAGACATGAAATCAATATAAGAATCTAAGACATTATAAACAAGTAAAAGTCAACAAAAAGCTCAGTGGTATGTATAGACACACACATGCACATGTATGCACACACATACATACATACATACATACATACATACAGTGGAATACTCTATGGCCTTCAAAAAGGAGAAAATTCTGTTCCTTGTAGCAATATAGATGACCCAAAGGAACACTGTACTAAGGGAAACAAACTAGACTCAGGAAACCAAATACCACACACTCTTGCTAGTTGCCAAAGACTAGGCATAGGGGAAATGGGAAGACTGGCCACAGTTCCCATTAGGCTCTGGAGACCTGGTGGACAGCAAGATGATTATAGTTAGGAATACTGTATCATATATTTGAAATTTGCTAAGGGAGCAAATCTTAAGTTCTCTCAACACAGAAACTCAGATAAAGGCTGACTTCCTTCTTACCTGGATGGTGCTAGAAAGTCAGTAATGCACTCATCCCTCATAGGGAAGTCTGAGTAAAATGCTTTATTAAACTCTCTATATGCCCTTGAGGACTTCTCTGCCCTCCAGAACTTGACTCATATCCTGTTCGGTTTTTTTTTTTTCAATTTCAGAAATTACCATGGTTGACACAGAGATGCCATTCTGGCCCACCAACTTCGGAATCAGCTCCGTGGACCTCTCTGTGATGGAAGACCACGCCCATTCCTTTGACATCAAGCCCTTTACCACGGTTGATTTCTCCAGCATTTCTGCTCCTCACTATGAAGACATCCCGTTCACAAGAGCTGACCCAATGGTTGCTGATTACAAATACGACCTGAAGCTCCAAGAATACCAAAGTATGTTCACTTTTCAAACTACTAGGCCAGTCTCTAAATAACCTTGAATAAATGCTCATGAGATTAGCACTCTGAAGAGAAGGCATCTTTACTCAGTTGTTTATCCACTATGTTTGAAGTTCTAGATATCTGTGAGAGTCCAAAAAGAAGACAGCACAACAGTGTTCCCAACCTCCCCAGCCTTTCTTCTCCTCCCTCCAATGTTCCCAAACTTCCCACCCACCCGCTTCTCCTTTCCTTCCTTTCTTGTTTTCATCTTCGGAACATTTTCTAGGATGATTACATTGCTGGTTTTGTCTTAGGCTGACAGTCCATCATGTAGACTGTGAATTCTCCCAGCCTCTTATTAGTAAGTCACAGTCGAAGGTCAACTTATATGACTCATCATCGCTAAGTTACTATTACAGTTCGGTTTTCTTTCTAATCTGTAATTTGTAAAATTTACCTCAAACCCTAGTTTGGGACATAAACTTACATTTTAACATTGTGGCTGATTGACAGATCATCATGACATTAAGTAAATTAACAACAAACATCAGCCTCAAGAAAAACCAGAACTGAACTTTTAAAGATAAAGCGTCATTTCTGTGGTGCTGTTTCCTTGATTTTTATCTTGTGGGCTGATGTGCTGGTTTTCCAGAGTCACCCCTGTGTCCCTGGCAACTATTACTTGATAATAAGTAAGAACTTCCTGTAATTTCTAGTTGTTCTCTTTAGATAGAAAGTATACGTGGTTGTGTTTATCTGTGTGGTTCTGGGTTAGAGCCTAATAAGGAAATGCAATAGGTCTGAGCCGCAGCAAACACAGGACGAGCTTCGCACAGGCTGCCCCTGCTCTCTATCGAGATCGCTTTACAAACCACCTCCTGACTCAACCCTGCTGATAACCTGGTACCTCAGGCTGGACTCAACATGGCACTTTCTTGCCCCTGTTCCTTCTGTATTTCTTTTACAAAAAAGTTTAAAACTATTTCTAAAATGCACCATTTCAATAAAACCCATAATAGCAGAATGAATGCCAGATGTAGCCCATTCCCTTGCCAAATAAGTCGCACTTTTTCAAACCATGCGCAATGTCTGTGGGGAGCGGGTGGGGGGGCACACTTAATTCCCTTGCTTTTAATTCCCTTCCCGCTTTATTTGTGCAGGTGAGGCTCTGGGGTGTTGTGACTTGCCTGAGATGATAAAGTCTTACTTTTTCCTATCTGAGCACCAACGTTTCCCAGCATCTCTCCTGAGACAATAAAGTTATGACATGAAAATATGAAGGCCACCATGAAAAGCCACGGTGCCTCTTTAAGATTGTTTGTCATGAGATAACCATCTTCTCAAATTTTCCCATGCACAGGTGCGATCAAAGTAGAACCTGCATCTCCACCTTATTATTCTGAAAAGACCCAGCTCTACAACAGGCCTCATGAAGAGCCTTCCAACTCCCTCATGGCCATTGAGTGCCGAGTCTGTGGGGATAAAGCATCAGGCTTCCACTATGGAGTTCATGCTTGTGAAGGATGCAAGGTAAAAATAAATTTTAAAAAATCATCTTAGAATTTTCTGCAATTTTGCCTATTCCATTTCCCATTACAACCCCACCCTAAGAAATTAAGATAAAGTTGGGAGGGGGGATTGGCAGAACTCATTCTTCAAGTAATATAATATTTGAAAATCTAAGAAAAGCTAATAAAAAAAAAATTACTCTGCCCACTTTCCCTTCTCTAAAATGAGTCTTTAAGGCATCTCAGTGGATCTTGCAGTTTTTTTGTTTTGTTTTGTTTTGTTTTTTTAGGACTTATCCAAGGTATCACAGAAAGACAGTGAGTGATGAGTCAATACTAGGACCTAAATTTTCTGATTTCTCTAGTGTGTTTTTCATCATGCTATATGATCTCTTAAACAAGTAAGGATTGATAGATTGTATATGTATATCACTTGACCCATAGACTAATGCTGTAATATTAAGCATATTTCTACATTAGAGCTGTAGAAATTTTGAATCAAAGGCATGGGGTCACTTGGGCAGGGGCTTTATTTACCCCCAGGACTGCAAAAGGAAAAACAAAATTATGGGTTAGTGAGTTTTGTCCCTACTAAGCCCTAAGCTAGTGTTGCTCCCTTAGTCCAGCAGCAGACTAAGCCTTATGTAATGGACGGGCAAAAAGCAACAACTGAGCTCTTCTTCTGTGAGAAGAGTATTTTAGAAAGTTAGGAATATACTACCCCAGTTATAAGAAAAATACATTAATATATTCACGTATTTATATACAGTTTTAAAATAACTTTAACATACTCAAGGATAAAATAGCATCTAACTTATCATGTACTGGAAGCCATAGAATACATTGCTTAACAGTATTTACCTTATAAATACTAGAAGATGTGGTGGTGTATGCCTTTAATATTAGCACTCAGGAGCAGTTACAGGAGCAACTCTATGAGTTCAAAGTCAGCCTAGTCTCCATAGTGAGTTCAGGCCAGCCCTGTCTTAAACAAAATAAAACATAAATAAATGAAGTAAATACTGCTTCACTTGAGCTTTTTCTGGAGAATAAAGATGAAGCACACCAGGTAGATGTGAAATAGGACTTCTGGGCTTTAGATGGATGACAGACCAATACAGGAAAACTAATTTTTATGAAATTCGTAACCCTCAGCAGATATTGTACGTGTGTGTGTGTGACAGTGTGTGTGTGTGTGTGTGTGTGTGTGTGTGTGGTGCCATTATTTAACCACATTCTACAAACATTTTCTCATCTATAAAGCAATGAAATTTAGTTGGATCTGTAAGGTTTTTTTAGTCCAAAAGTAATCTAATATGGTAAAAAGATACAAGCTGGAGTTGCCTCTGCCACTTTCTCAGGCAAAGCCTGCCAGTCACATAAACACTTCAGCCCTCAGTCACCTTATGTAGAAAACAATTTGATTAGGTTGGCAGCCAACGTCTTATACATCTCTAAGGTATGAATTTCAAAACGGGTTCTTGAAACACTCCTGGCAAGAGATGCTTTCATTTAAAACACCAAAGCCCATTCACGAGCCTGGCATGATGGCACATGCCTGTAATCCCCGCTCACAGAGGTGGAGGTAGACGGATGGCAAGAGACCTTGTTTCAAAAAAAAACCAAAAACAATGAAAAGAAATCAGTCCGTGATTAAAATATCTGTGATTCAATCATTATGCACAACCAATAATCTAAGATCCCTATAAGGAAGAACATATTGTATTTAATGAGTAAGATTTACCCAATTTTTTGTTGAGTTGCTAAATTCTGAGCCATATTTGTCTGAAAAGCCCATTCAGTTTGGGTCATGTTGGCCATATACATTAATGAGTGTGAACTGTATGATCATTCAGACTTCGAAGTAATTTATTTCCTATACGTTGTCGGAGTGTTGAGGAAATTAGAACTTGCAAGCAAATTCTGAGACTCAAAAGTGTGATTCCCACTTATGGATGTCCACTTGAGGTCATGGAGCCTGAAGAAACACAACTTAAGCACCAAACTGCTACCCCGTTCCCAATACACTAGGCCAGTGGCTGTCAGTCACAAAGATGTCCTCTTAGCTTATCACCAGTACCCACGAGAACTAAGAAGAATGAAATTAGCAAGTGTTTTTGGTCTTATATGTACAGAGCTTAAAATGCACCTTGGCAATTTAATGTTTGCCATTTCCATAGAGTATGGGATAGTCCCATAATTAAACTTCAGTTGACCATAAAGCTTGTGAACTCATTTATAGATCAAAAGGGATATTGCATAAGACAGCTGTTATGAGATCTTCTTAAACACAGTGGAGGCAGCTCACATTTGTGATTCCTGTAAAAAGGCAAACAGAAAGGAGTAAACTTATTGGAGTTGATTAGGGTGAAGTGGTGACAGGTTCTGGGTGTGTTACTACTGTGGACTTACACAAAATAAAGCAACTTGTTTCTGAGAGCTTATACATGACTTAGAGCTAAAAACAAAACAAACAAAAAAAAAACCTATTTTGCCTGCTACTTGCAAATACGCTTTTTGTGTTCTTGAGTCACCACTGTTTTAGGCCCTTCAGTAGTGAAATGAAATGCCTGAAGCTTCATACTTATAAAGAAGAGATTTATTTGTCTCATGGTTCTGGCCCCAGGTTGAGAGTCAACAACTGGTAATTGCTTTCTTGATGGAGAATTTTAGTGTAAGACTACGAATGGTGAGAGACGGGAAGCAGGAGAGTGTGTGTGTGTGTGTGTGTGTGTGTGTGTGTGTGTGAGTTTTGGTCTCTCTTTCTCTTACAAAGTAACCAGAATTCAATCACAGGGACTCCACCCTAATGACCTTATCTAATCTTAATCACTGTCCAAAGGCCCCACCTTCAGCCTCCAACAGTCTGATTAAGTTTCCACCCTCTTCCACTTCACATAAAGATTAAAACTTAACACTTGAACCCTTGAGAGACACACTCAAAAAAGAGCAATCGTATTTTGTAATCTTTTCTGAAAGATCAGTTGGAACTAAGATTTACCTAAAGCTCTGAGTAAATACAATCTGCACTACAATTCAATGCGTCCTACTTCTACTTCTGTGTTGGGCCCTATGCTGTGTCTTGAGTAAATGGCTCAAATGCATTTCTGCCTGCCTAGGGTAGCTCAGTAAATCAGCTCCTATGGGCTGAACTACTTCATGAGAAGGCTGCATGTAATCCCAACACAGAACTTTCAGTCTCATGGTAAAATCAATACCATGCTAAGGACTCAGCTTGTACATAAAATTTTGTTAAAAATAAAAGAACCATGGAGCTGGAGAGATGACACAGTAGTTAAGAAATCTGGTTGTTCTTCCTGAGGGCTCAGGCTCAATTCCTAGCACCCACACAGAGGCTCCCAGCCTTTTAGAACTACAGTCCTAGGAATATGACTGCCCTCTTCTGGACTCTATGGGCACTGCATCATGGGGTGCAAGAGCATACATGCAGGTAAAATACCCACACACATAAAATAAAAATAAAAGGGAAAAATGAAATACTTGGGCCATCACAATAGTTCATCAGGTAAAAGTACTTGCTGAGAAAACCTGATCACCTGAGGTACATACCCAGAACATACTTAAAAGTGGAAAGAGAAAATCAGGTCCACAGACTTGTTATCTGACATCTGCACACAGACCATGGCACACAGGTCCCCCCCACAATAACAACAACAACAATAATAATAGTTTAAATGAAAGAATTAAAGAGAAACTTGGAAAACATTTTTTAAAAATATATAAACAAAAGTAAGAATCCTTTTCCTAAAGGCAAATAGAAAGACACTGGAGTCAATGTATATACTGAAACAGTAACCTACAAACTTCATTACACTTTCACTACATGATAATCCAAAGAGTTAACTGTTTAAAGAATAAGCAAAATAAAAACGCATATGGAAAATACACATTGCTTTGTAGACCCTAACATAATAGAGTACTGGTAAAGTGTTTCCTTATTAGTGATATGGAGAAGCTTTGGAAAAGCCAACTTCATTCTTCAAGTCAATAAATAAATTAACAGAAAAAGACCCAGTGATATTCTTATGTCTTCCTCTTGAAAGAGTTAAATGACATGAAAAAATTGCTTATTATAAAATTGGAGGGGAAGAACAGTAAAAGCATGTTCATAGGTATATATTCTGTATACATTCAGATTAAGAATTTGTATACAGAGTTGGGCATAGTGGCATACACCATTAGTTCCAGCACTCAGGAGGCAAAGGCAGGCACATCTATGTGAGTTCAAGATCAGCTAGCACTATACAGTGAGATCTTGTCTCAAAAAAAATGTTTTGTATCTGTATTAAATGCATAAATGATAGGATGATTGCTCTTTAGAATTGAAGGATGCCAAATCTTCCCAAAATGATTTACTTTGGGCATATATCATAGAAATTAAGCTATATTTTATAATTATGGCAATCAAAATTTCTCACCAGCATGGAGTAGGCTTTGCATTAACTTACTGTTAATCACCATCACTGGCACAGCCACCGTCCTTGGGATCATTTGAGAGGTAAGGGGTTTTAATTACATCAGGTTCTACAAGGGACCTATTCTTTGGGATACTGCTGATCTCACAAGGAGTAACAGAATTTCCAAAACAACATCAAAGACAAAACAAAGAATCCCTGACAGGGCTTTCCTGGGGAGATGCCCACAGAGCTGAGAACCTGCTGTGCTGCCATGCTTGCAGCCATCAGGTGAAGAGCTGAATTGGGCTTTCACATGGAGTCAGGATTCTCAAAGGTATTAGGAATGTCATAGTCAGCCATTTCTGGACTTCCAGAACAAGCATCTTCAATTTCTCTTTGAAGGAAAGAATTCCCTACTTAGACTTTGTAGATTCCTCGGTTTATGGTCAAAATATAACTTTAAAATAAAATATCAGAAGCCACATGATAAAGTAATAATTCTGAATAACATTTATCAGGAAAAAACAAAAGGTATTAATCTTCTACCCATCCCTAAAAGCAGGTACTGGGATGGCCTGATACAGGGTATAGAGCAGATCTGTAAGACTCGTTTTAAAAGGAGGGATGGGATCAAAGCAAGGAACCAACCACACAGACCCCTCAAGAATGCACAGGCTTAAAAACCAAGTCAAGTGAAACTTCTAAAAGTTACATAGATAATTATCACAATGAAAAAGCCAATGGAAAGCTCAAATATCATACTGGACACAGTAGGGAAAACTAACATCTGAATCACCAAGAATAATAGCAGTGTTCATCCTGGGTTGGTTAGATTTTGAACGCTCATTAAATTCTCAGAGCTGGTAGTATTGTTGAGAGTTTTTAAAAGGTATGCTTACAATAATCAATATCAGAGTGAATTCAGAAAAGCCCTCACTAGTCTCACTAATAAAATTTAGTGAGAGCGTTTGTTTTTACTTTCATCAGTATAATTTGGTTTTTATGTGGTCTTATTTAATTGGTGTTCTGATTTTTACATATGCAGTCAATATTAGTAAATAAATAGGAACAAGAACATGGGCAACACAAAAGAGAAGTTCAGAAACAGAAAGGATAAAACAAGAAATAACAATATTTGTCTAATTGGAATCCTAAACTGATAAACAGGAGAACCCCAGATTCAGAAAACACAACCAAGAAAATAAGAAAAGGAAGTATGTGCCTACACACACTACAGTAAGACTACAGAGTGCTAGGGAGGAAGAATGTGTACAAGTGTCCAGTGAGACAAAACGATCACCACCAAAATCAGTTGACAGAAGCTGTATCGCAGCAAGAATGGATGCACAAACAGAACAGGATTCAAAGTGCTAAAGAGTGTGCCTAGCACCACTCAAGAACAAAAATTGAATGAAATGTTTACAGGTTTTTAAAAATCAGTGAAAAATGCATTTCAATATAAAGTCAGAGAGAAGGCACTCATAACACATGTGACAGACACCAAATAAGCATCCAAGAACATATGAAGAAAGTCTAATGTCCCATTTTAGACAAGCTGTCCCATTACAAACATGGAAAAGAGAAACTAGGAAACTATATGTTGAGATCACACTTATATTTTACATATAATAGATTCTCAACCAAAGCTGACAGTTGGGCATTGTGTCATGTGCCTATAGTCACAGGTATGAAGGAGGCTGGAGAAGACAACAAAATATGAGGAAGTCTGAAGTCACCAAGCAGTGGTGAGACATTCAAATTTTACAACAGTTTAGAGGACGATAAACTCATATGGCCATTTTTGAAAATAATTTTGCATTATCTTATAAAGTATGTCATTTGTATACCATATAATATAAAAATTATGGCAAGGCTAACCCTTGCATATGTATAAATTAAATGTGTACAGTGAGCTGAGCATGATGTTACATGCCTGTAATTCTAGCACTCAGATGGTTGAGACAAGAAGATTGTTGCAAATTTGAGGCCAGCCTAGGCTACATAGCAAGACTTTACCTCAAAAAAGCAAGCAAAGCTTTACTGTAATGCTTATGTAAACTCACTCATAGTAACAAACACCAGTAATTCAAACAGCTGTCACCATGTGAATAGATTAATAAACTGTAACAAACTCAGAGAATGATCAGGAGATAGACTCACATGTGAGATTTTAATGAAATATCGTTGTAGGCCCTGGCTGTGTCCAGTGGTAAAGAGACAACTCTAGCCCATGAAAGTCACAATTTTAAGTAAGGAGTACGAACAGGAAAACACTTAGACATTTATGCTGAGCATTTAGACACTTAGGTAGGTAATTTCTGTGATCTGTTAGAAAGTCACAAGTGTGACTAGAAACAAGATAAGGAATAAGGACTTGAGGAGTTCCAGAAGTGGGCCACATGCAGAGACAGGAAGACAACATCAGATGAAGGATAAGGCTGATTGAGAGGGGAAGATATTACCAAAATTTGTAATAAAGGGTGTAGACATACAAATACAGATTAAATATTCCCAATTCTAGAATCCAAAGTCCACAAGACCCCGAAAATTTTTAGTGCCGACATATTGTCATGTGGAAAATTCCATGGGTGACCTCATTGAACAAATTGCAGTCAGAAAGATGGGCTCAATAAAAAATATTGTATAAAGGTATTTTTCAGCTACTCATGGTGGTACACATCTAAAATCCCAGCACTTGGAAGGTCAAAGCTGGAGAAACCCAAATTCAAGGGCAGCCTGGGCTACATAATGAGACTTTTGTCTAAAAATCCAAAGTCTTGGTAGCTTAGCAATAGCTGTGTAGCTTGTGTGAAGCCTTGAGTTGATCGCTATCACCACCTTCAGGTTATGCATATAAAATATCACAGTGGAACCTGTCCTGGCTATCACAGCACCTGAGACACTAAGGAAAGAATATTATAAGTTTAAAGCCAGCCAGGCTATATAGTGAGACCCTTTCTCAAGAAAAGGGCGGGGAGGAGTGTAGATCAGTGATAGAGTTTTTCCTAGCATGGACAGGCTTGGAATCCCAATACTGGAGATAGAGGTGAAGAGGAATATAGATTTCATGTTTATAGGCTTAGATCTATGTTTCCCCAAGACCAAAATAGCTTACTTTGTATTTGCAACTACTTTTAAAAATTATTTTTAATCTGAAATCCAAAGTATTTATGTTTACAAGTGTTTCAGATAATGGAATATTAAGCCTGTATTTAAAGAAAGAGCTAGCCACTTGAGGGAAAGAAAGATGTCAAGTAACTTCAAGAAAAAAAAAGTTAAGATGACTTCATGAATTCTGGCTTGAGAAATAGAGTATCAAACTGCCTCAGCTCAATTGGAAAAGAAAAAAAAAAACCACAAGAAAAGGAGTTTATAGGGAGGGCCAAGGACACTGGATTGAAGGACTATTCAACTTTCCAGTAAGGATATCAAGCAAGTCGTAGAGTATGTCTATTTGTTTAGTATTCAAGGCATCATTCTAAAGTCAGGGAGACAGCTCATTGGTAATGTGCATAAAGCTCTAGGGAGGACGATTCTAAGGAAAGTTAAGATGTGTGCCGAAGCAAAGCCAATATTAATTCAGTGGGGTCTGACTTTGGTTTTTAATTAAATTTTATTTTTATTCATTTATATTATTGTCTGTGTATGATATTTAAGTATGAGCATGCACATGTGCCACAGTGTTCATGTAAAGGTCAGAGGGAAGCCTAGAAGAGTCCATTTGCTTCTTCCAACATGGACTCTAGGGATCAAACTTGAGTTGTTAGGTTTACATGGCTTTTTACCTGTAAAGACATCTTGCTGATCCAGTTCTGAGTTTTTTATACTAAACAGGACTAGATGAATTTGAGAGAAATGAATTTCATGAAGATGAACATAATAAGAAATAAACAAGAACTGTGGACATACATATACACAACAAACACATACACACAAATACACACACACACAGTGGAGCTAGAAGATACCTCCAGTTAAATTTCCTGCAGTTCTATTCAACATATGTAGTAAATTCATATGAGTACTCTGTTAGTCCCAGAAGGATATATTTGCATTTTGAGGTAGCAGATTTTCTGAGGATTTCCCAATTGCTTTGCATATTATTTCCTGCTATCTCTTTCTGCTTGCAAGCTACAATGGTGGGGTATTCTTTCAACTACATAAATAAATAAAACAAATCCTGCAGGAAATTGCAACATGGAGAATTCCAAAAAGTTATTCACATGTGGATTTTTATTGGCCCCGATCATGCTTTAGAAGGAAATGACTATAACTTTGCCAAACTGCTTAGCACAATTGTGAAGGCTGGGACACACTGCTGGAATGATTTGTTGAGAAGCTGGACCGATTACATGGTATTTTATTTGCATTACATTAAATCCAGAGCACTTCTTAGAGCATGCTGAAAACCAAATGGAGAGCCAAGGTACACCATATAACATCAGTGGGATGTGGTCAGTGTCTAAAAGGTGAAAAAGAACCCCAAAGGATATTCCTGTACTTTGGTTTACAGAAAGGATCAATAGACCACAGAGAGTCACTTATACAAGGCCCCTGTCATAGAACTATGTCACAAACCCACCTTGTGTTTTATGTGTGTGTGCGGAGGTTCATATATGTAAACAGATATATTTATATAGTGTAGGTGCATGTGTGTGTACATGTATGTGAAAGATGGACAACATCGGAGTCATCCTCATGAATACTGTCAACCATATTCAAGACAAGGGTCTCTCACTGGCCTGGATCTCACCGATTAGACTAAACTGAGCCTCAGGGTTCCTCTGATCTTTGCCTTCCAGTCCTGGGATGACAAGCACAAACCACAGAATGCCAGCATCTTTCCAAGGTTCTTGGGGATTGAACTCAGGCTTGCAAGACAAACACTTTACTGATTGAGCAATCTTTCCAGCCCAAATCCAGTTTTGCTGATATCCAAGTCAGTGAGTGCCTTTATCCACAGGTTGCTGTTTCCATGTATCACATAGATTTTAAAAATTGTTTATTTTCCATATCCCTTTGCAGGGTTTTTTTCGAAGAACCATCCGATTGAAGCTTATTTATGATAGGTGTGATCTTAACTGTCGGATCCACAAAAAAAGTAGAAATAAATGTCAGTACTGTCGGTTTCAGAAGTGCCTTGCTGTGGGGATGTCTCACAATGGTAAGTGGACACTGAGAACCATCTGTACATCGTGTAACACTCCTAGCCATTGCCAGATCCAGGTCAGTAGGACAACCAATGGAAATGGGTGGTCATCCTGATGAGAGCTTCTTCATGTAGGGCAGCCTCTTCCAGCTTTTAGATAGAATCCTTCATTTGACTGGGTACCTGCAATGACTGGAGAAAAGACTTAAAACTTAGGGAAAGAATCTTTGGAAAACTGATGTATTGTTTCAAGTATAATGATTATCATGATATGTATGTTGCTTTGAATTCTTTTTTAAAAAACAGCTTAAAAGCAGATTTATAATTACATGTGTTGGTCATTTCTGCCCTCTTTAAGAAAATGCTGAGTGTCTCTGATGCTCAGAGTATAAGAATCAAGTGGCAATATCAGAATTTTGGTTCATGAAATTTTTTTGTGTTGTTGTTGTCTTGTTGTTTACCATGCTTTTGCATGGTATACTATCCTTGACTTCAGAGAACACACAGACTTGTAGAAAAAAGACGACAGGAATATTTGGAATTCTCATAAAACTGCAGTGCTACATCAATGCAAGAGGATAAAACTTCATATTTTTTAAACCTGCATTTAAATTCAAACTTCCAGAGTGTAGCCTGTGAAGAAGCATTTGTTCAGTTCCATCTCCAGCATTAGAAAAAAAATGACATTTTTGGCTTCAGAAAAATAGTAGAGAAAATCCATGTGTTCATAAGCTGTAGCAGTCATTCACATTAATCATAGAAGATCTATTCCTGTTAAAACAAATTCTTCATTACCATTTGGTTCTGATTGGTTGACTGTCCACAAAACTAATTTTAGCTGTAACTTAATAGTGTTTGTCAAGTCTTAGTCAATGCTTTAAAAAAAAATCCTTATGGATTCAAGAACTAATATATACTAAAGTTATCAGATTAAGTCCAAAGTTTTATTTCATTTGATATCCAATTTTCCCTGCCTCCCTTCCTCCCTCCCTCCCTCGTTCCTTCCTTTCTCCTCTTTTCTTTCTCTCATGCAGGAGATCAGAACCAGGGTTTTGTGCACACTAAGTGTGCACTTTACCACTGAGCTACACCCAGCTCCGATCTTTATTTTCTTTTGCTTTCATCTCTCGAAAAACTGATCTGGTAAGAAGATAATCTTTGAACTTAGTGTTCATCTATGTAGACTCTAATATATCTGTAAAGATTACATTTTTATCCCATCATGGAGATGTTGGTTTCTCATAGTGGGAACCATCAAGATGCTTGTCAATGATCAATTGGTTGATTCTCTACCTTTTGAAAGCAGTAAAAGGTGTAGTTGTCTTTATGGGCCAGTTCCTTTAAAGGCAAGAGTGCATTATAAATAGAGCTATCAACAGCACTGGACAGAAAGGGAATTTGGTCCAACTTTCCTCAACATTTGACCACATCTGCTTTGTAGCAGTGTACAACTGCAGTCATTGATTGCAAAATAATTTGCTGGTTTAATTCCATCAATTTCCTTTTTATTTCGAACCTCATAAAACATAAGAGCAAGTTTTTCAAGCCAAGAGCTTTATTTTAGTTGATGCAATCAAGTTGCAGCAAACTTATTTCATCTTTATGAAGAAATCATTGACTTTGAGGTCATTATCATCAAGATAGTCTAGGAAAGCATGCCAATACTGCTTTTAATGCTATTTGGGTTTTGCCTATTCAAAAAAAATTTCATTCCTCATATTCATATGAAATATAGTTCCTAGCACTTATAGGCACTGCAACATTGATGTAAAACATATTTTCTGTGGTTTACAAGCAAGCACACCTCACAGGAAATGTATCTCCCACTGCTTAGCATTTTTAGGTATAAGCTGAGAGTGTAGCCCAATGCAGAGCTTAGCATCCATAAGACCCCAAAGTCCATTCCCAGTTCCCTTCCTCCCAAAAGTCTAACTTATGTATTATGGATAGTATAATTTTCTCCACCCAGAAAAGTCAGAGAAAGCTACCATGCCCTTGATAATAAAGATATCATTTGACTTTAACAGTTAACTAGCACTCAGGAAACAAGCCAGGCAGATATCTCTAAGAGTTCAAGGTCAGCTGGTCTACATAGCAAGTTCTAGGCCAGCCTTGACAACATAGTGAGATTTTGTCTCAAAAATAAACAAACAAAAACTCAGTTCATTTACTCTACTTAGAGGGGGCCAATCTGAAAAATATGTTCAGTTTTTTCTTGCAAAGGCAAGAACCAATTGGCATTAAATGTTTTAGTGTCAGAGACTTAAGAAGCTCAACCATTAAAGGACTTACAGGTGACTAAGAAACCTCAGAGGTTTTCAGATAAATGTGTTAGCTGCAAAATAAAGGAAACATCCAAATAGTCTGTACACAGGACGGGAATCTGCAATGGACTTTAATCAAGTACTGATGAGGAAACATTTCTGAATACAAAATGTTCTAAGTGGCTATGGTCATACTAGCCAATGTGAGCTAACAACATGAGTAACAGTATCCACACAAAATGCCTTCTTAAGTTACCAAAGGAGACACCCTGTACACTCTACGTGGACATCAGTATGGAGCTGTTTTTAGTGTATTCAAGAATGAACACTCCACAACCACCTGCCCTAATATGTGCCACTTCATTTTTAATTTTTTATGTTATCTGTTTTATTTGGAACAAAGGTCTCACTATGTAGCCCAGATTGAACTAGATCTCACAATCCTCCTGTCTAACTCTCCACATGCATGTGCCACTCCACCTAGGTTCTGTTACTTCTTTTCTGTTCTTTGCCTCTGTTTAGCCCACTTGATGTGTTTAGATTCTCTGCCAGCAATGCCCTTGCAGTTTTGAAGGGAGATTCCACAGAGATCTTCAAAGGAAACAAAGACCCTGGAGAATAATGCCAAAATTCATCGAAACCTGTGATCCTTTCACACTTGACAATAATCTCATTATTTATAATGAAAAATATAACTCACTGAATTTTTTACTTTTCAACCAGCTAGTTCATACATTTTAGTAGACAATATTAGAGTCTTCCAAATGTGGCATCTGGTATGTCAATTGACTGAATTTGAAAGTTTCTACTTATGTTTTAGTGTCATAAAAATATAATTTGTGTGCCTGAATCAAGTCTGTGTGTGTTATCAGCTACTCATCAGTTTAAGGCTAGAGAAAAGGCCTAAAGCAGTCTCCCTAAAAAAATCACATGGTCCATTTCAACTTTCTGTGTTTAAAGGTAGAGCCCGGTGTGGTGGTGGTACACTCATGTAACTCCAGACTCAAGAAGCTGAGGCAGGAGGATTGCCATAACTTTAAACCCAGCGTAGGCCACAGTGTGAGACCCTGACTCAAAAAAAAAAAAAAAAAGCAAAACCAACCAGGCCAAAGAAGAGTTTAGTTTTAGCTTGCAGCTTTAGAGGTTCTAATCTATGCTCATTTGGCCCTGTTGCCTTCAGTGGAAGAACTCATCCTTCAGGGAGTGCAACAGAGAAAGAGAAGAGCTGAGGCATTACAATCCAAAGACATACCCTCGAGCATCTTCCCACTCAGTTACACTTGAACATTTGGGTCTTTCAGAGACACTGTAGACCCAAAAGGCAGCATATAGCTGAAGCTTTTCAGGTGGAACTTGCAGCTCTGTTGTGTCACAGACTAGACGCTGTAGAAGGACATATCTTTAGAATCCCCCTTGCTGGAAACTAGGTTGTTTCTCAAATGCTCATTACCAGCATGAACTAGGAAAAAAACAAAAAAACAAAAAACTACCATAGGTTTCCTGTAAATAACCAGGACAAACATGTATTCCAATTATTTTGATCATGTAATAATCCATCATTGCTTCTAGTCCCACAGATTGCTTAGGCATCTTTTGCATCATTGAGCACAATCAATGTAATACCCTTTCTAAACCACCTTTACAGGGAAGCTCAGAATGGAAGTGCTAACATGTATAAAAGCCTAGCTCCTAAGGAACCCAGAGGGACCTGTAACTTATGGGATGACTACTGTCTGGGAAGGGAGTTTGTTGCTTCTTCATTCAAATGGGTACTTGCATATATATTTCTTTACCTTTTAAAGCCATAACTTCTGTTGGAAAGATCTGCTGCCACATCCCCAGTATTTACCATATGTTTTTAGTTTAAAAAATTAGTCATAAAGCATTTTGAAGTATGAATATTTCATACTCAGAGCTTCGTTTTTACATATAAACTAAATAACTAGGTTA
This sequence comes from Grammomys surdaster, assembly GCF_004785775.1. Lineage (NCBI taxonomy): Eukaryota > Metazoa > Chordata > Mammalia > Rodentia > Muridae > Grammomys > Grammomys surdaster. Next base: position 3,943,165 of record NW_021620771.1, on the reverse strand, counting down.
AATAATCTAAAGTAATCTAAAGTAGAAAAGAATCAGCTTGTGCTACTAATGAGTCATTCAGTCAGGTTTTCCCTATAACACTGAAATTTGATAATTGTTTTTCATATGTTTCAAAGGTAGTGAAAGCTTTGTTGATTAGGATGTCCTATGATACAAATAATGTGGGGGGTTTCCTTTTGTTGGAGATAAAAAGCTGACAACTTTAAAAATAGTTTCTTGGTGGTTTCATAAAAATATGAAGGGAAAAAAACGGTTTCACAATTTTTTGTAGCACTCAACATTGCCTGAGGTAGTTGTCTCAATGCCTGGCAAATAGTCCTAGTGTGTCCTAGTATGTAGCATGAGCACCTAAATGATGGATTTAAACAATATTGCTTTAAAAAAAAATCTGTGCTGTAGTTTAGATCTGAAATGAACCCAAAGCCCTGTGTTGAAGGCTGACTTGCTAGTGCCTGCTTCTATTGGGAGGTGGTGGGGCCTACTTACATCATTGGGGTGTGCCCTTGAAGGAGATGTGAGGCCGTGTCCCCATTCTGCCTCTCCTTGCTTTCTGGCCACCAAGAGGTGAACAGGCCTTTTCTGACACACATGCCTACCATTAAGTACTGTACCACTACATCAGAAAAAAACAAAACAAAACAAAAAAAAAACAAGAGCAATCAACCATTATCATCTCTGTGGCACAGAGGAAAAGATGGCCACAGTCCTAATACACAAAACACCTCCTATTGTCTCTGTGACCATCATGATCTTTCCCTAGGGGCCCTGCCTCTTCTCCCATTCTTGTCCCTTTTCCATGTAGATTTCAAGAAAACTGTCTCTTGCTGTTCCTGGAAACGGTCTCTGTCCTTACAAACATTGTCATCTCTGAATCTTGTCCCTCTGTTCCCTATCAGAATCCTACCTGACATTCAAGGCCCTATTCACATATCTTTCCTGAAGACTTTTCTGATTTCTTGTGTTCGCTCTTCTAAGTAGTCTGTACCTTGCCAGTTTATCACATTCTGCTGAAACAGACAGACACATGGGGCGTGGAGGAAGGAAGGAAGAAAGAGTTATATTATTTACTGGCAATGGTCATAGAACTAGCAGTTATGTCTTGTGTGATTTACATGCAACAAACATGGACAGATGGAAAACCTAACCAGGAGACACGTCTTTGCTATTAAAAGCCTCCTATGGCTGCAAACTCATCCCTTAAAAATTAAGAGAGAAAAATATTTTTTGTAGGATCCAACATTATTCTTCTATTTTGCTTGATTTATTATCTTGAAAATCCATTTTAATATGGCTTTGTAATTAAGTAGCATCTCCCTTTAATGTACCTACAATTTGGTAGATATTTTGAAAATATGTCAGTTTACTGTGTTTTAGCATGATACTCAGATCCAGAAAACAAGATACTTAATTATTCCACATACCTAAAGTTTATCGTGCAATAATACCAGTACTAAATATGAAGTGATAAATCTGTCATGTGCTAGTATTATATTAATGTTTGGTAATTATATCATGTATATGATAACATACCTTTTAAGAAATTAGTGAGCTTCTCTCAGACCTTTTTCCTGAAGGAAAACCTGAAGGATTCTCGTGATTCTCATGACTTGTTTTAAAACCGAGATACATTTCTCTAGATGATGTGTTTTGGTGCTGGAGATTAAACCTGCTAAGCACATACTTTACCACTGGGCTAAAACAACCTGTCTGTCCTCTGTGTGTAACCACCCCAAATATAAAAATTGAAGTTGCTGTCTATAACAAGTGCCATAACTGGCAAAATTTGTGTAAAGACTCAAATATAGGACAAACATTGCTTTTAAAAAGAAAGCAAAGTCTATTCCCAAGTACTGTAGCTCAGCATGGTTTTATCTTTGTAATGTGTTTAGAGCTAAATACAGAAATAAGAAGGAATCTTGAGACATCTTCTCCTAGTTCCTCTTCTCCAGATAAAGTAATTGGGGACCATAGATATTACATAGTTTTCTATAACCCACAGAGAAGAAATCAGAAAGTTGACTTCCTGATGATAGCTATGTGTTAATTCTATTGCCTTCCAAGAGGCCAGACAGTCTCTTTCAGTGACTCAGAGTAACACAGACAATATTTTCCTTTTGTCATTGGAAATTAATCATCACTGGTGGAAGATAAGAATATGTGTGTGTGTGTGTGTGTGTGTGTGTGTGTGTGTGTGTGTGTGTGTGTGT
>NW_021620771.1:3879921-3940948 GCF_004785775.1 Grammomys surdaster | reverse complement strand
TGTGTGTGTGTGTGTGTGTGTGTGTGTGTGTGTGTGTGTGTGTGTGTATACATATATATATATTCTTACATATGTATACATACACATATATACAATATATATGTATTCTTATATGTGTATATATTTTTTCTGGTTCCCAATATATAATGCCCATCTTTTTTTCTAAGCTTTAACTTCAGCCTTCTAGGATACAACTGCCCAACTTCCCTGACCTCCTTCAATTCTCTGCTCAAAGTGTGGGAACTGGGCTGGTAATTTAGTTCCCTTGATAAAACACTTGCCTAGCGTGTGCCAAGGCCTGGGTTCCATTATTAGAACAGCTTAAAACTAAATTTAAAATAATTACTTAACTAAAACTTCAATTTCTAACAGTTTAAAAAAGTTAGGAGACCAATAGATAAACTAGATGTTGGGGTTTGTTCTTTATCTGCCAGGGAAGCAGTGGCCTTCAGTCTGACCTATTAGCATAGAAAGCACATCCTCTGCACTGCTGCGCCCCCGATAGTAAAAGCTGTGTTTAGAAAGCATGGCCTTGCTAAACCCTCCTGGTGCCTTTACTCAATACTCAGCTAATGTGGGTATCTAGGATTACCTAGGACTCCAAATGAACTAATACAGCCAGAAGTTTCTCTTTTAAAAAAGTCCAAATATGGGAGCATAAAACTATAATCTCAGCACCTGGGAGATAGAGGCAGGAGGATCAGTTGTTCAAGTTCATCCTCAGCTACATAGCAAGTTCAAGACTAGCCTGAGATACACAAATCCCTGTTTTGTACAAAGAAACAAATGTCTCTCTACTTCAGATGTGTTATACACAGACTTAGTTCCACCAAACAGCACCTTGCCTCCTTCCTTTGCTAAGCCCTAATGTGTAGAAATGCTAAATCTACCTATGGAACAAGTTTTGTCTAACTTGTAGCAAAATTGCTTATCAATACAGATGCTTTTTTCATGAGATTTAGCCATTTTGAGAACTTCTACCTATGGAAATAGGAACTTGTTCAGATTCTAGCTGAAGAACACTACCTTTCGGCATCCTAATTAAAGTGGTCTTGAAAGGGCTTTAGCTATTTTTGTTAGGTGAAGGAGAGAAGGACACCAATGAGATAGGAAACTGTCTTTAACTAATTAACTTGACTGTTGTGGTTGGCCATTAGGAAAGAAAAAATGCATTTTAGGATTGTTAATGTCCATGTATGTTTATAGTTCCTTGTCTATAAAATTTTAATCACAGCCAGTCATAGCAGCACATGCCTTTAGCTCTAACCCTCAGGAGGCAGAGGCAGGCAGATCTCTGTGAGTTTGAGGCTAGCCCAAACTCATACTGAGCCATATTTCCAGCCCATAATTTCTTTATCTTTTAATATGTCATAATTATTAACCTTCTCTTATGTAAACTTTCCAATGAACATATCGACTTATCTTCTAGATCAGAGTGAGTTCCAGGACAGCCAAGGCTACAGAGAAAAACCCTGTCTCGAAAAACCCAAAAGGGGGTGAATTTTAATCAAAGGAAGGGCTGGCAATATGGCTCAGTGATTTAAGAGCACTGGCTGTTCTTGCAGAAGACCCAGGTTTAATTCCCAGCACTCACATGGTGGTCTGTAATTCCAGTTCCTAGGGATCCTATACCCTCTTCCAGCTTTATAGGGACTTTACACACATGGTACAAAAATATACATGCAAACAAAATATTTACACATATTAATAAACAAATAAGTGTTTTCTTTTAAATTTAAGCAGAGGGCCAATGAGATAGTTCAGCAGGTAAAGGAGTTGACCACAGCCTGACAATCTTAAGACTCACAGTAGAAGAAGAGAGCCAACTCCCACAAGTTTTCCTCTGACCTCCCACACATACAACAATTTTTTTTAAATAACCAGAGTTTAGGACAGTATCTAACATGAAAGTCCACTTACTAATTATTCATCAAGTAAAGAGCTGTGTAGAGTGGTCTGTGAAACAGTAAATGATTCTAGCAACTTCTGTCTCACTATATGATAGTTCTGATTTTTTCCAAATTGTATTTCAGAAATTCTGTGTGTGTTTTTTGTTTTTTATTTCATTTTATTATTTGTTGGTGAGCAACCCCAAGGCTTCATTACACATGTTAAGGGAGTACTCTGCTACTGAGCTATATGCTCAGACCACAATTCCTTCATCTTCTAAAATAATTCTTATCTTCTCTCATGTAATCTTCCCAATATACATATTGACTCATCTTCTGTCTAACTTTAAACTTGATATGTTGGAATTTAATTTTTCACACATTTATTGTATAGTCTATGTATTTTGTTGTACCCAGGGGCAAAGATAAAACCTGGTATTCATATAGTTTCTATTCTAGCAGAACACCTAGTGTAAATGCATTAGAAATGCAGTAATAGCATCACACAATAACTAATGTATACAAGAAAGCCTAGTATTTAGAAATCTTTTTCTTTTCTTTTTGTTTTTGTTTGTTTATTTGTTTGTTTGTTTTTTGAGACAGGGTTTCTCTGTAGCCCTGGCTGTCCTGGAACTCACTCTGTAGACCAGGCTGGCCTCGAACTCAGAAATCCACCTGCCTCTGCCTCCCAACTGCTGGGATTAAAGGCATGTGCCACCACTGCCCAGCTAGAAAGCTTTTTCAAACCCTAAGTTATATATATAAAACTTGGGATATATATCTCTCATTTGGATATAGGGATGGATTATTAGAATGTTCCATGGAAAACATGTAATTTTAGAATATTCCCAAGTGGTTCTCACATGCTCTGCCCTCTTTTCTTTAAAGGACAACAAAACAAAGAAGTTTTGTGTGAAAGATGTGGTGGTTACCAATGGCTTTGCAGTGGACTATAAAAGGATCTTCTGCACAGCTGTTAAATTGTTGTTACTTTGTACATATTAACTAATTGGCATAACTGGCATTTTCATGTATGCATGTCATATTCACCCCCATTACCTTTCCTTGTCCCTTTCCTCTGCCAAACTATCCAGTCCCCACTTCTACTTTTATGTTGTTGTCTTCATCATCCTTCTTCTTTCTCTCCTCCTTTTTCCTCTTCCCCTTCTCCCTCCTCTTCCTCTCCTTCTTTTATTTTGTGACCTAATGAGTTTACTTAGGATAACATACAGAAGCAAGTGTGAGGGATATTTACAAGAGCTTGGGAAACTTACCTGTGGCTATACCACTGAAGAAAATGCCTCTGCCTCCTCCAGCAACCATTAACTACCCATAGATCCCCCAGGGACAGATGAGGCCTTCTTGAGCAGTTCTCCATTTCATGATGAGCATGTATTTTATTCATTGTATTTCAAAATGCACTTAATACGTGCCCAACGATATGTTAAATGCTAAGTGTAATGAGCAAGACTCCTGTTTTCATGGAGACTTTAGACCAGGGGAGAAAAGAAAACATTGTTGTTAATAGCCTGTGGCCAGAGCTATTACAAAGAAGACAGTAGTGTCATGGTCATAGACTGAGGAAGCCCAGTGGCTCTGGGGACAAGGTGGGAGGGCCCCACGGTAAGCTGACATGCCCTATGCCAGTGCAGCTAAAGTGGAAGAATAATGAAATGGGAGTCTGCAATGTTAACTTTAAAAAAAAAAAAAAAACAACTCTTTAAAGATTTTTATTTGAAGCGGTCATGTGCAAAGGTTATATTTAGTAAAAGTATCTAAACATATGCTGATCTAATGTAAACTGAGAGGCAATCATGTCTTCCCCTCTAACTCCAAGCAAGGTCTCTTATGAGGTCCCTGTAGGGCAATAGTTTCATTAGTGATAAAGTACAGGGCCAACTAAGATGAATTTACACATTTGAGACTTGAGTACAAATCAGTTTTTTCTTTAAAACAAAATTCACTAGCAGTAAATTTTGGCATGGTAGTGACCTGTAATCCCACCAACTAGATAGATTGGTGCAGGAGAGTTTCACATTCTGGGCCATGTTGTACTATGCAGCAAGACCTAGTCTCAAACTATAAAATACAATACAAAATAAGAAGAACTGAGTTGTGGCTCAGTGGTAGAACATGCACAAGTTCAGCATGCACAAGGCCCAAGACTCAATCCCCAGCACCAACGATTAAATAAAGTCACTGAGCAGATAAAAATGTTCCCATATACCTTGTCTTATGATAGACATACTATCTTTAGTCTAAGAATAAAACCATCCACCTGGAGCTGGAGAGTTGGCTTAGCAGTTAAGAGCACTAGCTGCTCTTGCAGGGGACCTAGGTTTGATTCCCAACACCCATATAACAACATCTGTCTGTAACTCCAATTCCAGGGGACCCATTGCACTCTGCTGGCCTCCTCAGACATTAGGTACACACTGTGATACAAAGATGCAGACAAATTCACACATACACACACACACACACACAATTTTTTTAATTTTTTAATGCCTCAAAAACAAAAAATGAACCACAAATCTGTTGGTTCTCATATTCAGCAACATTGATTAAGTGTCATCGAGTACTAGAGAGATATGTAAATGTGCCCCAACCTTTGCTCACAAGTACCCTATCATCTAAGTAGAAGAGCCACCATCATCTTGAGTATCACATAGAATGGTGCTCAAGGTACTACTGAGTGTGACAGCCAGAAGTTCCACTGTGACAAAGCAGTGTCCAAAGAATGCCCCTAAAGAGAGCCAGCCGCGCCTGATGACCTGAGTTCAATGGCCTGAGTCATACATGGTAGAAGGAGAAACCCTCCACACATGCACTGTGATGCACACACACACACACACACACACACACTACTATTCCTACTACTACTACTAAGTAAATATATATTTTTTACTTTAAAATTTATTTTATTTTTTATACTTTTCCTGCAAGTATGTATGTGTACATACCTGATACAAAAAAAAAAGTAAGACGAGAGTGCCAGATCCCCTAGAATTTGAGTTGCAGATGATTGTGAGCCACCAAACGGTTGCTGAGAATCAAACCAGGTCCTCTACAAGAGCAAGTGCTCTTAACCACAAAACCAACTCTCCAGCACCCCCATTTTAAGTTTATTATTTTTATAAATATTTCTAAAACTACAACAAAGAATGGTCCCAAAGAAACATTACTCAAAGTGACATTTTATAAATAATATCAGAAGAGAAGTAGGATATTTTATTCGAGTTAAAAAATCTATAAACAGATTACTATTTATTTATTTCACTTTCTGGTAATGGGATACAGGCTTTGCACATGCCAGGCAAGGGTTCTGTGCCCAAAGGACACCCCAGCTCACACAGGTTAATTCCTACCTTAGGCCTTACAGTCTATCTTAAATCTTTCCTTTATATTCCCACTTCCTTACCCCTTGAGAAGCCAAATCAAAGGTATTCTGATACTCCAATTCCAGGGACCTCGTTAAGGGGAAATTCTACAGAGTTAGGAAAGACTCCCACCCAAGTCTTTCTTTACATCAGGAACAAATGGCTCATGCGAACTGCCTGAGAACAGGGCCTGTGTTTGTACAACTTGAACTTCTCCGTAGCTGAGAGTTAACTCATGAAACACGAAGATGCTCCTGTCTTACCTTTTATGAAGTGCAGAGGTTACCAAGATAAATACGACAATGTCCCTGTCTGCAGGACGTTGTTCTACAGAGGGATTAGAGGCATAAAAAGTCATAACTATAGTACAGTGTGAACATTTTGATCTTTGAAATGCTTAGGGTTGGAGGAGCACTGGGAAGAAATAATTAGCTGTACTTGAAATCTCTATAAAGAAGATGACTTTGCATAACGGATGGGTAGGAATTGTCTCTCAATTCATGTTTAAATGAAGATGTATTCCTGTTTGCTAAACAGATCCTTCCAGTTTCCTAACAGGATCATATGTTGCCTTTTTTAACTGAAGAAGTAAAGAAGTTAATTTTCATGTGTCTGTGCTACTGTTGTGAAATAAAACCATGAGCAAAGTGGTAGATAGAAGGCAGAACCAGCACCGGGTGGAGAGGAGGGGCTCACTCTGTGGGAACCAAGATTAGGGAGAGCACAATGCAGAGCCCTAGTAATGATCCAATGATTCATCCTGTCATTCCTCTTCCTCTGTAGCCATCAGGTTTGGGCGGATGCCACAGGCCGAGAAGGAGAAGCTGTTGGCGGAGATCTCCAGTGATATCGACCAGCTGAACCCAGAGTCTGCTGATCTGCGAGCCCTGGCAAAGCATTTGTATGACTCATACATAAAGTCCTTCCCGCTGACCAAAGCCAAGGCGAGGGCGATCTTGACAGGAAAGACAACAGACAAATCAGTTAGTTCTCTTCTACTCTCTTCATTGGGGATGGCTGGGGCTGAGGGTGGTTTCCTTTGATGAACTGAGTTGCCTCACTGCGCATGCGTATGCAAAATATAGTTCAGCTGCAGGCTGTTAAAATCTAGTGGCAGGCCAGGTCCAAAACACAGGAAATGTCTTCAAATAGGATAAGTAAACATTGTTCTGAAAAAGGAGTAAGTCCTCCAAGCTGTAATAAAAAACCGTTGAGAGTAATACAAGAACTCATAGGTCACCTCTCACTCATGAGTGACCATGAAGCCTTCTGGTCACCAGAGTCTGAGAAGCCGTGCAGGAGGCTGGCCAGGTGTGGGAAGGTGTTGTGTCCTGCTTCTACCTTTCAGTTTTTCTATGGTCATTTGTCCCAGGTCCAAAGTGAGCACAAATCACATCAGGATATCATGAGATCTGTTGATATCTATCTATGAACTTTATTCCTGGGAAACTAGAGGCTCTAACCGTCTATTATATAAATGAATTCTACTTTCTGCAAGGATCTAAGTTGCCTATGCTACTCCAATGGAATGTGTTTGTTTGTTTGTTTGTTTGTTTGTTTGTTTGTTTGGTATGCTAAATATTGGATTGAATCCCAGGCAAGTATGTTGGATACACATGTGCTAGAACTAAGCTACAACCCCAAGCCACAAAAGGATTCTTAAGTGCCTAGAGATTCGTTGAGTGACATTGTTTAGAAAATTCATAATAGATGAAAATTATCGTCGAATCCGGTTTTCTAGGAAGCAGAAAGCTTCTGATATGAAGCTGAGAAGCAACATCAAATTACATTAAAATGAAACCTAGATGCTGCTGCTCCCCAGTCCACCAGCAACTGGAAGTGTGCACTGGACTGGGTCTCTGTCCTTCAGGTTTTACAGCCAGGGTCTGGCTTTGATATTATGGTCTATGATATGATGAATGTCCCTAGGCAATAAGAGCTACAAGTCCCATTCAGAAGACCTGGATCCAGCTCTTGAAAACCCTGTGTGTGGTCCCTTAACTCTCAATGGCCAAGAGAGCCAGTCAACTATTAGGTGAATACATGTAACTTGATGCCCATTCAGATTTTAGGGGAAAAAATCATATTATCTCCTTATGTGTTTTGATGACTATCTTAGGTTATTTCTTTCTCTTTAGTTAAATGACTTTGAGTAGAGTTAGCTAATAGCTATGAGAAAGCCACATACCAGTAAAAACAGTTGAGCTTCTCCCTGCAAGAGGGGTGATGGATACCCTCACAGTGACACACAAGGGCCTAGGCACCACAGTTCCCAAGTACTTTACACATTCTTTAGATTCTGCCCTGGGGCCATCTGACGGCTGCTATCGTTTATTATTATTATTATCTTCATTTAAGAAAAAGGAACTGAAGTGGAGAGGGGCAAGCACATAGAAAACTGAAGGCTATGATGTAAGCTTCCAACTTCTCAGCATGCTCTTCCTAGGACTACAGAACAGGAGCCATACATAGTACAGTGGGGTCTGTGCACTAAGTACCAAAGCAGCCATAGCAAGAGACATACAAGTGAAGCCTCTGAGTAGCTAATTGGATTACAGATAATAAGCTTACTTCACAGGCAGAAAAGTAAAGAAGACTGCAGAGCCACAAGACTAAGCAGAATTAACACTTGAAGGCAAATTGTAATAGCTTGCCAAGAACAGGTGCAGGAAGGAGTGCTAGAGTCTGGGATCTACCAAATTAGGCACTGGGGAGGGAGGAGACTGCTAAAAGGCCTAGAGCCACTCATCTTGCAGACTCTGGGTTCTTATCCTCTCTCTCTCTCCCTCTCCCTCTCCCTCCCTACCTCCCTCCCCCCCTCCTTCATATATCATTTTTTACTGGGTATTTTCTTTATTTACATTTCAAATGTTATCCCTTTTCCGAGTCCCTCTCCCCAGAAACACCCTATCCCATCATCTTAACTTCCAGTGCACACCTGAAATCCATGCTGGAAATCCTATCAATTTAGTGCTACTTAAAGGCTAGGGTGTGTGTGTGTGTGTGTGTGTGTGTGTGTGTGTGTGTGTGTCTGTGTCTGTGTCTGTGTGTGTGTTGTGTGTGTGTGTGTGTGTGTGTGGTGTGTGTGGTGTGTGTGGTGTGTGTGTGTGACAGAGAGAGAGAGAGAGAGAGAGAGAGAGAGAGAGAGAGAGAGAGAGAGAGAGAGACACTGAGACTGAAAGCCAGCCCACCCTAATAGACAAGAATTTAAATGTATTTAATGGTGGCCAGCTTACTCCTGTCTTTGTTCTGAAAGACACAAAGCCCAGACCACTAGGAGTCACCTGGAAGCCTCATCCCAGCTGACATTTTGGCTCTAAGTCTTTGAGTTAAAAATAAGATAATTGGAGGCCCTTTGTGAAACAGATAGCTATTAAGCTGCTTTAAGGAAGGGGCTACAAAAGCTTGATTATAGACTTCCCAAGCTCAGAGGCCAAGGGTTGTCATTTTTCCCTATCGTATGTAAGCTTGTGCTTTTCCCATAATAGTTACTCAGACTATTTGTTTAATTGAATTAAAGACTGTTGCTTATGCCCTTTGAAATTATGGACTTTCAACAGAGGGCTTTTCACTAGTCCAATATTTGTTCATCAAACTAGACATCGTTAGCGATTGGATAGTGACAGAATTGCCTCCAGTTAGGGTCTAGAAAAAGAAAAAGAAGCACAGCCAAATATAAACAGCCCATTCACTGATTATACAGAACTAAAATCAAATTGTTTGGCACTGTTTCGTTCTTATCTGGTGAAATCAAATTGAGCACCAATGGAAATAGTTCAGTAGAGAATATGGAAGAGAAACCCAAAATGTGATTTGCAGTGAGAATTGTTCTTTATCAGCATGGTCCTATTATTTATTTGATAGCATCTATCTCTGGGGTGTTATGTTATCTCTTGGCCAGAACTGTGAAAGCTAAGATTTGCATTGATACGGAAAGTTTTGCTGAAGTGTGGCCTCTCGAGATGGTGGGGGATGTGAGAAAGTGGCTGAGGCCATGAGGAGAGAAGCTTAGGTCTCATTATACACCCAGCTTGCAGCTGATGTCATCAGCATCTTAGGCCAAGCCTGGGGGAGGCTGCTCAGTGTAGTGGATGACCAATTACCCAGAACCTTCGCAAAAGGAAATGATCAGACTGAAGGGGCCATTCTTTACGTTTATCTCACTGCTCAATTTAACCATAGCCTGGTAGGAACCCACCAGCAGCTGCCCTCTCAGCCTTTGCCTCTGGGCTACAGAGGCCACTCCCCCTCCACAGCTAAACTTCCTTCTTCTATATCTTATTCCCTGGGGCTACTCACACCTTTCAAAACAGATAATTAAATGGTCCCGCTCTTCTATTAATTTTAAGATCATATCTTTGGGATAAGATACCAATAATTTTCATCATCTTGCCTCCAAGAATATGGACTGGGTATTCTAGTCTCAGAGTTAGGGGGAAGTAGGCTATAGAGTCACTAAATAAATCTTAGGAGCATTATGCCTTTTCAACACCCTTAAATAGGGTGGAATCCATTCTCCACACTACCTGCTTTTCCTCCATGGGTTTGCTTCAGCACAACCCTTGCTGAAGAAATCCTAGTGATCTCTGAAACCCATAAGTGTGTTGGAACTAGCGCCCTCATTTCTTGAAGGCAATTTGATAGCTGAATGGACTTTGGAAGTTTAGGATGTTTGACTATCATGATGGTACAATGATCACATGATCCAATGTTTGTTGATGAAAATAAGCAGAGTGGTTTTCAAAAACCACTGTTCTCAGTGCCATGGCTTGTCATAAAACAATAAACAGAAAACCCTGGGTATGCCTGCCAACTCTTCACTCCATATCTGAGAGTGATGCCTACTGAAGTCCTGGCTGCACTCTGTCTACAAATAAGAAATAAAACTTTTTATTTGTACTGTGTTGGACTTTGGGTTCCAAGACATCATGTTGTTTAAGACAGGCACATGTAAAGTCGCTGTTGCTATAACAAACTGGTGCCATTAGAAAAATGACCATCCTGAATAGTATATGAAATATAAAACCACTGAATCATAAAGCTCATGCAGAATTGTAAATTGCTGTGGAAACATTTCTGTGCCCATTTACATTATGCTTTCTAAAATATACAGCAGCCATCACATCATACTGACTCCAGTGATGGAGAAGATATGTCTCTTTAAATCCTACACTTACAGCTAAACAAGGCATAGTAGTCTCTCCCTCCATCTTTGAAAGAGTCTGAATGAACTGGAATATCTATCCTCCCCTGAGGAGAAAAATATTGAGGGAGTCCTCAGAGAAAAAACTTAGGAACCCCATAGGAATAAAGTAGAAAACAGTGCTGTGTAATCCCCAAGACGTCTGAAGTTAGGGTCCAGATGTTGTTGATCCATCTATCAATAGTAATAAAAACAAATTCCTTTATAACCAGAGTCATCAGTAATAGCTAATGATATGACAGATCTGAACTAATACTATTCTAGGTTTGGATGTGTAATTCAGAAGTAGAACACTGGCCTAAACATACAAGACTCTGGATGCCATTCCCATTACCAGGAAATAACAATAATATTCAATATAGTTAAGGGGGAAAGCACTTGGGCTTCTTTACTTATTTTTATTTTATTTATTTATTCTTTAGTTGTTGGACTGAGTTGGCCAGTACCTTTGTTTATCCACTAAGTAACTGTTTGGCTGAAATTGAACAATTTATTTGAGAGCTTTGGTTATATGCTGGTTCGTTTGAGTGCAAATAATTCTTACTAAGTTTTCATTTGTTTGTCTTAAATCACTTAACTACATGGGGACACAGAATTACATCTGACAGTCTTTCTAACTTAACTTCTATCACAAATAGCAGTTGACTCTAGGAAATATCATTCAAAAGGCACTGCCTGAGGACCCCAGCACAGAAGAGCCCTAGTTCTTTCCAGAAAATAATTTTATTGAAAAGGGTTTAGAGCCATGGAGAAAGAATTTGAAAAGAGACAGTCAGAAGGATATCCTGGTTCTACTTAGGGTTTGCTATAAAGAACTCTTTGCCTTTGTAAATATCTCAGCATCCAGTTTCTTCCTATTTAGAGAGCAATGATGTGTGCTTGCATTCTGTGGTTCCCTTGGTTTTCTTTTTTTTTTCTTTTTTTTTCTTCTTTTTTTCTTTTCCTTTTCTTTTTCTTTTTTTTCATTTTTTTCTTCTTTTTTTTCTTTTTTTTAAATTTTTTTCTTTTTCTTCTTTTTCTTCTTTTTTTTTCCTTTTTTTTTCAATTTTTTTTCTTTTTTTTTTCCCTTGGTTTTCAACAAGCAAAACTGAAACACAGGAGCAAGGACAGAAAGGAAGTTGAGGAAACCAATGTACTTTGGAGTTAGCGTTCATTAACTGTTGTTCATAGAGGACAAGATGTATGCCTAATACTATGAAAGCCAAGAGATGCAGAAGACTAAGATAAACTTTAAAAGATAGGCTCTAAGAATGTAGTATTCTTCTTTGAAAAAAAAGCTCTAAGTATCTGGAGAGGCCCATGAAACAAAGTCCATATTTTCCCAAGCCAGGTTATTGTTGTTGGTTTGGTTTGGTTTGGAAACAGGATCTCATGTACCCTGTGCTGACCTAGAATTCACTATGTAGCCAATGATAACTTTAAGCTCCAGATTCTCCTGTCTTCATCCATTAAATGGTAGGATCATGAAAAGTAGCATCATGCCTGGCTTCCCACTCAGCTGTGATCCTGCACTGTTGTTATGTGATTTTCTGTGAGCAGGTCGGGTACTATGTAGATATGTGTGTGGCTAACTAGAGAAATCACCTAGAGTAACCTGGGCTGTATTAGTTGAACTTTCTTATTTATCTCCTTTAATGGGTTGTTTCCTTAGTCAAGAGGAGCTGTGAACTTGGTACGTTGTGTATAATCCCTTTCATAGCTCATATATTAACATGCCAATGGATTACTAAGAGGTACATCCACACAGTGTTACAGGCTGTGGTTAGTATTTATGAACCCCATGTTCCATCCCTAGTACTAAAGAAAGAGAAGAAAGGAAGGAAGGAAGGAAGGAAGGAAGGAAGGAAGGAAGGAAGGAAGGAAGGAAAGAAGGAAAAAAGGAAAGAAGGAAAGAAGGAAAGAAGGAAAGAAGGAAGGGAGGAAGGAAGGATCATTCTGTGGCCAGCAAAGCTTGGGCATCAGAAAATCTCATTCCCAGAGCCTTGGCCACTGTTCTGGGAGCAATTTTGTTCTCACCATTTGCATATTTTTCTTAGACCATGTATGCATTTTGGATCCTAAAAAAACCTAGATGGTCCCCTGAGCATGTCTAGTAGTAGCTTTTGTTCCTGCTAAGTAATATGCTTACCTAGCCATTTGATGCTGTCTCTGAAGATAAATATGTTGCAAACTAGATAAAAAATTGCTGGGTCAAATTTTGAAGACATGACTCCTGCAGTTGGTATGTCATCAGAAGACATTCTACAAGCTAATCCAAAGTGCCAGGGCTAGCTTAGCTTTGTATAGAAATGTGATCAAAGACATACAGTTTGTTTTATAAAGATCACTATACCAAAAGAAGGCTGTCAATGATGCAGAGTGTTAATAACTGGGTTCTCAAGAGGCAGGCAAACCACTACTTTCTGAGGAGGGTGGAGGATGAGGAAGTCCCAGTGAGATGTGAAAGTGATGCCTAAGTGGCTCATTTGAAGTCTGGGAACTGGTAAGCTGGGAATCACTCTTACAGTTTGACACATCCACACAGAAACAGAAAGAATTTATGCAGAATCAAAAACAAACAAAAAAAAAGCCCAACATAATAAAATATAACTATGAAAAACAGCAACAAAATCTCCACTGGTGTTCATTTGCATGCCAATACTCCATACTCTCTGACAGCCCCCCACTTTTTCAGAAATGTCAGAAATGCCAAAGGGATTTGTTTGGTTTTGTTGGTTTTTGTTTTTGTTTTTGTTTTTGTTTTGTTTTGTTTTGTTTTTTTGCAAAACTGTACTGCTTTGGCATAATGATGGTGGGGGTGCTGCCTCTTTTCTCTGTCCTTGAGTATTTTACTGCCAGGATATCCTGACCAACACTAATTGCCAAGGGGTTAAAGTCTCATTGTTGTTAAATTGGGAGAGAAAATTAGCAGGATTTGGTGCCCTATGTTCAGCTATCCCAGAGTTTCAAAAACAGGAACCTGGGGCTTTATATGAGGGGCAGGGGAAGTCAAGGAGAATCACAAGGGTGATGGACCAGGGCAGAGTTCCAGATAAATCGCTTACTTGGAGGTGAAAGAATCTGATGCTTATGCTCTGTGCCAAGAACCCACATGACTGAGCAGAAGCTCACCAGGAAGCTGAAGGGGCAAGTCTGGGTACAGTCTTCCTGGGTGTGAAGAGAGAGTTTACTGTCTTGATTCTATGCTTGTATTTTCCATCCTGGGGATGGAATTCAAAGCCTTGAGCATTCTAAGTAAGCACTGTAGTTATGTCTAACTGAGGTGATGATTTTATGCTCACGTTATCTGTAATAGAGCATGTTTGGTTGAACTGCTTTCTCTGTTATCCACACTCAGGAGAGTAAAGGAAGTCAAGGAGCTAGGGACTTGACATGCATGGAACCTATACTTAATGCCCAGCAAATTGTGAACCATGTATGATAGTGCACCACTGTGAAATCCCAGCACTTGGGAGGTAGAAGCAGAAGCATCAGAAGTTCAAGATCATCTTCTGGTATATATCAAGGTTAAGACCAGCCTAGGTTAGGTGCCAGAGGCCTTGTCAAAAATGTTGTCACTTATGTTTTGTTAATATAAGTTATAATACACTATGAAGCACCTAGAACACCAATAAAGGAGGAGGAGGCAGGGAAAAGGAAAACATTTCTTCTACGTTCTGTAAAATCATCTTCATCCACTCAAATTTTTCTCAAGGTTAGAATCTGACCCTCAGGGATAACACAGTACATTTAAATTGCTATAAATGACTGTGCCTTTTCTTTATCCTCCTCTTACTAATGATGCCAATCATGAAGACTTGGGGTAAACCAAAGCAAGATGTCCAAGAAACAGTGAGCATGATTTGCTCCTAATTGTCTTCAACAACCAAAGGCAGCAAGCCTCTGAGTTCTCTAGTCTCTCTTTCTGATGTGAGGAGCATTCTAGTTGAAGTGAATTGAGGGCAGCAGTATTTCTAGAGCAACCCAACCCTGAAGTGTTTGGAAATCTACTCAGGTTAAGAGTCCTCAGTGTGGAATAGACTGAACTTGGTGAAAATCAGGGATACTTATCTGCAGGAGTCCATAGTTCAATTTCTAGCCAATACATCTTGAAGCTGGCTACTCTTGCCACATGTGCAACCCACCTCCACTCCATCTTCCCATTTAGGCACACACACACCATATACACTAGAAATACAACTAGAATCTCCTCTAGAAAAGAAATGGAAACTTCCAATTTTGTCAACTTCCCAACAATGGTGGTGCATGCTTTTAATCCCAACTCTCAGGAGCCAGAGGCAGGTGGATCTCTGAGTTTTCAGGTAGCCTGGTCTACAGAATGAGTTCCTGAACAGCCAGGGCTGTACAGAGAGACTCTGTCTCAAAACAAAAACAAAACAAACAAACGAGCAAAAACCTTGAGAATTTGGCAGGGTAAATGACTTCCCCTAAGTGAAATGGTTAACCAGCCCTCACCTACTCACCCAGCAGCTGACAAGGCTCACAACCATCTATAACCCTAGTTTCGGGGGATCTGACACACTGTTCTGACCTATACACGCACTAGATACATATATGATGCACTTATATGCATACAGGTCAACACCCATACACATAAGAGAAAATAAATAAATCTTTGGGGAGGGGAAAAGTTAATCATAGACTGAAAACCAGGACACAGATAGCCCCAGCTTTTAATCCGGTGCTCAGCTATATAAATTATTTAATAAGATCAAGGTTATCTCTTTCTAGGGTTCAGTACATGTAATAAGTGCAAACTGTTCCTTCTCCTAGTTGATCAACCTTGAGAGTTTCACAACGATCATAAGCCTTTGGCTAGTTCTTAAAAAAAAAAAAAAAATAGGGAGTAGAGTGTCACTGCAAACATGAATTAATTACTTTTCAAAGCAGCCTGTTTATAAACCTGCATAATTGATCCATTTGTTTTATTTATTAGTTGATCCTTAAAAACAGCTATATTGAAATGTAAGTTCAGAGCTGAGGCTGCAGCTCAGTGATAGAGCATTTGCTTAGCACACAAGAGGCTCTGTGGGTCAGTCCTCAAAACTACAAAAAGTTAAAAAGCTCAAAACCATTTTTATTTTTCCCTTTTTTTGCAATGTTTTACCCACAGGCCTCCTACAGCTGCATTTTCTGAAACAGATGGCTTCCAGAGCATAGAAAAAATAGACATTTTCTTGGCTTAATATTTTTAATCTGCTTTGGGTGATTTTTTTATAGTGAAATAGATTTTATATATTCACTGTGTCTCCTTTATGGTCTGAGTAAATTTAATCTAAAGCTGCAAGATTAGTTTATGTTCAAGTGGGTCTTTTCAATTATAAGTTGCTTTAATTATTTTTTGATTTTTTCAAAAAAAGGCTAAATGTATATTTTCTTGAAATTCAAGAAGGACACAACAGACTTTTTTTGTTGTTTTAGTCAGTCCCGGGGCCACATAGTGGTAGTATAATTAAAGGAGAAAAAGTGCCAAGTTGATGAAATGTCTGCACACAGCAGTTCAATGATGAATAGGAAGAGCCTTTCTCCTGTTTAAGTGCCTTCATCTCTCACAGTTTTAGTCAGCAAAACAAATACATGTACAAAATAGTCTTTGGAACTAGGGTAGTGCTCTCGCAGAACAAGGAACTCAGCCACTTTCCCTTTTTCATTTGCAGCCATTTGTCATCTACGACATGAATTCCTTAATGATGGGAGAAGATAAAATCAAGTTCAAACATATCACCCCCCTCCAAGAGCAGAGCAAAGAGGTGGCCATCCGAATTTTTCAAGGGTGCCAATTTCGATCCGTGGAAGCCGTGCAAGAGATCACAGAGTATGCCAAAAATATTCCTGGTTTTATTAACCTTGATTTGAACGACCAAGTGACTCTGCTCAAGTATGGTGTCCATGAGATCATCTACACGATGCTGGCCTCCCTGATGAATAAAGATGGAGTCCTCATATCAGAGGGCCAGGGGTTCATGACCAGGGAGTTCCTCAAAAGCCTGCGGAAGCCCTTTGGTGACTTTATGGAGCCCAAGTTTGAGTTTGCTGTGAAGTTCAATGCACTGGAATTAGATGACAGTGACTTGGCCATATTTATAGCTGTCATTATTCTCAGTGGAGGTAAGAGTCATCATTTGATTTTTGTCAAAGGAGGTGGGATTGTGGTGGAATTGTCATTGGGATTGTGTCTCAGTACTTTGTGATCTTTTTTATTAGCTGTACATGTGATGTAGAACATACCAATGGCACAGTGCCATGAGCATGTCACTCCGCAAGCTGAGTACCGTAGGCTTGCAGAGTGAAGGCTGTGGGGATCCCAGGCCCTTTGATTTTATTCATCATACTGCTTTTCTCCAGCCAAATCCAATCATGATTCATATTCACATTCTTTTTCCTTGTCTTGTCCCCTTGGCCAATCTGGTCTTCAGTTCATTTTAGTAAATATGCATGTAACTTAACTTTGATGATGTTCCTGTGGTATAGAGCAGGCAGCACTGTGAAATCTTGGCCCAGTTAACACTCCCACCCCACCTTCCCTGCATCAGGAATGAGGGAATGTGTATTTGCTAAACTCCACTTTCTCTCTCATGTGGGTCTCCCAGTGGCTTCCCTTTTATGCCTTTGTAACACACTTGGCTGTGATTATGAATACAGTGTGAACCCAAGAGCACACCACAAAGAAAGAAATTGAGCTACTTGGCAGTTTGTTGAAATTTGGGCCTTACAAGTATCAGATCTAACTAACCAATTCCAAAGGACATATTTTATACCAAATGTTACTTTCGATGATCTCTGTCTTGCTTCTACATAAGTAAAACTTTGTTTTCATCTCTATCTACAAAAATAGCTTTGAGCCAGAGATGATGGTACACTCTTAGAATCTGAGCATTAAGGAGGGTGAGGCGAAAGATCTTGGAGTTGGTGGCCAGAAAGAGCTATTTAGTCTTAAAATAAACAAACAAAACTTTGCTTTTTAAAATGATGAGTTCTCATAGTGTAAATGACTTTAGGTGCACTTTCTATGTAAATTGTACAGCAACCTATTTGTGAAAATGTACCTGTGGGGAAAGGGACTCTGAGGGTGTAAGGTGTATTATTGCTCCGGACAAAGAGTGTGATCTGGTAGTTAGTTTGTGCAATTGAGAGCAGGTGAGTTCAAGTGAGGTGCATGGTCATTATTAAGGTCACTAAGAACCAACACTAAGGAGGTTGCTCTAATGCCAGGCAGGGTTCTAAGCACTTCCTACACACTAAAGCCTCACAACAACTCAGTGAGATGAGTGCCAGTTTTTTAAGTGAGGAAACCAAAGCAATGGAAGATATGTGCCCTTGCCCACAGTGATGTGACCAGTGTGAGATGCAGCCGGGGAGCCAGGTATAATGGTATTCAGCTTTAAACCCAGCACAGGCAGATCTCTATGAACTCAAGGCTTGCCTGATACAGAGAATTCCAGGCAACCAGATTACATAGTGAGTGAAACCTGTCTAAAGAAAGATGCCCTAGGATTGTTGGTCTGGTTCCAGAGTCCATGCTCCAAGCTTCTATTCTGTGCAAAGCAAAGCAGCTGCCTCACATGATTTGGGGAGCAAAGAGATAGCAGTATGGCAAGGGTTATTATCAAGTGATAACTCACTTTCATTTTGTGCTGTCTTTGTGTGTTGGGAGTGGAACCGAGAGCCACGAAAGCACCTAGCACTGACAGACAAGCACCTACTACACAGGCATACCTTCAGACACTGAAGCAACATTTTTTTTTAATTGAATAGTTGGGTTTTAGGAAGTTTTGGTGCTCAGGATTAAACTCAAGGCCTCAGACATGTCTACCACTGAGTTATACTCTCAGCCCCAGAAGCACCGTTAATAACCATAAAATACTCTACTTTATAAATAATCTCTTACAGACCAAATCATCTCCCTGTATATTTACATTATTATTTATTTTTGAATGATAGTAAAAACATAGACGGTTGCTGAAATTATATTCTCTTGTTTTATTTTTTATTTATTTTATTTCATTGTTTATATATTTTGAAACAGGGTCTCAGGGGCTCAAGTCTCAACTGAGCAACCCTGAATTCACTATGTTGCTGAAGCTGGCCTTGAATTCCTGATTCTCGTGCTGCATTTGCTTCAGTGCTGAGATTATATGCCTGTGTCAACATATCTTTCTTTGAAAAGTGTTCTAAATTTTGATTATTGGACATTCTTCTATGTAAATTTCTATCTAAATCTCAGGTGATTCTGTGATTACAAATTTCCAGGAATGGAATTCATAGCTATGCACAGTTTTAAGTCTTTCATTACTTAAGCAGATTGCTTTCCATAAAGGTTGCCGTCATTTATATCCACTGATACGAAGGGAAGCATTGGGAAAAACCATTCAAAGATCTTACTGTATAAACAGGAAAGGTCTAAACAAGAAACAGCCATGACGGGCTGGGGGCAGTGGAAGGGGTGCTTGTTTGTTACATGTAAAGATTCCAAGCACCAGAGAAATAAAGCACACACGTATACATGTGTACATATACACACATATGCATGCACACACACAAATATGTATGCATACACCACACACTAGTTGGTCAAGAGACCACACTATTAATACTATGCTTGGATTTGATGCTGTAGTTACTAACTCATGTTAGTGTATAAAAGCTAAAATGGCACCAGTAACAAGGATTCTGCATAAAGACATTCCTCTGTCCCTTCACAGACAGTCTTCACAAAAGCCAGGATCCTAATCTTATCTGACCCACACAACAATGAAAGATATTCCCAAGGTAGCAGCCTGCCAGATTATTAAGATCTTTTAACCCCTGTGAATAAATCTAGAATTCCTCAAGGCAGAGGATTTACCACTGACATGTTCCCACATCACAAAAAGGCAAGTCCTTCCCTGACCAAAGTTAATATTTTTAGGTGAAGTCTAAACCCAGGTAACAGACAAGAGTAAAACTGGCCCACGATTGTCCCGTTCACAGGAATGCAATTCTCCTCTTTCCTCAGAGAGACTGGTTGCATGCAGGCCAGGTAAAAGCTGTCCAACACACATTCCCAATCCAAGGACTGACTTCCAGTAAGTTCTCATCATTCATAGATATGAGATCAGTATCCCAACAGTTTCCAGACTAGCCTTTGCTTGGCTGTTTTTTCTTATTCTAAAATTCCAGAAAGGGAAAACATCATGTAAACAAGAGACTTTAATTCAGAAGACAGAGTTCTGTCCCTATCCGATCTTAACAAGAGTGACTGATTATCTCTTCAGCCCTTCAGAAGTTTGTCAGTTGTTCTAATGATTTTGAAAAGAAGCACACTGGCCAAGAACCAACTGATGCATTCTGAGCTGTTCTAGAGTCATGCTGGAACTTCTGCTCTGGTAAAAGCACTTAGGAGTTCAGACTGGGGAAATGGTGAGCTCTTGTATAAGATCAAGGATCAGAGCTGAGGAGAGGGGGCTTAGAGGGACCAAAGAGGAAGACTGTAGATAGAAGTATCAATCTGACCCAACTGGGGATTTGCTGAGTAAATAGGTGTTGCTACCCACTAAACACTGCTGACCCTGTTGATCTGGTTCTTAGATTTGAACTGTGTTTAGCAACTCCTTGTGAACTCAGCTCTTGCAGCCAGCTTGCCGAGAGAGATGACCTAGTTCTCAAAGTCTCTGTCTCCTCTGAGCTAGAGCAAGAAATGGAGTGAAAAGAATAGCAGTGCTTCTGCTGGGCAGTGGTGGCGCACGCCTTTAATCCCAGCACTTGGGAGGCAGAGGCAGGCAGATTTCTGAGTTCAAGGCCAGCCTGGTCTACAGAGTGAGTTCCAGGACAGCCCGGGCTATACTGAGAAACCCTATCTCAAAAAAAAAAAAAAAAGAAAGAAAAAGAAAAAAAAAGCAGTGCTTCAGAGGGAAAGCTTAGCACTTATTCAGAGCAGCTCCTAGTCCCTCTCCTAATTGCTTCCCGCAATGCAGCCTTGTCTTTATTCTCATTTCACAGGCAGAAAAGGAAGGGTCATGGACTCAGATTTGTACAAATCTGATACCAACTGAACAGTAGTAGGGCTGGGCTGGGCTAAAAGCCAAATGTCCTGTCACTGTGGTAGCCCTGTCCCCTCTGCTTCCTTGATACAGGATCACAGTAAACTCTCAGCAGCCGGTAGCTGCAACCCCCACTCCCAGGACACCTTCCTTCCTTAAGGCCTGAGCCTGGAAGCCAGGGGAGCACTTCCTTGTAATCCCAGCAGAAAATAGCTTCCGTTGCACCCTCTAGTCTTACTGTTGGGGTAGGTGGTGCCCAGAGTAATAAAACTGCATCCAGCAAGGAGATATTTGCAACTGGCGCCACAGACCTATGCCAGCCTTGCTAGCAAGTTTTCAAGCCCTGCACCATGGCCAATGCCAAGTGTGAAGCTCAGAAAATCTGGCAAACTCCAGGACACTCCACAGGACACTTTGCCCCCTTGAGTATGTGCTGTGTGGTATTTAAAAAAAAAAAAAAAAAAAAAAAAAAAAAAAAGATCCTAGGAGGTCCAGCTGGAACTCTCCAACAGGAAAAAGCTCTTGTTAACTCAGAACAGCTTGGAATCTATTTTGATTAGTCCTAAACTTTTAAGATATGAGGGAGGAAATCAACTGGATTTTATAATGTATTTTTCACAGCAAACTACCACTGCTGTCTGAGTGACAAAAACTGCAGCTGTCCCTACAGCAGCAACAGATGGCAAGTCATCCACCCCTCATCTACCCTCTAAAGTCCGGTGTCTGCCAAACCCTACAGAGTGTCCTCTGCTCTTTCTAGAAGACCCAGCAATGTTCCTTCTTTAAAGTCGCTCAGAAAGACTGTTCTTTGAGTGACTGGCTGTTGAGTGGGTAGGTTATATTCCCATACTTATACATTTGCCCATCGAAGAAGACTTGATATTCTTTGTCAATTTGGCCTTGTTCTGTCAAGTCAAAAGCTTAGGCCCCAAGGCTTCATCATGGACCATGGCCAGTGGATATATTTGTTAATTCATTAGATTTAATTCAAAAACAACACCTGGGATAAGTTGACAGATGATTATAATAAACAAAATGGCAGCAGTAGCCCCTATTTGTTGAATATCCCAAAAATCCAGAACGTGTGCTCTAGTCCTAGTTTTTTTTTTTATTTATCTTTCCTGAAGCTCTGTGCAGCCCATAACCCAGTTTAGGTGGAGAAAATGGAACTTCAGAGAGATCAAGTCACGTGCCTATAGTCACAGAGCTATTAATTGATAGATCCAAAGTTCAGACCCATTAGTATAGGCAGGCTGGTGCCAAAGGTATAGCTTGGTGACAGAGCCCACGTTGAGCATGTGCAGAACTGGGCATGTTCATTCCCCAGCACTGTAATCACCACCACCATCATCACCACCACCATCATCACCACCACCATGCACTTACCTTCGAAACTCTGCTGCCTTTTGAGTAATTGAGATAAAGATCTTAATTGCCTTGGTCTTAGAGTTCTTTAGAAGCTATCAAAAGATTGTAATTAGAATGTTAATATATTGTTACTGATATCCAATAAAATTATGTTAAGACATAATTTTAACTAACTAGCAATCATTTTACCCACTAAGCAGCCATCTTCCCAAACCCTTTGCTTTGCTTTGAAAAGTGCTGGGGAAAGGCCTGGGGCTGGTGATAAGCTGAAGTCAATGTTATAGCTCTTACATTTGTCATATAATGATCACCTGAACACAATTGTTTGCAAAGCTTCCCACAAAAGGAGACAATAAACTTCAAATGGCTAAAAAAAAATATGTTTCCACTTAACCAGACACTGTCAGTTGCCAGGTCATAAGAGATATAAATGGCTACAAAGGAAAGTTATAAATGCAGGCTGTGGGATTGTTTGGTCGGCGAAGTACTCGCTGTGCAAGCATGAGGACATGAGTTCTGATCCCCAGCACCCATGTAAAAAGCCTCCTGTTGTGGCTTAGGAAAAGCCAGCACTGGAGACGCAGAAACAGGAAGATCCCTGTGCCTTGCTGGCCAGCCATACTAGCTGGGTCATCAGGCTCCACATTCAGTGAGAAACCCTTTCTCAAAAAGTAAGGTGGAGAGTAAGGGAGATACCTAATGCCAACCTCTGACATCGTGTGCACAGGGCTCTGGTGGGGACTGGTGCAGCACTGGTGAGAGGAATTTAAAACTGTTAAATACCATTCATGTCTTCATTTCTCTTGCTCTAGACAAACAGCCGAGCATACAGACACTTACCCTGTGTAGATCAGACAGATACATACTTACTCAATGGCATTGCAAAGCACCTCATTCAGCAGCTCAGTCCCAGTGACCCACAGCAGAAGGCTTGGGGCAGAGGGACCAACTACCAGGTTTGAGAGTGTTTCTCCACCCATACCTCAGTTACCCTTCAGTTCTTGAGGATATGTGCCATGCTTCCATTTTACTAGAGATTTCTGTGAGTTACACTAGCCAGTACAGCACATATCCCTGGAAGAGCGTCCTTTATGAGTCTCAGTAGAACCCCACATAATCACACTCTGACTCCACTCAGCCCAGGGCCTTTACACCCGCTTTAGTCTGTGAATATCTCCATAGTAGTTAAGTGAAAAGGAGACAAAATTCAAACTACTTTGAAACTGGACATTAAAAATAAGTACAAATAGCAATAGACCAACATTTTTGCATATTTAGTAGTCCTGGGGAATTGAACTTGTGGCCTCATGCATGTGAGCACAGGCTTCCCTATTAAGCTACACTCTCAGCGTTATGCCAGCTTCCTACTTCTTCTATGCCAGCTAAATATTTAACTTCCTTCCCCATTGGGAAAGTTGTTTTTCCAATTCTTCTTCAGGTATTAAAAATAAACAAGGGCATCTAATTTCTCTTGAGCTGGATATCCAGTGTTAGTCTGTCCCCTGTCCCCCATCAGGAGATGGCCATGTCACAGAGTAATAGCTGATTTACTAAAACTAACATATCTAATAGGCTCCTACCTACACTGTGTATGAGACTGGCAGATTGGCTTTGAATAATGACTCAATTTGAGTTATCTAGAAATGTCCCATTAGTTCTCTGTTTTCATAACCTCATGCACTTGGCATGACAGGGGTGAGGTATATTTATGAGTTTGCAACTGGCACCCAAACACTAAAAACCAGAGAACTGGGGGCAAGGATGGGGTAATGGGGGGGAATAGTGAAACATCTTAAGGGTCACCCCATAGATTGGCATACACGTGAGAGGCTTTGTTTGTAGAGGATAGAAGACCCCTTATCTGTAACTGCTCCAGAAATGAAACTTCCTCCTCCGCCCAGGCTGGGTAGGCCACCATCATCTCGGGACTGAACAAACAGTGGTGTCTGAGACAGACAGGACTGAAAGTGGAACTGCTGAGTCACTCCTGTCCACACTGGCAGTCAAGGAAGAGGCTCCTTAGCCAGTCAGGGTGGCTTTTCAGAGCACTTTATCATTTTGGACTCTCAAAATGTGTGTTTAAACTCTGAGTGACCCAGGCAGCCTTCCAGATGGGCACCATTCAGCTGCAAGTGAGAAAGAGTGAACCCAGGGTCCTCAGGTCACCTAACAGGGAGGTTGGGTACAGGGGCGTAAGAGCTGTAATGCAGCCCAAAAGAAACTTCTCATCTTCTACAGCAGCTCTGGAAAGGTCAGGGAGAAAGTTCCAGAATCACACACAGTCTGAAAGCTCCCCTCCCCCCTTCCTAGATGTGCGGTTGCAGCAATTATTGACCTCCCCAGCCTTAACTTCCTTATCAGCTCCCCAAGCAAGTAAAATAGCATTATATGAAGCTTCTGGCACTGTGCCTGGGACACTGCTATGCACACAGTGAATGCTAATTTCCCCTTGCTCCTGTGTGATATCATTTGAAGTAGCTCCACTCCATCCTGCCAGTCAAATGGCTTAAAATTCCACCAACCGTCTTTAAAATCCCTTCCTACAATGTAAATACCCCTAGGGAGCTCTCAGCTAATCCTTTTATCAGCTATCACTTTAAGGGGATTAGTTGCAGATTGAGAACAAAACCCAGAGGGAAAGAGAGACAGAGAAGGAGGAGGAGCCAAAGAAAGAGGATCAAAACCCCCTAACCCTGGGCCCCCAGAGAAACGGAGGAAGCTAAGACTATGGATTCCCCTCCCAGAATTCCCTTGACTTTGCAGAAAGCTAAGGTGTTTAGAAAGTGATATCTATGGTTTGCAATCACAAGTACTTCTCAAAAGAAAAGAGAAAGAGAGGGACAGGGACAGGGACAGGGACAGAGAGGCGGAGAGGAGACAACGGTAGAGGGTGTAGGTAGGAAATCTGAAGTTCATAAGTCTCTGGTTTGCAGTCACGGGTCTAAAGTCAAAGAGCCCTTTTCTCAGCCCTTCCTCCTTTGTCTCCTTTGGCAGAGCCACCAGGTACTTTGCAGGCAGCAGTGTGTCAGGCTGGAGGGGACTCAGAAGAGGTTACTCTCCTACTTCCTTCCACTAACTCTTTCTCCTCTACGCATCCCCTCCACCCCCAGCCAGCTACCAGTCCTGATAGAACTACCCAAAACTAGGAAGAACAGAATTGTAGCAGAGCACATGGCTGAGCCTTGAGTGAGTAGTACAGCAGAGCTAGAAGGATCGCAAGGACTGCCCAAGGCCAAGACAGAACTCATAAGAGCCACTTCCATCCTTAAAGACCTTAAAATAGAATCAAACCCAGGCTCCATCTCCTGGGGGCCCTGTAGTGGGACAGACTAGCTTTGACCAAACCTAGAGAGTGCCACCTGCCTTGTCCCTAACGTGTTTATGTTCAGGAGCTGGCTCTGTGGAGATGGGGACTGAGGAGTGTTGATGTGGAGCTGCTAGTTGGAGGAGAGAAACAGAAAATATTGGTCAGGCTTGATTTCATTGCGGTTTTCCCCTTTTACCATCCTGCTAAAGCTATTGTTATCCAACATAGAGAAAGCATTGATGAATGTGAAATCATAGCTTGAACAGGGAAGTGTAAGAATGTTTCACTGCGTCAGAGGAAGTGTCCACCAGCAGCATGTGCACAATGCTCCTGCAGCAGGCAGATGCTATCTATCTGTGAAGCATTTGCAAGGCTTCTGTTTTACTGCACCCTGACTTTTCTGATAGCAGCAGTAAACCACCCCATGCCTCAAATCATCTGTTGGTCAGACCTCTCGTTAATTTAGGTTGACTCTGCTAACATTCCTAATAAATCCTCAGCCCAGGATGGAAAAGAGGGAAACATCTGGAACAGGGAAGGTGAGGGAAAGCTTAAAAAAAAATGGAATGACTAAGGGAAGACGAGCAGGGAAGAGAGAACCCTGGGAAACCAGGGACACAGCAGAGTGAGAGACCAGTGAAGGAGTAAGCCCTGAGCCAAAGCTCAGAAGCCTGCTACATGCTCGAGTACACTCAGTAGTCAGAAAACTGTGACGTACTTTACCATTCTAGCTCTGCTTTAAACCATTATTCACCTTCATAGTGAGCAGAGGAGACAGTTCAGCTGGTAAAGTACCTGCCTTGAATGTGTGAAGACAGGAATTCCATTCCCAGAGCCCAGGTTGTTTTGTCTTTGTGTGTGCACGTGGTTGCTTGCCCGTTTGTTTGTGCCAGCTATGAGGCTGGGGAGATGGTTCAGTGATTAAGAGCATTTGCTGTTATTCTTTCAGAGGACCAGAGTTAATTTCCCAGCATCCATATCAGGTGGATCACAAACTCACAACTACCTGTAACTCTAGCTAATGTCAGGGGATCCAAGACCCTCTTCTGGCCTCCTCATACACCCACACGCGGCATATATTCACCACCACCCTCACACATAGATACTAGAAATGTGTTTAAAAGCCAGCCATGGTGACCCATGCTTATAATCCCAACACTGGGAAAGTGAGGACAGATGGGGCTCCACATGACAAACCCAAGAAAGAAGGGAGGGAGGGAGGGAGGGAGGGAGGGAGGGAGGGAGGGAGGGAGGGAGGGAGGGGGGGAGTTAGGGAGGGAGGGAGGGAACGTGGATACCACTTGTGGAAGGATGACTGAGACTGTCACTCACCTCCATGTGCACACACTCACACACATGTGAACGAAACTATTTTTGCAGTGCTATGGACTGGATTCATGCGTGCCAGACAAGCACTGCAATACAACCCTAGCTGTTTACTTATTTATTTAGACAGGTTCTTGCTATGTTGCGCAAGCTGGCCTCAAATTTCTGGGCTCAAGAAATTCTCCTCCCTCAGCCTCTGAGTATTTTGGACGACAGGTGTGCTCCACTGAGCCAATTTCCTTTTTTAAAACAAGAAAACTGAAGTAAAGAGAGGTTCATAAATTTTCCCAAGGTCACCATGTGATGAAGTGCAACTTTGGAAAGTCAAAGCTCTCACTGGTACTCAAAACTGGTCCTGCTGACCCAGGGCCACACATTCAGATCAGCGACTGCCCTTAAAACCAAGAAGATCCCATCCCAGGTCAAGTGCGTGGGACACATATATGTTGTGTTTAATCTCACTAGTTCATCTTAATGTGGACCCCTGTACTAGATCCCGCTCTCCTACATAGTAGATTTCCTAGAGGAGAAGAGTGGGAGGGGATGGCCATGGACCCTGCGATAGCTTACTTTGCTCTGTTCATATTCTGTCTAACAGTCACCATGATTCTGAAGATTAGATCAGAAAAGTGCCCCGGAGCCCCAACTATCATTTCTATAAGACATATGTCCCAGAACATGTGGCTGTTGTGCTTTGTGCTTCTTCTGGAGCCGTCCTACACATGTATTCTCAACTGTGAGAGTGAGAACTTGCCCAAGCCCCAAACATGTCTATACTAAAAATTATTTTCTTACACTCCCAAATTTCCATTCTTACCAAAAGCACCTCTAAACCTTCTGTTTCCCAGCTGTCAATACACCACCCTACCCTCACTGACCTGACCCCACCCTGTAGCAAGGTTTGAACAAACCCAAAGAGTAAGAACTTCTAGTGTTCTTAGCCCTGTAATTCACTATGGCCTTATGAGAGATGTGATATGGTTGCCTTCAAAAGCAAATTATCCCCGGAAAGATCAGCTAAGTTCTCCAAAAGCATATGGAAACTTACTTAAGCGGAAGGGAGACAACACTTGAGTCTTCAGGTTTCAGGTCCAGGTTCAGGTCCAGGTCCCCTTAGAACCCATCTTGAATCTTAAAGTATAATCCAATAAAAGAAATGGTGGAGTAAGTTGGAAAAGAAGTTAAATTGCAGAGTGTTGAGCCTCTGATAACACTTTCTCCTCCTCAATATTCACCTCACATCTGAACGGAAGTCCTTCTTGATTATGAGTCAATATATAGCTGCCCCACAAGCTGACATCTCCCTTTAAAGGAGCTAAGTACAGTCAATTTTAACTCATCACAAGCCAACAAGGAAGGTAGGAAGTCTCAGTCAACATCCCCTAGAGACCAGACTGAAGGACTGGCCTTTGTCCTCTCCCTGTCCTTCAAGAAACCTGACCTGTGGCCTGCTGCTGTAGGGGCCTGAGCCTCCTGAGATAACTTGTGCTAGGGAAATGCAGCCCAGGTGAGTAGGTCCTAGTAGGGCCTAGCATTGAGTCTGCTTCAGATAAGCCCTGTACTCAAGGCAGAATCAAGAAGATCTGCCCAAATCAGTTGCTCTCTAATCAATCCCAGGACTGTGTGAATGAAGACCGGAAAGCTTCTTTCCCAATTTGCAGCCTGGGGAGTGAGGATGTAAAAACTGAATCCAGCCTCCTGGAGTGTGTGTGAGTCAACAGGGCTTCTCCAAAGGGCCTTCTGGGCAGCCCTAGCCAACACAGAGCCCTTGGCTCTGCATCTACTCCAGACCTGTCTCTGGCCTCAGCAAGGTGCAAGGACCTCAGATAGCCCTTTAGGGAATGTCCTAGCAGGTCCTGGGCCCCAGGGGGTAGAGGAAAGGGAAAGGATGACAAGGCTCTGGGGGCTTGTCTGTGGCACAGTCTCAACTCAGTGTAGATCCACGGGAACGTGTGAAGGGAGGTGGAAAGAGACACAGGGAAGAGTGCAGAGGAGTCCCACAGCCCATGAGGAACAGAGGCAGAGGAACAACTGATAGATTCATTTTGCCTTTGACCTAAGACCAAAAGAGACTGGCTTTTTGCAGAGGGGATGGGGGGTGTTTTTAAATAAGCTGGTTCTAAGTTTAATAAGTAAGCCTATGAATACACTTTTCCAATTCAATTTTTAAATGTATTTCCCTAGTTGAATTATGTAAACTGTGTACTAGAGGGAGTTACAGATGAGAATGCATCTTAGAACTTTTGAATTAGGGATTTAGAGATCGCTGATAGAGTGTACATGGGAGGGAACTGAGTCCAACAAATTTAATCAGTCAGACCCAAGGTCATGGAGCTGGTGAAGACAAAAATGGAGACTGTGGCCCTTTCTACTCTGTGGCCTCCTTCCTCAACTGTGTGCTCCCTGAACAGAGATTTGGGCAGGGGACAGCCAGGCTGATCAGTAAATGATCTAACTTGTCACTGGAGAAAATATATTTAATCTGTGGCCACAGCATCTCAGTCCTTCAGCCAAACATCATCCATCACATCATAAAGAGTAACTTGCCAAAGAAGAGTCTGAAAATCCAAACCAGATCCTTCCCCAGCCCTGGAGCAGCCGGTTGCATTTCATTCCTGGAGCCAGGCTCCAGCCCATCGTTTGCACGCCAGGGTCTTGTTTGACAGAGAGACCCTGTGTTCATTCATGTGATCTCTTCAGCAGCTTTGTCCCACTGGTGCTGCTCAAAAAGGAGGAGGAAGGAAGGGCCCAGGAGCCCAGGCTTCCAGAACAGGCTGTGTGGGCCCAGGAGCCTCACTCAGCCCTGCCTACTGAGGATGCTAGGACTGAAATGCACACATATTCACACAGCCTCAGGCTTTCAAAATCTGAGATATTGTCAAAGTGGTGGTGGTGGTGGGTACACAACAGTCATTATACCAGGGCCCCAATCTAAATTCCAGCTTTCCTTGAAGTTTCAGTGGTTTCATAACTTTTGAAATGTTTATTTCTTTATTGTAAGTGTATGTGAGCATACACACACACACACACAAGCCATTATAACATATATGGAGGTTAGAAGATAGTCTGTTCCCCTTCTTCACATGGTTCTAGGGTTCAAATTCAGGGAATTGGGGTTGCACAGCAACAAGAGCTTTACCTGCTGAACTGCCTTGCTGGCCCAAGTGATGCCATCATGGTGTCAGAACTGAGAAAAATACAGTACTTCTAGGGGTGGATTCTCTAAGCTGGGACTAAGTCATTTGTTCTCTTCTCAGAGCCTAAGACTTTTCATTGTTGTTATTATTCCCATAGTCCTTCATTTAATGCTGAATTTCAAAGGAAACTGTACTTAATCCAATCAATGGAATGTGTTAGAAAAGAAAAAAAAAACAAAACAGTCATACTAAAGACATGTTTCTTACTGTAATGAAAAATAATCAAAACTGATAGAATGTTCTCAAAGTCCTAACCTGAGACCACACTGTTCTTCTGAGCCTTGCCTGTGGATAAAGATTACGAGAGTGTATTAGATACGCAAAAACAAAACAGCATTCACAGCACACGTCTTCACTATGGTGATTTTACCTTCAGGCTTGTTCACCAACTATAACATACTCTTCCACCAGGGATTGATGGCCAGAACAACCACTTGCTCATTAACTCAGCCAGCTGAGCACTCACTGGGCATCCAATGGTGGTTCAGAGACATCAGGACACTGCTACTTCCTGGGCACAGCAGGAAAGAGAACACAATGCTGGCAACACAGGGGAAGGAGGACTTAAGTTATAGTATTCGCATAAGATGAACACACTCTGGGAAATATATAACCATGCAGCAGATGTAACCT
The DNA here is from genome assembly GCF_004785775.1 of Grammomys surdaster. Classification (NCBI taxonomy): domain Eukaryota; kingdom Metazoa; phylum Chordata; class Mammalia; order Rodentia; family Muridae; genus Grammomys; species Grammomys surdaster. Next base: position 3,910,626 of record NW_021620771.1, on the reverse strand, counting down.
CAGACGCTGAGGGAGGAGGTGATCATAAGGGTCTATGGGGCTCAGAATAAAAGATGAGAGCAAGAGAGAAGGGGTGAGGAGAAGGCACTCCACCCCACTGGTGCTCCATTTGAAGAAGCAGCTGATGTTACTATGAAGTGAAGAGGCGTCAGGCAGCAGGCACTGAGTCTCTGTAGATAGTCTGTAGATGGATCTGGATATTGGAGGAATTTGGAATAGAAGTACCTTGGGGCTCTTAGAGCAGACGGATAACTCGAGAAACTGAGACTAGGGGAGAGGGATAGCAGCAGATAAACAGAAGATAAGATGTGAGTACAGTTATGGTGAAGGGGGAAGAGCTGCCACACTTAATAGAGTAAGCAACCTGCAAGGCTAACCTTAGGAATCAATGCAAGATGCTGAGTGTGTCCTAAATGTTGTAGATGAATCCTACTTTCAGTAGGTCTTAAGGAAAACACCCATATATTCTAACAAACACAGTAAACTTAGGATACAAGAACCAAAACACAAACTCTTTACTCAGAAATTTCAAAGCAGTGGGTATGATAGAGCACACATTTGATCCCAGCACTCAGGAAGCAGAGGCAGGCAAAGCTCTGTGTGTTCTAGGCCAGCCTAGTTTACACAGTGAGTTCTAGGCAAGCTAGAACCATATAGTGAGACCCTGTCTTAAATGAGAGAGAGGTGGGGGGAGGGGCAGAGAGCATTTAAAACACACTTCTATATAGCTCTTGGGTTAAAATAGTAGTAATAAAGCCAACATTCTGAGATAGGCTGTTTTAAAAGAACAATGAGAGCCTGTTCCTGAAGGCCTATGGGATGAAACCAAAGTGACACTAGAGGAAAATTTAGAGCCCTAATGAGCTCATGAGAAATCCCAAAACTAAAAGAGTAAAGCACTCAAATCAAGAAATTAGGAAAGAAAAAAAAGAAAGATGAATACATTTATTTTTTAAAGGAGTTAGACATTGAAACAAAAATATAATTTTAAGTTGATTAATAAAACTAAAGGTTATGTTTTAATGAAAAAATAGGGGGCAGGGTTGGAGAGATGGCTCCATGATTTAGAGCACTGACTGTTCTTGCAGAGGACTCAGATTCAGTTCTCAGCACCCTCCAGTAGTTCACACCCATTGGAATCTGATACCTTCTTCTGACCTCCAAAGGCAGCAGGTATGCACACAGTGTGCATACTTACATGCAGACAAAACACACACATAAGCTAAAATAAATAAGCTTAATAGAAAATTGTAAAGAAAAATAGATGTCTTTTACAAATGAAATTTTAAAATGAGAAAATGCACAAAAAGCATTGAGTTCAGAAGCATATAAAGGGTAGATTCCATTAGTTTATAAAAAGGAGAAGGACAACAGAAGAGGGACTAGTTGAAGAGAGGAAGGATTCAGCAGGGGTGGGAAGGCAGCCATGAGGGTAATAGGAGAAAATACGGTCAAAGTGCATGCTGTACATGTACGGAAATGTCATGGTGAAACCCACTCACCATTATGCACAATTAATTTAGTTAATAAAAACTTTTTGCAATATATAATAAAAATAGATTCCAGATTACACTAGAATATCATCCTAGAACTCCATCCTAAAGAATTTACTTGTCTTACTTTATATGCTGTAAAAAGCCTAGGTGGATAAAAAGCCACATAAGGAAAGTTAAAGGTAGTGAAGGATTTGTTACCACGGCCAGAGGGCTCTTCAAATGAGCTCCAAGAAACCACAAAGGGGCAGATAAAACTGAAAAGAAAAAAAAAGAAAAAAAAAAAAAAACAGAGCTCCACTCCTAAGGCTGGTTCCCAGTTACTACCCAAACAGGCAATGGCCGGCTCAGACGGTAACACTCCCGACCACATCACCCACAGTTATTACAAAGCCCCAAATAAGACCTTAACAAATGAGTGCAAGGACGCAGGATATCTGTTAATGTAATCCACTACACTAGGTTAAGATAAAATCCTATCTTTTCAGATATCATATCTCTTTAGATAGAAAAATTTAAAAGCCGTCAATAAAATTTAACCAACATTCCTGACTAAAACAAATTTAAAACTTTAAAAATTCTTGGAAAACCAAAAGCAAAACATATTCACCACAATCTACAGCAAATGTCGCACTGTGGTGAAGCATTAGCAGCATTTGCTTCCTGGTTTGGTAAAGCTGACACAAAGGTCTCACTAAGCACTAGCACTGCACTCCTGTAGCTGCAGACAGAGAGGCTGAACCAGGAGGGCTGAAAGAACTCAAGAGTTTATTGCCTGCCTAGGCAACACAGTGAGACCTTACCTAAAAACAAGCCAAAAAAAAAAAAAAAAGGATAGAAGAAAAAAGTTAAGACTGATGAAAAACCTGGGTAATGTCATTGCTCAGAGGAAATGCTGGCCACCCTATAGGGAAGAGAGGACCCTTCCAAAGTGAAGCAGTCTTTTACCTTGCTGGAAATGGGATGTGCTGTGCTAAGCAAAAACCAGCAAGGCTTATACTTGAAAATCTTATTTGAAGCTGTTATGAGAACGTAGGTAGAAGCTATTAAAAAAAAAAAAAAGTCATCCAGAGAAGCAAAGGTTGGAAATGTGATTTCTGAGAAGAGGCCTTGGCAGAAGAGACCTTGAGTTGAACACAGGATGCTCCTGGTGGTGTCACACCAGTTAGTCCTGGCTGGGAAGGGCTTGACCCTTTGATTCCATCCTTGGGTCTTGCCCATTAGCTGCAGAGCCTCACTCCTCAAACCTGCTTAAGAAATAGAGCAGGGATGGGGGCCTTGGCTCTGCAGTAGAGCATGTGCCTAACGAGAACTGGGTTTCATCTCCAGCCTGGGGAGCGGGAAGGCTGAAACTGCACAAGTCAGAGTCCCAGAGAAGGTTTGACAAAGCCTCTTTTTGTCTTCTTGTTCGCCCAGACCGCCCGGGCTTGCTGAACGTGAAGCCCATCGAGGACATCCAAGACAACTTGCTGCAGGCCCTGGAACTCCAGCTCAAGCTGAACCACCCGGAGTCCTCGCAGCTGTTTGCCAAAGTGCTCCAGAAGATGACAGACCTCAGGCAGATCGTCACAGAGCATGTGCAGCTATTGCATGTGATCAAGAAGACGGAGACAGACATGAGCCTTCACCCCCTGCTCCAGGAGATCTACAAGGACTTGTATTAGCAGAGAAGTCCCACCCGCTGACAACGTGTTCCTTCTATCGATTGCACTATTATTTTGAGGGAAAAATCTAACACCTAAGAAATTTACTGTGAAAAAGCATTTTAAAACAAAAAGTTTTAGAACATGATCTATTTTATGCATATTGTTTATAAAGATACATTTACAATTTACTTTTAATATTAAAAATTACCACATTATGAAATTGTTTGTAGTATTTAAAGAGTGAATGTATGTCTCCCATTCTGCCATCACAGATGTGGGAAAGGATTTCCCCCATTTTATTTCTTTTCTTTCTTCTTTCTTGTTCATTCTTTGACATGCATATATGCTCATATATATGTTTATGTGTGTGTAGATACTGTGCATGTGTATGGAAGCCCAGGGACAGCTGTAAAGCTGGCTCATTCTCAGGACTGCCATCTACCCACTTTGAGACAGGGTCTTTCATTGGCCTAAAATCAACCAATTAGGTTAGACTAGCTGGTCAGTGAGCCCTGAGGAGCCGCCTATCCCCACCTTCAAGGGGAGGGGTTGAACTCAGGTCCTCATGCTTTCTAGGCTTTAAAAGAACCCAAACTCCTCCCAGGACTCTAACAGAGTTTTAATCCATCACCAGCAACATGTTTAACATATTGCCATCCCTCCATAGTCATGGGGCCTGGCTCCAGGTCTCCTGAAGGTACCAAACCCCATAGGTGTTCAAGTTTTTATAACACGATATATAGTGAATAAACTTTGCACGCTCTCCCCTATCGTTTGAACTATCTCTAGATACCTTCAATACCTAATACAATGGAAATGTTGTAAGCTGTAGTATAATATTTGGGGAAAAAATAACAATGGAAATTTTATTTTATAGAATGGAAAGAGTCATAAAATTCAATAATTTCTTAAAATGCCCCCAGAATATTTGGCCCATGGATGTAAACCTCACAAATATGAAGGTCTGACTATACTGCCTACTAATGGGACACCAATGTGGCCCCCGGTGTCATCTCAACACTGCCAGAAGCTCCAGAGAGCACAACTGTTTTAAGTGTTAACACTACGGGATTGGAGAGTGTAGCTCTGTCAGTAAAGTGCCTTCCTAGCAAACAGATAGCCATGGGTTTAATCCCTACCACTGCAAAAGAAAAAAAACTCTAACAAAAACAAAAACAAAAAAATAGTCACATTGGAAGATATCTGTATTTGTAGCACTTAGGAAATGGAGGAAGTAGAATCAGGAGTTCAAGGTTATCTTTCAATATTGTCTTTCTATTAAGGCCAGCCTAAGATACATGAGACCCCATCTCAAAAGCAAAGGGAGTGGGTGGCTGGAGAAATGGCTTAGTGGTTAAGAATACTGGCTGCCCCATTCACTTCCCAGCACCCATATCAGGTGGCTCACAACTACCTGTAACTCCCAACTACAGTCTATCTGAAACTTTCTTTGAGTATCCACACACACATGACATATACATACCTATAAATAAAATATTTTTAATTTAAAAATATGAAGGGGCAGATGCCTTAGCAAGCCATACGAGGCTGATCACCTGCTTCCCAACCATGGGATACATATAAAAAGCTGGATTGGTAGCATGCATCTGTAATCCCAATACTTGCATGGTAAGACAGGAGGCATAGACAAGAGAATGTCATGGAAGCTCTCAGGCCAGTTAGCTGGAATTTTCACAGCAGTAGAAACAAGAAAAAAACCTGCTTCAAAAGGTTACAAATCAAGAACCAGCTCACAAAAGCTGTCTTCTGACCTCTACATAAAATAAATAAGTAGATCAATAATTATTTTTAAGACTTTAAAGAGTCTGACAAAGTGAACTTATCATTCAATTAAGAAGGAAAACATGAGTTTCTTAAAACATTATAATGCAGGTAACTAATCATGTGGTGGATGAATGGTTGGGGTTCTTGGTCACGTGCTAGGGGATTGTTTGTGGGGAAGTGAAGATTCATAAAGATTGACAAGTCAGGATGGAACCTGTAGACTCTGAGGCAGGCCTCAGGGATGGTGCTGAATTGAGACTCTGCAAGAAAGACAACAAAAGGCATTATAGGAAAGAAAACAAGCAAGAACAGCAGAGCAGAAGAAGGAAGAGTCTTGCTGCTCCCTGACCCTAGACATAGATAGCAGAGATACTGTGACTCTTCCTATCAGCCTCCCGAGGACCATTTGCCCAGAGATCCCTTACTTAACTAAACTCAAAGGCTCATGAACTATATTATGTTTGTAATAAATGCCAGCAAGCAGATTATAAACCATTCCCTAGCATTAGAGGGTCCTGGGTTGTTAAAGCCATCAGAGTCACATCATGTCTTCAAAGCATGCCCTGTTACTGAATGACCATAAAATCTCTGCTCTCCAAGATGACTGTCTCATGCCCTAACTTAATCCCTTCATTTACCATAACAAGTGGTGTTTCTACCCAGGAAGCTACAACTTTAGAGTTGGGGGTTGTCAAGCCAAAACATCAAGAAAGATCTTTCTATCCTCTTGGAAAGAAATGTATCTCCAAAGAGTGAGATTATGAAAGTGAGTCTTGACTTCAGCCCTAAAAATATACACACACTACACCCCTCAGAAAGGCAACCTCAGAGTCCAAACCTTTAAAATGACAGATAGAGCTAAGTTGCATTGGAACCAGAGCCAAGGCTGTGTCTGAGTGACATCCAAACATTTGAAAGGAAGGTGATGAATTCACTCGGCCATATGGTGGTCTCTTTCTGCCTTGATGCAGAGCATCCGGGGATTTTGAAACATCTAGATGACTGCTGGGTGTCTTCACAATGTTGGCGCCACGTTGGGAGTTTATGGGGAGATGGCAAGAGAGAATGTGCAAGCCACAGGCAAGGTGGGGCTCTTGGTGGGACCTGGGAGGCGATCCCTTGTTTACAAGGCTCTCAAACAAAAGGCCTTTCAGCTCTCTGCCTGATCTCGGTTCCCACTAGTGCTCCACAGCCTAGCCAAGCCCTTTCCACATTTTCAAGCTCTGTTGCCAATGGAGTGAGGAGAGGGATGCTCTCAGCTCTTTGGCACCAATGCTTAGCGTTAAATAGCTTTTAAATCCTGGCAGCTTTCAAATTCCCATCTCTTGGATTTTTCCCTGTGGCTTGGATGATCATTTGCTAAATATTTTACAACACATTATATTCCTCTCTAAAGCTCCTGCTCCTTCCCTGTTCCCCTCCCCCCAGCATGGTTCACAAGTTAATCAACACATGCGTCATCGGTTATTCATAGCACTTTCTCTAGGCACAAACACGCTTAGGGATGCCTGTTAATAAAAATAGGAAGAAAAGTAACTTTGGTCAAGAGTCAAGCCCTTATCCCACACCTCTCCTGATCACAGCCCAGCGTCCTTCAACATCTTTCTGTGATGAGTGGAACACAGGAATGGCAGGATCCACAAGAAACCAGAGTTCCACGGCCAAGGGAAACCTGACTTCTCCAGCCATAAGAAACCTAACCTAACCTGCATTTCTGGGGTTTTGTGGTTTCACCTTTTATTTTGTTTCTTGTACTTCTGTGTTTAAGTCCAAGTGAGGAGTAAGAAGGATTCAGCAAGAGAAGTGGGGTGAGTTGTGGGTGTGTGTGGAGGGATTCAGCTCACAGGTAGAGCAAGGGCTTAACCTGTGTGAGGTCCCAGGTTCTATCCAGTGTGTCCAGTGATATTAGCTGGTGTCACAGTGCAGATTCCCAGTTGCGGCTTTGAAGTCCAAAACCAGAATTGATGGTCACAAGAGAAGGCAGCTGCTACAGCATTCCAGTGACTTCCTTGGCCATCAAAGAGCAAGTCCTTGCCATGAGTGGACCCTGACTTGTGTGTTGTCTACTACAACTGGAATGCTGAGGAAAGGAGGCAGGATGTTGGTTCCAGGGATGCCCAGAGGAGTGAGGACTGGCCTAGGATCTTTATTCCTTCCCAATCATGAGGACAAGAATCATAGTTCATTTCCATCATGACATCACAGTGCTATCATAAGATCAAACAGCTGAAGCGTCTGTCCTTCATTAGATAGATGCTTCCCTGATTTCCTCTTGCCTCATCCCATCCTGGTTCTTAGCCTGGCTCCTGGGGATCTCTGCGTGCATCAACACCCTGTTACATGCAGATTCCATCTGTTGTCTGTGACTGGCGACACACTTGAGAACACACACACACATACACATGCACACCACACGCACACAGAGAGACAGACAGACAGACAGACAGACAGACAGAATTTTAAAAGATATTAAGAAGCAGGTGCACCAGGCAGTGGTGGCACACGCCTTTAATCCCAGCACTTGGGAGGCAGAGACAGGCCGATTTCTGAGTTTGAAGCCAGCCTGATCTACAGAGTGAGTTCCAGGACAAAGGACAGCTCGTGCTATACAGAGAAATCCTGTCTCAAAAAACCAAAAAAAAAAAAGAGAAGAAGAAGCAGAAGCAGGCACATGGTAGTCAAGAGGGAGAATTGCTTGAGCCTAATGAGGACAACCTGGTCAACAAAGCAAGTTCTTGCTTTAAAAATGAGTAAACACATAAACGCAGACTGGGGAGATGGTTTAGTGAGTACACTGCTTATTGTGCATGCATGAAGACCTGAGTTCAAATCCCCAGTGTCCATGCAGACGGTGTATGCTAAGGAGACAGACAGGAGGACTCCCTATCCCAAGGATTTAGTGGCCAGTCAGCCTAGCCAAACAGTAAGCTTCATGTTGAATGAGAAGCCATGCCTCAAAATAAATAGATAAGAAACAAACAACAAATAAAACATCAGGATCTTAGCGTGAAGGGCACTAGTCTCATCTACAGCTCATATTTGGCAGTCTACCCTGGAGCGAAGGTGAGGGACAGGCCCTGCCCTCAAGGGGTCACAGTCTGTGAATGAGAATTCACAGAATGGGAATGAGCCCAGAAGTGAGAGCCGCCTATCGATGCAGGTCCTCAGAGTGTATGGTAGATACAGGAGGTCCCAGCTCTCCAGGAGGGTCAGGGGGGAAAGTCAGAGGGGCCAAGCATGTGTCAGACTGGGACATGAGTCTACCCCATGGTAAGGAGATCTCTTGGATTGTGTTTGGGGACCGTGGGGATCCAGATGGAGTTGCCAAGCACCAGAGGGATATGATCAAATTTGAATTTGGAAAGCAAGCTTCCCAAAAGTCAACACTGCCCAAAATATACATTCTCTCTCCAAGGCTCCCCAGGCTGGCCCAGTCCTGGATGGCTACCTGGAGGGATGGATTCCTTAGGGACTTCCAGCTTTGAGGCCTGGCTTTGCCCCCTGATTCCCATATATCATACTTATTCATGCACTCTGAGGTTCTGACTCACTTGGACTCTCTAATCCAGTGACAATCTTCTGGCCCACACAAGGCCATCCTCTTCCTAACTCACTGTTCCCTCCAGTTCCCAGGAGCCATGGCCTCATACCCCCAACCCACAAAGGTCTTCTGCTCCTGCAAGGAACTCAATCTCCACCGCTTTACCTGCTTCATATCTCAAGATCCTTTCTATCTCTCCAACCTACTACTACATCTATTTCCAGAAAGATCGCTTGACTGAGAATTAGGGCTATGGTCACAGTTCAATGGTCAAACACTTGCCTAGTGAACAATGTGCCGGGTTCAGTCTCTGATACCACAACAAAGTAGTTACATAAGACAGGAAGTCCTAGGCATCAGCGAAGATTAACATATTCAAAGTGTTGGCTACCCATATACTCTTTCCAAATGCCAGCACTACCACCAGAAGGGCTTAATGAGAAGATCTCAAATGCATCGAGTCCTTCAAGCTATTGTGAGTGACAGCTGAAACAAGGGAGGGAAAGCTAGAACAAACTTCTGGGGAGAGCACTGTTCTGGTTTGGTTGGTAGGAGCCTGGCGTGGAGTACAGTCAAATAACAGCATCCTGGTGCTAACTTCAGAGTAATACTGGCTGGGGTTAAAATTCCAACTCTACAGTGTACCAGTCTAATGACCGTGAGGATATGGCCAGTGTCTTAATCTCTTTAGGTCTAAATTGCCCTCAAATATAGAATGGGGTAATAATACCATCTCCGGGGTGATTGTGAGGATTAAACGTAATAATGATTGTAAAGTAATTCTCAGAGTTTCTTGGCACATCTCTGTTGCTTGCAGGCAGCATGATTGCTGCTGTTACTGACGTGCGGCCTGAGGTGATGCTCAGAGGCAGAACCTTGCCTAATTTTCAGGAGGCCTTGGATTTATCCCCAGGACCACAGAAAGTAATTAACTTAATTTAAACATAAAATATCCAAGAGCTAGAGAGATGGCTTAGCAGTTAAGAGCACACACTGCTCTTGCAGAGGACCTGAGCTTGGTTCCCAGCTTGCAATCTGGTGGCTCACAACCACCTGTAACTCTAGCTTTAAATAATCTAATGGCCTCTGTTGGCCTCTGCAAGTACTGCACTCACAAGACACACTATACACACACACAGAGAGAGACAGAGACAGAGAGACTGAAAGAGACAGAGACAAATAGACAGACAGACAGACAGACAGACAGACACAATAGAGCCAGAGAGAGAATATGAATATGGGAGCTCAATTTAAAAATACTCACATGAGATGGGCCCATGGAAGTTTTTCCATCTTAGTGTGTTTGAGCCCAGAATATGCCACAATATAGCCTGCATTTGTTTGTTTGATTGGTTGGGTTGGTTTGGTTTGGTTTGGTTTGGTTTGGTTTGGTTTGGTTTGGTTTTTGAGACAGGGTTTCTCTGTGCAGTCCTGGGTGTCGTAGATCCTACTTTGGAGACCAGACTGGTCTCAAACTCAAAGATCTGCCTGCCTCTGCCTTCCTAGAACTAGGACTAAAGACATATGCCACCACCACCTGGCTAATAGTCTGCATTTCTCAGAGTAGAGTGAAAATATATTCAAAAGAGTTTGTCCCCAATCTACAAGTATTAGGAGGGAAAAAAATATTTGAAAGACAACTGTGCTGTGCTCTGATTTAGAACAAATGCAAAGCACGAGGCTAAGGGAATGTTCTCTCCAAAAGCACCAGGGCTTTTCTCTGGTGACTTCTGCTCCTAATTTTAGATAAATATTACATAGTTTGAATTTCCAAAGGGGTTATAATGAATAAGAAAATTGCTAATTTGACTCTGTAGGGAGTGGGTTGGGATATTTCCATCCCTCTGGAGTTTTGTAAATATGTTCCAGGGCAAATGTTCCCAGGAGGATGTCATTTCTGGGATCTGCTTAGAGTCAAAGGCTGGTCTCAGGGACAACAGAAGTGGCTTCCTGCAAGAGGAGGAATGTGGCTCCCCACACCCGCTTTCCATGGTACTACAAACCATGGAGTATGGATGAGAGGCTCCATGGTCTGACTGACAGGCATGCCATGGTCCAAGGCCAGGGACAAGTCCTCTTTGGAGACCTGGTATCTGGCCTGGAGAAATCCATCCATCACGAGTCAAGGATGGGCCTTTGTGCCCAGCTATACCAGTGCTACCTAGCTTGCATGTCTCCTGGAAGATCAAGTAAAGGAACCAGGAAAAAAACCTTATCACTGCTGGTTGCAGAGAAGAGAGTTAGACACCCAGTGAATCCAGGGAGCTAGCCTAAAGGTTTAAGAAACAAAGGTGGAGGACCACACAATTCAGGTGTCTTTCTTAGTTGTGCTACTTGAGAAAATGAAAGCACACATGTTTGGGGGGCCAGGAATCAATTATATTTGAATGCTGGCACAGCTGTGTATCTACTGCATCTGCAAGCATGCTGACTCCTCTCTGGGCCTCAGTTTCTCTATCTGCACAGCTAGAAATTTGTTCTGTCTTCTAGCCTTAATACCCCCCAAGACCTCAGGCCTCCCGGAGAGGCAAGGCAGAGGACAGAACTCTGGCTGTCCATCAGAGGCCCATGTTCTTTGCTGCCTGAGCGTGTGTTCTCAGCTCAGAGCCACCCAAGCCTGGGCCAGGCTGCAGCCTGCGCTCATTAAGGGCCTGGGGCTGCTCCAACCTGAGTGAGTTGGCTGCCTCTAAGGGCAGGGGAGGGGACACCGGATGGCTGGTTGGTTCCCACCCGAAGCCAAACTGCTTAGAGAAGGGCGTTGTGCTGAGTCAGTTGCTGGCAGCTCGGCCTGGGGTCCCTGGCCACCCTGCCTGCCAGATGGGCCAGCTCCAGGCAGGCCTCGGAGGAGCCCATGTTATGCCTCCAAGGAGCCCATGTTATCGACGATGCTGCCGCTGCTGCCACAGTGGTGGGCAACATGCCTTGGAAAAGCTGCACTATGGCCAGGCCTCCCAGGGCTCCTGGGGTGGGACAGTTGCTGATGAAGGGGGACTTTTTTTTTTTTTTTTTTTTTTTAGGAACTGCCTCCTACTGGCAAGATGCTAGCCAAGGTTTTCTCCTTGCTCCGTTGCCTGATGAGGGTGACTATTCTCTCAAACACCACGCACACTCTTTGCTCATAAACTGCCTTCCACCTCCTGAGTCCTGGCTCAAGCTTAGGAAGGCAGTGTTTAGGTCAAGACACGGCCAGGAGCACATGGTAAGGGTATCTAAGGCAGAGGAGCCCCTAATGCAGAGGTCACATGCAAAGTGAAGGCACGGCTCAGAGAAGCCAGCAGAGGAGGGGAGATCAAGGCGAGCTGGGAGACGAGGGAGGCCCTCAGACCTCCAAGAAGCTTCAACCTTGCAGAGGCTCCTGGGCAGATGCTGCCTGAAGCAGGACCCAGAAACAAGGCCAGAAAGGAAACGGCCCATAGAAAACCGTCCGCTGAGGCACAGCCCCTGGGAGCCAGGTGGGAATGAATGTGCAGGTCATGCCATGAAGGAAACCAACGCACAGGCCTGGGCTCCAGCCCTGAAATCCACATGTCTGCATTAAAATACTCAACCCAGCAAAGGTCCGAGTAAACAGATACCACACCAGTTTGGGAAACAATGACCCAAGTCTGCACATGCTCAATACAGACACAATTTTCCCTAATATTATATGCAAAATTATTTGAGTTCACTTACATGGGAGCCATGGATACCAAGAGTTGACTATCTTTTTTTTTTTTTAAGTTTCAAAATCACACTTAAAATATACTTTGAAAGCCAAATGTGTCTCACTTGAGTCCAAGGACTTCCAAAAAGAAAAACTCTCCAAGATGGGGTACTCCCTTCCTCTTATGGCTTCAGAAGCCCCTAGGACAGGGCTGTGTACCCCCACTCTAAGAAACTCAAGCCCTGTGGACCTTTAGAGAAAAGACTTGACTTGCCGGATGTCACACGGGTGATAGTCTCTTCTAGCCGAGCATAGCCGCTGTTAAAGAGTCTGAACTTGGTGAGAGGAAGAGGAGAGGGAGGTGACCTTAGGTCAGCAAAGGCAAGACAAGGAAAACATACAGCCCAGTGTCAGTAAATGTTCACTGGCCTTGCCTGTCCCCAGCTCTCCTCAGCCACTAGGGACATAGAGATAAGACTGGTGTGACTCAGGCCACCAAGGAAGTCATTTTTGTAGAGATAAACACAGAAGCTGGCAGCCACAGAGCAGCCTGGCAAGCAGAGGAAGCCAGGGGGCTGGAGGCAGGGCGGGTGAGGCTGGATAACCTTGGGCAAGACTTCTGGAACCTTCTCGTGATTCTTCTTATATAGCATAGGGAGTGCATAGCTACCCCTGGAGGTCACAGTAAGGAGGCACCAAGATAAAGCAGGGCCAGCACTGCCCACCCTGCTCCCTCCTCAAGTGTTAGTGTTGGGGACAGGTTGCAACTGAAGATAACCTCATCTTTCAGCTGGTCTGTCAGCTGCCATCTGATATCTTAAAAGATTATTTGAAATTTCCCAGGGAGGCTGAGCTTTCCGTTCCAGTGAAAGCGAGGAAGAAAGTCAACTTGGCTGCCAAAGGAAGAGAAGGCTTCACAGAGGAGGTGATATCTGAGACAGAGCCTCAAAGAAGGACTTATGAATTACCTGGGCAAACAAGAAAGAAAAAAAAAATGCTAGGTGAGGGGCTTCTGCGCAAAGGTGGATGGCATGGGGGGGAGGGAAGCAGCGTTTCCGTTTCACTAAGCCTAGGGCACTTGGAGGAAGAAAGCCAGAAGGGCAGAGTAGAATCGATCAGGCTAAGAGAGCTAGGCAAACCAGGTCAATAAGATTGGAGATCGTCCTAGGGAGAGTGGGAAGCCATGGAAAACTTTTAGCAGTTATGCTTGCTTTCCTGAGAAAGTCACATTTGTAAAGGGAAAGGTTTGTTCTGGCTCACGGTTCAGGACTTTCAAATCCATGATTGGTTGGTCACATTGCTTGGGGCTGTGATGAGCCTGCACACAGTGGTGGTTATACTGCAAACCAGAATACAATGAGAGGAACAATCTGGGGCCCTATCTATAATCCCCTCGAGGAATACACACAATGGCCTAAGACCTCCAAGCCCCTGCTTCTCAAAGGTCCCCTGTCCTCCTTGTGGCATCACCCCAGAAACCAGGGCTTAAAACGTAGGGCTTTGGGGGAACAGTCAAGATCCAACCTTCCAAGCTAGAAAGCAACATGACTGATACTCAGTTGAGATCCCTTAGCGAGTCACTGGGAAGACAAGGGTGATGGCGAGACCGCAAGTGATAGCAGCAGTGGGAGGGGATGGCTTCAGTCACAAAGACAGAGGGAGCGGACAGATGTGGGACCAGTCTAGGGGAGCACAGAAGACAAGGATCAGGTTTTGACTTGGTGACACAGGCTATGTGGTGGTGCTTTACTTCACAGTAAAGGGCAGTAGAGGAGCCATCTTGACTCTCCAAGCCCCATTTCCCCAACTGAAATCGACAGGCAGCTTGACACATTTTTTTTCTTATTTTCTTTTTATCCCTGAAAAGATTCTCCAAATATTTATTGGGCGCTATTTATGTGCTGGGGCCATTGGAGAAGTTACTCCCGACCAGCTGACAGTTCTGAAGTCATCCCTAGGCAAAGGCATGTGTCATCCCGTTCCCTCCCCCCACCCCCCCGTGAAGCAGTACTATTTCCATTTCAAAGTTCTTCAAAGGCTGATAAGCAATGAAGCTAAGACTGGAACTTAACTCTTCTGAGATCGGTAACAACAGAGCCAATGACCCCCCCAAGAGTGGAGGGTCGGAGGCCTCCATGGATGGTCCTCACCCCAACTACAGGCAGTCCCATCCATCGTCTCTCATACCTAGACACATGCACCACAGAAAGGGTGTGCCTTGTCCTGCCTCCTTCGTAAAACTTTACCCTATCTGGTCACTGGAAGAAAAACTTCTTAGAGTACACCTTAACTTCCAGAGAGTCTTTTATAACTGCAAAGCTGAGCCCCAGACAGGTGGCGAGGCCCAGGGGCAGAGTCCTTTGCTTCTTAAGTCTCTCCTCCCTATTGGCCCATGTCTCTGTCCCCAGCCCAGGAAACGCCCCCTGATCACCTCTACCCGTAGCCCTGGACCGAAGCCAGGGTCCAAACCTAGGTTTGCAGCTGCTGACACTCAGTAGCCTGGGCTGTCTCCCTGCAAACACCCTCCCCCCCCACACACACACACACATACACTCACACCCTTTTTCTATCTTGAAACTCCAGACCCTGTGTTCCCATCCATGAGATGGAGGTGAAGATCTTGGTCCAGGTCCTATAAGGCTGTCTAGGAGTTCCATGGAATGCTGAGAAGAGAAAGGGCCCAGAGAACCTCCGAAGTGCTATGACTCTGCGTAGGGCTACTGTCTACCCAACCTCAACCTTGTCAGAGTCAAGCCTCAGGGCAGCTACTTCCAAGGTGGAAATGACATTTGACTTGTGGGCTGGGCCAGTTGTTCTCCCTTGGAGATATTGAAGTCCTGGGTTTATGGGCTCCATGAAGCCAGTGCCATGACTAATCCCCATCACTGGCTTCCTTTGTCACCTTGCCTGCCATGCAGCAAGTCAGCAGGCCTCAACCCCCCCTCCCCCTTAATCACTGCCACCTCCTCATGACCCGCCTCAATCACGTCTCTTTACAGTTGGGCAGAGCCAGCTGGGCCTCCTCAAACTTCCATATCTGCACCTCTAGATCAGTGATAGGCCTAATGGCGTTTGCTTGCCTCCACACCCTGGGCCCAGCATTCCGGGAGTCACGCAATCCCACAGGCCCAGGAAGGAAGCTGTTCCCACAGCCACAGGGCCTTTGGGCCTTGGGGCCTGGGGAGTCTCCCCACCCCACACACCATGTGAAATGAGCCTTTCTTCAGGCCCACCCCGGGGAAGGTGGCCCCAGCCATGGCTGACTTCCCTGTTCTCCAGCCCTGCCCAGCCCTGCCCACCTCCACCTCCACCCCTTGTGTCTCAGCCCATATATATGCATATATCGTGTGTGTGTGTGTGTGTGTGTGTTGTGTATGCATATTTCTCTTTATCTCTCCTTCCCCTCCCTCCCTCCCTTTCCCCTTCTGCCCTCCCTCCCTCCCTCCTTCCCTGTCTCATTAGGACTCCCTCCCAGGGGTCTATAGACTCCTAATTTATCCTCCCAAAGAGAAGCGTTTGCTAGCATGACCACCACTATCCATTCTTTATCTTGTCCACTAATCCATTCCTTTCTTTCCTTCAGTCCACTGAGCTGCTCTGGGTCAGGCCCTATAGCTAAGTGGTGGTAAACATAAAGAAAAGTGAGGTAGATCCTGCACCATACAGAGCTGTGGCTGGAAGGGACACTTAAGAGGGGAGAGGCCATGTAGAGGTTGTCACAGCTATACCCCTCACTTCCCACTTGGGCCCCCAGCCCACTGACGCCCATTCCTCTGCCTGAGACCCTTCTCAAGCTAGGAGTCTGCTTTGACATTGCATGTGACAGACTGGATTTGCCAGGATGCCCCCTTCCCCCAGCAACCCTCACCCAGACCAGTCCCTTGCTTCTCTCTGTTCACCCCCAAAGCTTTATCAGTTACACCCATATCTCTACAAAGGAACCCACACCAAGACCTCATTAGCATTCATGGCTGTCAACGTAAGGGCAGTGCTCACCCAAGAACAGGGTGAGCGTATGTAGAGCACCTACTATAAGCTGGATCCTGGTTACTGGGACACCTGGGTAAACATGTTACAGGCCTGACCCAGCCAGGGCAACATGGATGAAGACAGAACTTATATGAGATTCTGTGGGATCCCTAACCCAGTTAGTTTGGTGAACAGAAGAGGCAGCATTTCAGCCGGGTCTTGGAGTTTCATCCAAAGTTGCTCTAACAGAGACTGTACAGAAGGGTTTTGTAGGCAGAAGAAACAGAAATGCAAGCTCAGCGATGTACAGGCAATCATGCCCGATCCTAGAAGTGCTATTTCTGTTGTCTGCTGGGGGTGGCACCCGGGGCTCTCATGACATCGCGGTGGGAAATGAAGCAGAGCATAGATGCTGAATGTCTTCTCAGACACTGGTATGTTTGCACTTTCTAAAGGGAAGTGTGGGGAGAGGGAAGTGTGAGCTCAAGGAAACTCACTGGGGAATGAGTACCTCAGACTACCAGGGCACTGTGGTGCTATGGAATGCTCTTTGCTTCTGGGTCTGTTTCTTGGAGTTTTCAGACTTGGCTGTGACCGCATGACTGTTTGCGAAGGGCCCTGGGGCAGTCTTCCTTGATGAACAATGATCACCAAGGCTTCGGAAGAAAGATTAAACTAAATAGATGAGCACCACACCCTTCCCAGTCCTCATAGCCTCACAGCATGGCGCTTCCCTGGACCCAGCAGCCGCTGTGGCCCTCTCCGGGAAACTCATGTTTGATCTATGGTTCTGGGAGTCTGGGATTGCAGAGGTTCCTCTTGTAAACCAGTGGAACAGAGTCCCAAGGTAGCAGTCCTAGAAGCCAGCAAGGAGAGCAAAGTCTTGGTAGAGAGAGGTTCCACCACCCCACAGTCCAGAGCCACTGAGTTACATCTGGCTCTCAGGACAGAAAGGGCCCAGGAAAGCCAAAGGTTGCTTTAAGTCTCAACCCCAGGCTCTTTTCATGAACTGATCTCTGAAGAATCCACTCAAGGTGCTTGCCAACTTTTGTACCTGCCACCATGCCTGCTGCAGATGGAACCCAGGGCCTCTCCCAAGATAGGAAAGACACCATTAAGCCACACCCCACACCCACCACACCCCCCTTTAAGATGTAACTGAGGCATGGAATTGTTGAGTTTTGTCCAGACATACATTATTTTAAGTTGACTGAGGAAAAGATGGAGGTATTGACCCACATTGCATCTGAGCTCAAGATGAAACTTTCACACCACACAAAGCTCCATGTGGGTATGGAAATCTCAGGCCAGACACTGCAGGGATTCCCAGGTGGCACCTATCAAACTTCAACCTGATTGGCTGGGCCAAGGTCACTTAGTACAATCCACAACTAGTCACTGTGTCTAAGAGTTGCAGAGCCCTAAGGGGCTTCTTCTGATCGCATGTTCAGTTCCTGGAGTACAGCCAGCTGGATCCTCACATCATAATGGGGTAGAGGTGTCACTTGGAAGTAGCCTGGAAAGGAGCACAGTGCTTGGAACCACTATAGTCATTTGAGCAACATGTCATTCTTTCCACCACAGCAAAAGACCATGAGAACAGAACTGTGTTAGGACCTGCTAGAGAACAAAAAGCACACTGGATCTGAGCCATTGGAGCTGGACCACTGGAGCTGGGTCACTGGATCTGAGCCATTGGAGCTGGACCACTGGAGCTGGGCCACTGGAGCTGGGTCACTGGAGTTGGGCCACTGGAGCTAGGTTACTAGAGCTGGACCACTGGGGGGACATTCACTGACTGGTAGAACCTAGGGCTTGATATAGTAACATGAGTCACAGAACATAGAAGGAAACCTCTGTAGGAAGAAGACAGTTTGTCAGTAGCCTGACTTTGGTCCAAAGAGGTAGCCAGCCCATGGTGACCTTCAGGGAAGGAGGGGTTAGGGAATAAGATCCAGGTCTATTCTTTCACTTTCTGAGATCCTGGGAGTCTCTGACTAAAGCCACCCAGAGCCAGTGGGCGAGGACAGCAATGATGAAAACAGCATAGCTGAGAGTAAGGCCTTCAAGCCCAGAGCACAGCAGGGTGGAGCCATCCGAGTGTGGACTGAGAAAGGCCATGAGAGGCCTCCCACCTGTCTTATATCTCAGCAACTTCTAGAAGCAGGCCTTGGCCCATAGACTGGGAAACTTCTAGAAGCAGCAATCTCCATGTAAAGGGCTTCCTAAGGACCACCCAGAAAGATTTCAGAAGCTCTGTGCCAGTGCTTCATGCCGTAAGTCTTTCCCCGCCCCCTGAAGGTCCTTTAGAAGAGAAATAGGCTCCAACTTGTTGGCACAAGAAAGGACTTTCTGAACAGGACATTGATATCACAGACATCAAGACCAGCAATCAATAAATGAGACTTCATGAAACTGAAAAACTTCTGTACAGCAAAGGCCACCATCACTTGAGCAAAGTGACAGCCTACAGATCAGGAAAAGATCTATACCAAGTACACGCCTGATGGAGGATGAGTATCTAGAATATACAAAGAACTCACAAAGCTGAACTACTTTGGGAAATGACAGCACATACTGTTGGAGGTGCAGGGAAAGAGGAACACTTATCTATTTCTGATGGGAGTGCAAACTTTTACAGCCACTGTGGAAATCAGTGTGGAGGCTCCTCAGAAATCAGGGACTAGATCTACCTCAAGATCCAGCTCTACCACACTTGGGCATATACCCAGAGCACTCTACATCTTACTGCAGAGATGCTTGCTCATCTGTGTTCTCTGCTGCTCTACTCAGACTAGCCAGAAACCGGAAAGAGCTGAGATCTCCATAAACCAATGAATGGATAATGAAAATGTATTACATCTACACACGGAATATTGTTCAGCTGTTACGAAAAGTGAAATTATGAAATTTTCTGGTAAATGCATGAAGCTAGAAACAACCATCCTGAGTGAAGTAACCCAGACCCATAAAGACAAATATTGCTTGTTTTCTCTTATATGTGGATATTAGCTTTAAGCTTTACATATGTGTGCTGCAAGCTGAATAACCAAGCACAGAGATTAGGTACCTAAGAAGGGACCAGGGTGGAGGAGAGAATCCCCCAACGAAGGGGAAATACTCAGATAGTTTCACCCTGCTGTGTTCTGGGGAAGGTCTTACTCTGAACTATGCAGTTTTCATCAATGCTGTCCTTGCCTATTGGCTCATTCCCTGTGAAGGATTAATAGGGAGGGGGATGGGAGAGAAGGCTACACAGAATAGGGAGAGGGACAGCTAACACTAAAGGCCATTTGAAAAACCACACAGAAGCTTCCTCAAATATATACATAGATGAAAGAACTCTAAAGGGAGTCACCAAATAAGAGAGGAGACGGCGCTCCAACTAGACATCTTATGCCACCAAGTAAAATCTCCAGTGCTATGAATGGGGTTACATATTGTTGAGTCGTTAGCCAAAGTAATCACCTGGAACCCCTCAAACATCAAAGGCTCTTGCCAAAGCTATTGGTAGATCTCCACAATCTGGTGGTAAGGCCCTACTGCTGAGGACACTTATTTAAATCGTCGAACGGGGAAAAATTGCACTGGCGCCTGTCTAGAAGCCTCACTCCTACTGACTAGTGTTCATGGTACTGAGAGGCACTCTGCACACTCCTGGAGAAGAAAGGTAATCATCGATACCATCCAGCTACAAAGCCTGCAGCCTACAACAGTGACCTGTCTGCAAAAAAAGCTGGTGCAGTAGTGGCACAGGTGTTATGGGAGCAGCCAACCACTTTTTTTTTTTTTTTTTGGATTTAAAGCTCACTCCATGACATGGAACCCATACTTGACAATGCTAAACTGACCAAGAACCTGAGACTAGAGAGGTCATGGGCCTACTACTATTATAAAGGGAAAAAAAGCTATAAAGTTATTCCCAAGAACCTACTGTTTCATCCAATCCACATCAGAGAAGCTTCTTGCAGTAGTTGGGAACTAACACAGAGACAGACAATTGCACAATGTGCAGAGTGAGAGGCTTTGAAGCAGTCAGTCAGAGATGGGATGTTTTCATCAAACCCTCCCCTCAAGGCCCAGGCAGCTATGTGAAAGAGAAGGCAGAAAAATTTTAAGGGCCAGAGCGGATGGATGAGTCCAAGGAAACAGTGTCTTCCAGACTCAACAGGACTGATGCAGTATAAACTCATAGAGACCGTGGCACGCACAGGTTCAAGCCAGATGGGTTCCGAGAGGGGGAAGTGGAACCAGAGTCCCAGTCCTAACCAAGAAGCTATTTGAAACTGATCCCTGCTGGCCAAGGAAAAATCAGTTTTCTCTAATGGAGTGTCACTGGGTATCAACGACACTCTGCTACAGGGCAGGCAGGCCCATGCCTGGGAGAAGTTGGCCATCACAAGAGGGACCCTGTGTTTTGTTTTGGGTGTTTCTGTGAGAGTGTATCTTCTTGTTTCATTTTGTTTTGTTTGGCAATTTTGGTCTTATTTTGTTTGTTTGGATTTTGTTTCTTTGGATTTTCTTTTGGGGGTGGGAGAGAGAGAAAGGGGGGGAGAATATGAAGCTCGATGGGTAGGGAGGTAGGGAGGGTTTGGAGGTAAGGAAATATGCTTAAAATATATTGTATGAAAAATAAATAAATAAATTCAAAAACTTTAAATACATTGACTTGGGGTTTTTACGGGGGTGTTCCACATGTTCCAGATGTGCACACCAGAGGACAGTTAGTGGTGGCCAGTTCTCATCTTCTGTTGCATATGTCCCTGGGATCAAATGCAGGTCATCCTGCTTGGCAGCAAGTGCCTCTACCCACTGAGCCATCTTGCCATCATTCTAAGACACACACCCCTCCCCGCCCCCCCATCCCCATATGTCTTATAATGAGATCACCAGAAAGCAGACCCTGAGGCAGGGGTTGAGAGCAGGCATGTCTGGGTGAGCAGCTCGAGAGACTGGAGGAAGTGAAACAGTGGGAACTGGAAAGAGAAGAATAGGAAAAGTAAGCTCTGTCGGTGGAGAGATGCTCTCCGCAGACAGCTTCCATCTCCGCTGGCCGGTGTTCCTCTCAAGGCTCGCTGCAGACAGTTCCCATCCTCTGGCTGATGCGTATCCCAGGTGTCCTGGGATCGGCTGGGAATTCTCCCACAGAGCCTCCACCTCACACAGTGTCTGAAGGTCAGACATTTGGAGGCGGCTTAGCTGAGGAGCTGGGACTGCTGCATCTGGAGGTCAGCTGGACCTTGGGATCTGCTTCCAAGATCACTCACTCCCATGATGCTCTGGACTGACTTGTGTCTGCCTAAAATTCCTGTTGAAATCTTGTCCCTCTGTGTGATTGCATGAGGAATAAGGACCTTCAGGGGGAAATCAAGGTTAACTGGAGTCAGAAAGATGTTCTCAATCCAGAAAGAATGTGACCTTACCAAAGGAGGAGATGTCAGAAGCATGCACCCAGAGAAAGGTCATGTGAGAATATAGCAAGAAGCCAGCCAACCATCTTTAAGCCAAATCCCTCCCAGAAACCAGTCCTGCTGGCACCTTAGTCTTGGTCTTCAGGCCTCTTGAACTCAGAAGAAGAAAAAAAAAAAAAAAAAGGCAGTCTGTGTTGTTTAAGCCACCCAGGCCATAATGTTTTGTGATGGCCTTCACAGACTGTGATGCAGGCTAATGGCAAGGGATCAAGCTCCCCCATACCCATTGCTTGAGTGTTCTGGTTTGGCCACTGGCCTCCCTCAGATCTAAAACAGCATGGTGAGCTGGGGTGCAGCTCAATAGTATAATGCTTTCCCGGCATACAGGAAGTACTGGGCTTGGTCCCCATCACCATAAAATAAACAAACCTTAAACAAAACCTTTATGGTATCATAGGCTTGGAGGAAGTAGAAATTCACCACTCCCTCCAGGTCATCTTGGTCCCATGGGCCAGCCTACTTACTGTTAGAGGACAATACAGGACCATGGACAACAGAAGCCACCATGTACAGTGGCCACCACTTCTCAGAAGTGAAATAGAGCTGGTAGGTATGGGCACCCGGGTTTGGGGGACTGCTCTCTGGGAGCCAGCACAGAGCAATGCCTGAGACATAACCCTTTCCCCCAAGAGCTTGCTTTGCATTTTGAAATGCAAAAAGCTGAAGGAGAGCTCAGCAATGAGCTGGCACTCAGAGGTTCCAGTGGCTGAGATGGCTCAGGGACCCTAACATTAATCACAGGTTGGGACCTAACTGTGCTCCAATTAGAGCCCCAGCATGGGGGTGGGGGGTGTAACTTTCTTGCTGCTTGGAAGTTGTGTGTAACAAGTTACAGGCCTCTTAATCACTTGCCCAGAGCCTCAAGTGAGTACCCAAGTGACATTTTGCTTATTCTGTATCTCTGTTTCTTTCCATGGTTGACACCACCCAAGATTGTCCAGTTTGGGACCAGCCCTGAGACTCTGAAAGCTGGGAAGCCCCCTAGAGGGCATCAGGTATCATGTATAAAGTAGAGAAAATGATCTCCAGAAAGGAAAAAAAAAATTGATCCAAGGTCACCAAGGGAAGTTGTCACATGCCCAGCACCTACTTTGGACAGGGTCTAGGGAGGACCCTTACATCTATCCCATTGCTATGGGCAACAGAGGAGTGCGCTGTCCACAGACTCAGGCTTAGACTTGGGGACCCTAGGCTAGAACTCAGGCCTCCCTGGTAAAGAATGGGAATGAAAGAAAGAGGTCACAGGTCATACGCCCCTACCCATGTCAGACCCTG
Organism: Grammomys surdaster; assembly: GCF_004785775.1. Lineage (NCBI taxonomy): Eukaryota > Metazoa > Chordata > Mammalia > Rodentia > Muridae > Grammomys > Grammomys surdaster. Next base: position 3,887,803 of record NW_021620771.1, on the reverse strand, counting down.
GGGAATGTGTATGTCCCCAGCCCTGGCCTGAGCGCTCTGAATGCCGGGGTCACAGGCTGTGTTTAGCAATTCTTTAGCACAGCAACCCGCCTGGGACACAGGGCACATGGACACCAGCGCCTGGCCAGTTCCATACCCATTGCAAGAAGAGCAGCCACCATGTGAAGCAATGATTACCACATGCCCAGAACCCAGCGTCTAAGGATCAGGCCATGGGGACTCAGGGGACCCAAGTTCTGGCGCAAAGGCTCATATGATCAGGACCAGCATTGAGCAACAGTTTGGGTCAAGGGTTTGCCAGTCAGAGGCTGCAGTAAACAATGCTGGGCTCCCTGGATACAAACACAGTAAGCCTGATCCATGGAGTAGCAGTCACAGGACAAGAGAGTGGACATACAGGATCAAATGGTCATGAAGGATTTCACATATTCCCAGCATTCCCGGATGCATGAGGTGTCATCACTTCCTCTTATAGTGGAGGAAACTGAGGTCAGGCACAGGGTGTGACAAGCCAAGACTTCAGGTTACTAAGTGCAGAGATGAGCGCTTAAGTCCTTCTCCAGTGTCTCCTAAGGAGGTGGGATGTGTGAGTGGGGTGGGAGAATTTTTCTGCATTCGCCCCAAGGTCCTTATTAGAGCCCCTCCAGGTCAGCAGCCTAGCCCAGGGGCCAAATATAGGACAGCCAATGCCTAGGAGTTTCATGTCCTACCGGAATCTGATGCTTGGCAGCCCAGTGGCTTCAGTCAAGTCCCTTGACCTGCCCTTGACCTGAATTAGTTTCCTCATACCTGGGGGAGGGGCAAGAGCCACAGGGGTGCAGGCCGCCAGGAGAATTCAGCCAGCCGGTTGGTGCCCCTGGAGATCCTGTTGGAAGTCCCACACATGGTTGTCTGCCTAAGGGTATTTTTAAAGAAACCTTTGATAACACGCTCACAAACACACACACACACACACACATATCACATATTTATGTCCCAAACTACATATTTTAGAACACACACACATACAACACACACACAAATATGCTTAGTTCATCAGCCTACTGATGGGTGGACTTTTTAGGATGTTAGACAATGTACATGTGCACATATATGTGTTGGTGTATTCAGAAATCAGAAGTCCATTTCAGATGCCATCTTCAGGAGCACAATCCACTTCCGTTGACACATGGCCTCTCACTGGCCTGGAAAGCACCAACTAGGATAGACTGGCTGGCCAGCCAGTTCTCCATAGTCAGCACTTTTATGTGGGTTTTAGGGATTGAACTCAGGTCCTCACGCTTGTGAAACAAGTACTATACCAGTTGAAGTATCTACCTGGCCCCTGTCAGTGACTTTAATCAATTTAGACTGTTATCCTTAGAGACCAGGAATTGGTGGCTCTGTGTAAGACCTACAGACGCAAATGAGTCTACAACCCTCACAGGTAGTCCCTGGGTCAATGAGTTTTCTGTCACTATGACAAAATACCTGAATCGATCATCTTATAAGGAGGAAAGGTTCCTTTGGGCTCATAGCTTCAGTTGTAGCCTGTGTTTGCTTGCCCTGTTGCTTTTGAGCTGTGGCAAGGCAGACCATAATGGTGGGGATCATGTGACACTTTCCTCAGGGCAGTCAGTAAGCAAAAGATCGGGGAGGAGAGGCTAAAATCCTACTGTCCTAAAGCAGTTGTGATTTTACTCATTGCTGTGGCAAAATACCTGACAGAAGCAACTTAAGACAGGTTTCTCTTGACTCAATTTGAGGTTCCAGTCCATGGCAGGCAAGGCACAGCAGCAGAGCGTGAGGCAGATCCTCGCAGGGCATCTGAGGTCAGGGAGCAATGATGCTGCTGTTCCGGTCCCTGTCCTCTTTCTGTCCATTCTGGGACTGAAGCCGTGAGATGATGCCACTCACACTTAGGGTGATTAACCTCATCTAGATAATCCCTCACAAACGTGCCCAGAGACTTGTCTCTATGATGACTGTAGATCATGTCAAGTTGGCAATTATCACCCACCACAGTCTCCAAGGGCGTATGCCCAATGACCTAACTTCCTCCCACTAAACCCTTAAAAGACCCACCATTTCCCTAGAATATATAGTCGTGGAAAGATGGGGAAAAACTAGAAGAGGAGGATGAAATTGAAGAGGGGGATAAGGGAGGGAATACACTAAGTGATAAGTTACACTAAAGGCCTTGTGAGGCCTCATATAGAAATCTGCTACTGTAGAGGCATCTTAAAATATATACATATATGAAATAAATCTGAATGGAATTCCCAAACAACAAGAGGGATAATTCCCCAACTAGACACCTTCTGCTATCAAGTAAAACTTCAAGTGCACCTTGGGTTACTTCTAATTAGGCCATTGACCAAAGGGTCCCCATGGAACCCCCCTAAACAACCCAGGATATTGCCCAGGCTATTAACTGCTCTCCACAAACTGATGGTAAAGCCCTATTGCTGAAGACAACACTTACCTATCTCACTGAACATGGAGAAGTCAAGCTGGTGCCTAACTACAGCCTTCACCCCTTCTGACTAATGGTACTGGAAGGTACTCTGCCTGCTACCAGAGAAGAAAGGTAACCAGTAACCCAGCTACAAACTCTGTGATCTGTAATGGTATCCTGCATGCACGATATGCTGCCGTAATAATGGCACAGATGTGGACCAACCAACCACTGTATACTTGGACTTAAGGCCCACTCCAAGAAATGAAACCCATGCCTGACAAGACAAAAGTGAACAAGACCCTGAAACTAGATAGGCCACAGACCTAAGGGAAACCCAAATATGATTGTTTTCCCAAAGGAGTATAGCAATAAAATGGCTCCTCATGACACTGCTACACCCATAGATCAGTGTCTCCCTCTGCCATCATCAAAGAAGCTTCCTCTTGCAGTAGACAAGAACAAATACAGAGACCAACAACTGGACAATATGCAGACAGACTTGGGAGTACTCAGCTGTAAATGCAATCAAACCCTTCGGCTCAGGGAGCTACACAGAAGAGGACTCAAAAAGATCGTAAGAGCCAGAGGGGATGGATGGCATCAAGGAAACTGGTGCATGTATGAACCACAGAGTGTGGCAGCATGCACAGGGACTGCACAGCTTCTAGCCAGATGGGGTCCCAGCAATGAGAGGAGGAAGTGGAGATAGTCTCCCGTCCCTAATCAAGAAGCTATCTCCAACTGACAACTGCTTGCAAAGAAAAAAAAAATCAATTTTCTACAAGAAAATCTCAGTGGGTATTTAAACCACACTTAAGGGCAGGCCCCATGCCCAGCAGTGGATAGCTAGCACAGAACAAGCTCAGTGGTTTCTTGGTAGATTTTTATTTTTGTTGTATATTGCTTTTTTTTGTTTTCTTGTTTGTTTGTTTTTGTTTTGTTTTGTTTTGTTTTGTTTTTTTGAGTGAAGATTTCTCTGTGTAGCCCTGGCGGTCCCGGAACTCACTCTGTAAACCAGCTTGAACTCACAGAGATCCACCTGCCTCTGCCTCCCAAGCGTGCCACCACTGCCTGGCCTTGTTTGGACACTTTTTTATACTGTTGGTCTTTTGCTTATATAGTATGGTTTCCAATTTTGTGTTTTTATGGATTTTGTTTTGTTTTGTTTTGTTTTGTTTGTTTTTTGGGTGCGTGTGTGTGTGTGTTGTGCTTTCTCATTTTTTAATTCTGATTTGGTGGGTTTTTTTGAGGGGTTGTTGTTGTTCAAAGATAAAAAGATGAAGTTGGATGAATGGGGAGGTGGGAAGGATCTGGGAGGAGATGGGAAAGGGAAACTGTGATCAACATATACTGTTGAATTTTCAATTTAAATAAAATATCATAATGAAACACACACACACACACACACACACACACACACTGGTTCCATCATTTCCTAGTGGTCAGGCCCTGGAGACCAAGCTTCAACCCAAGGATCTTCTGGAAATATACCACCAGACCAAACTGTGTCAGTCGATGTCTTCTGGACCCGTACGTCTGCCTAACATGAAGTCCAGCACATGCCATTGAATGGGTCAAAGCCCAGTGTAAATGTCCCCACCTCACAGAAGCCACCTTTGATTTATTGTCTCTCATAACCATGTTCTCAAGTCTGTGTCCCCCCTAGGATCCTGGACTGACCTGTGCTGCCATAAATAGTGCTTGCTTATGGCCAAGGAAAGCCAGACCTAGCCACATTCTAGCTGTATGGCCTTGGACAGAAGCCACAGTCTCTTTGCCCCTCCACATCCTTTGTTGTAAAGTAGGAGAGCCAATCCCTTCCTCTCAGGGACTGGAATGCTGTGCTGCCCAGCTCTGAGAATCCAGACACAGAGTCATCTTTATTACTTTCCTGTGATGATAATGAGCAAATACCCTTCTGAGGGGATCTGTCTTGTCTCTCTAGGTAAGACTGTTTTAAGAAGTCCAAGGCAGCATCTCTATAGGGAGTCTCTGCCTGCCATAATCCATTGGGGGGGGAAGGCCTGCCTGTGCACGACCCCATCTGAGGCTGGTGAAGTGTCTGAAGTGGTGAGCACATCTCCACATCCCCACTGAGGGAAGTGATGTAACAAGCTGAAGTCTACATAGCAAGGAAAAGATGGAACTAGGACTCCAACCCAGAGCGGTTTGGAGAAACTCTTTGCATACTGTCTGTCAATGCTGTAACAGTCATTTCTGTGTCCCACAGCCTGGCATGGCAGAGGTGCAACGATACGTGTAAAGTAGAGAGGGTCCTGAGACACCCCCCATCCCGGAACCAAGACCTTAGAGCTACACCCTTGTGGGTAGACAGATTTCCAAAGTGTGATGCAGGCAAATATGGGTGCCTGTTGGAACTGGCTTCAGCAGGACTCTGGCACCTCCAGGCCTTTGCTTAGTTCTAGAGTCCCTCTTCTGGCATGGGTTGTCCGGCTAGGAGAGGAAGTGTCTCCTCGGGCCTCCTTTAGGAGAATGTTCTTGTCCCTTTTCTTCACAATTCATCTTAATACCGAAAGAAAAAAGAGTTGAGAGAGAGTAAATGATTTCAGCTATTCACTCCAAAATGAGGGAAGGGAAACTAGAAATGAGCGGCAGGGCTTGGTCGAAGGCTGACCACCCAGAGATGGTATCCTTCTTGATAGCACCCACAACTTAGTCCTTTCTGTCTAGGAGATACACAAACATAATCTTAACCAAGAGTTTGCTTGAAATCTTGCTCCAGCCTCTTAAAATGCTTTAGTTGTTACTGTTGGATTTCTGTTTTGTTTTGTTTTGTTTTGTTTTTAAGACAGTCTCACGTAGGCCAGACTAGCCTCAAACCTGCCTTGCAGCCAAAGATGACATTGAACTCTGCTTCCATCTCCCAAGTGCCGGAATTACAAGTGTGGACCACCACATCCAACTTAACAGTTTTTATGTTATGAATAATTTCAGCCAGGCATGGTGGCACACACCTGTAATCCCAGTACTTGGGTAGGAGAAGCAAGAAGATTTCTGTAAGTTCAGTGCCAGACTGGGCCGTATAGACAGACACTGTCTCAAAATAATAATGATGATAAGAATAAGAATAATAGGAATAGTAAGAAATAAAAACAATAATGATGATGATAATTCCTGCTTATTTTGGACATAGTACATACACACTGGGGCAAGGTCAAGTGCACACTGCTGTCTGGCTTCAGATGAGTCCTCCACTCAGTTCTGTGTCTGTGTAACCACAGAACTGCAGAGTCTAAAACCGAGCATGTTAAGAATAAAAGAGTTTATTGAAAAATATATTTGTGCACACAGATAAGCATGTGTGTGTGTGTGTGTGTGTTCCTTCTAGATCAGATAGGCATCAGGAAACTTAAGGAGGGTCTCTTGAAACCCTTCCTCTGTGGCACTTGGCCACAGTTCCCATTGGTCGCTCAGTGGCAGAGTTTTAACCCTGAAGGTCACACCCAAATGGAAACAGGTCTTTTCCAGGGGCCTCAAGTCTGTGGCCCCAATGTCTACCCCAGGTTTGTGATCCCATCAGCAGCACAGTGGCTTTCAGGACAAGCCCATTCTTCTTTTCTCTGCCTTCCATCCCCGAGCCGCCTCGCCTAGAGCAACCCACCTCTGTTGCCACAGAAGCAGAGGGAATGCTGGGAATTTTCCCCTTGGAGGAATTCTCCCACTTTCTTGGGTTTTTTACATTATGAGAACAAATCAGAAATTGCCAGGCTCAGTGGTATAGGCCAGACTGAGGAGCCGAAGGCAGGAGTATTCCAATTTCTAATCACAAATTCATGAGATCCTGTCTCAAACCATTTTAAAAGTGGTAAAGGGCTAGGATTGGGGCTGAGAGACAGCTCAGTGTGAAATGCTTGCTGCACAAGTGGGAAGAATAAATTTAGATCCTCAGATCCCACAGGAAACATGAGTGGGTGTTTGTAATCCCCATCCTCGGAACTCCCAGAGCAATACGGCTCGTCAGACTAGCAGACATAGTGAGCTCTAGGTTCACTGGAAGATTCTGCCTCACATAGGAGGTGATGGATTAAGACAGCTAGCATCAACCTCAGGCACCTACATGCGTGTGTACATACATAGCCATATACTCACATTCATGTACAAACACACACACACACAAACACACACACAAGGGGATTTACAGGAGTGATAGAAAACCTACCCAGTATGCACGAGGCCCTAGGTTCAATCCCTAATGCCATTTTATTTAAAAAAAAAAAGTCAGAAATTAATGTGCCTTCACAGACTTCACACTCTTGGCAAGAACATCAACATATCCTGAACAAGAGATGTCCACCAGCTTTATAAAGCTCTTCTCCATGCTCTCCATCCTTTCTCAGTTACCAGCCATGGTCATCCCTTCCAGTGGCCTCACTTGACTCTTTTGTAACCTTAGGTTACAGGATAAAGGATCTTAGGGTCCCCAGAGGGCAACTTGGCCTGCTGCTGTCTGCACGGGACTGGGACTTGTGGTATGAATGTGTCCCTGCATTGCACACTCTATCCCAGGGCAGTGGTGTGTCAACGTGAGGCTGATATGAAATAGCCACCGACATCTTCAGCAGAGCAACTATAACTACTCGGGTCCTTCAAAAATCACGCCTGTTATCGTTCAGCACGTAAGGACAGGGTGGTAAGACTCCAATCCTGGGACGTGCTAGAGTACGTCAAGGTGGTAGGTTACCTCATAGGGGCCACGTGCTCCATGTATGCAACTACAGGAAAGTTGTCAGCTCTGCTGTGGTGGGACCTCACAGTGATACAGCTGCTTGGGGGTCACCGACACTCCTGTAAGTGACTCGCTCGTCTGTGTTCTGTAACTAAACCCAATGAGCTCACTGGTTTGCCAAGCTGGACTTGAACGGAGCCATTGCTTTAGTCTGTCATCGATGTCGTGTCTGGGGTGAGTAGATGTTTGCTCATGTCTCAGCTGAGACAGTTCACACAACAGGAGCCTTTGGAGGTGATTTAGGTCGTGAGGGCTCTACCTCAACAGAAGTATTGAGTTTATTATAGGAGGGACTTCCTGATAGAAAAATCAGTTTCCCCCTAAGTCCTTTCTTTCTCTCCTCCTCTTCCCACTCCTATCTCTCTCCCTTCCCAAGTGATATGCTCCAACATGTTAGGACATAGCATAGACCCTTGTCTAGTTCATCCCCTAGATCCTGCCTCTTACAGCCTTCAGAACCTTCTGTTCTTCATAAGCAACCCACCTTCAAGTATTCCGTTGAGCAACTGAAACCAAATTACAGCAGAGAGGACTCACATGCTGTTCATCTAAGTCTGTGCCTGTCTTACTGTCCCTGACTGAGCAGAAGCAGCTCTGCATCAAACAGCCAAGTAGTGGGTGTCTGCCTCAACATCCCACCTCCCCAAAGACAGTGTGGGAGTCCCTACCTCAACATCCCACCTCCCCAAGGACAG
>NW_021620771.1:3870826-3879911 GCF_004785775.1 Grammomys surdaster | reverse complement strand
TGTGGGAGTCCCTACCTCAACATCCCACCTCCCCAAGGACAGTGTGGAAGGCCCTGCTGGGATGCACCCGCTGAGCCAGGCAGCAAGGGTGGACCTGGTGTCTGACTCTAACAGGAAAATGGGGAAGCCAGGCGAGGGTGTGATCTGCTTTTCCATAGTTACAGTGTATGGATGCCCAGCTGACAGCAGGGCAGCCTGAGCCTGGGCATAAGAAACAGAGGCCTAGGACCTTCTGGCCTGAAATTCTGCCCCTTCCCTCATGTTACCACCTGAGACGGTCAACCAGGCATTTCCCCCATGAAAGCAGGATTTTGATCAAGTCACCTTTAACGTCACAGGCACCTTCCCCTCCTGATTGGTGGTCTCCCCTCCTCTTCCATCTAATGTGTAATGTCAGCGCAGCATCCCTGGATTCCCTTACTCCTTAGGTTGCCACCTCACTGAAGCACCTTCAGTGGCTCCTAAGTCCATGATAACATGAAAATGGCCCACGAGTCAAGACCCTCACCATCTAACTTCAGCGGCCTCCCATCTCACTTCCTGCTCCCCAACTTTCAGCTGCACAAGGCCCGGCCCAGCTGTCTGTACCCCATTCATACTCCAAGGCCAGAGGTGTCCTCAGTGTCCCCATGTCACTTTGATGCACATCCTCAGCAAAAGCAAACCTCAGTTACCACAGGACTTTGTCCTGACCCCCAGGCCAAGACCCTCTTGGGGGTGCAGTGACTTTATCTCTATGTTCTCAATTGCCTGAGTTCCAAAGGCGCCAAGGAAGCAGCTTCTCTACTTACAATGACAACCTAGCAAACTACCTAGCACTTTTCCTCCAAACGGTCCGTGAAGTGAAGTCATGTTTGCTGAACATGGAAGCAGAACTCTAGAACATTTGTGTGTGTGTGTGTGTGTGTGTGTGTGTGTGTGTGTGTGTAAGTCACTTAGCTTCCTGGGAGCAGTGTTCTCCCAACAGTCCTACCTCTGACCTCCCAGCGAAAGGAGGAGAGTGTTTGGGGGAACCCCTTCCAGAGTAAGTATGCCACCTTTGCTGAATTTTACTTTCTAGTTGTCAGGAATCAGGGCAGCCACAGGAATAAGCGCCTTTGGACAGAATGGCCAAGTCACCGCACAGGCAGGTGGCATCGTGGTAACTCCCTTCCTTCCTTTCTGGGTGTGTGGTCTCATCAAGCGTGTTGATGCCGAGTAGGAGGGTGGCCTCCACCCCACCACACCACCTCCTGTCTGGGCAGGAGGGGAAGCAGCTCCCAGGTCGTTGAGGAGATGCTGCGTGTGTTGTGGGCTCTTGGGAAATGCAGGGGCCAGGGAGGAGGGAGCAGCCAGCCATGGCAGGCGCCTTAAGCAAGCTCCGGGCAGTTGCTCCATCCACAGAGCAGGGCGATGAGGCCCCAGGGTGGGGTGTTGCATCACATTCTTAGAAAGCTGCCTCTGTACCCACATTTCCATCTGGGGCCTGGGCCGGGTTTCTTTAATTGCTACTTTTTCACTTCCAAGTTTCTGAGGACAAATCTGGACAGGGTGGTGGTGAAATGACAGTTATTAGCCAACCTTCCCGGGCGGTTAATCAGAACTGACTGCACAAGGCTCTGACTCCCAAGGGTGATCTTTAGGGAATCCACACATTCTCCCCTGCAGTGGGCACTCTGCTTCTCAACACTTACCCTCCAAGAAACTGAGGCAAACCCAGGGTGATGAAGCAGCTTACCCATGGCCACGCAGCTTGGGCAGGGTGAAGCCCTGCGTCCCCTGAGAGAAAGTAATCTGGGATGTAGAATCAGGCTGCAGTGATGTTGGTGTCATCTGTGATATGAGCTCTCTGATGTCAGGGTGGCCCTTTCTCCTCCCTAGGATTCAGTTTTCCTATCTGTAGAGTGGGTGGTCTTAAACAAACCACTGGTGGTCACATTTTGATTATTCCTTGTGTTTTTATTTGCTGGGGTGGGGCCTCGAGCCTTGTTTACACTGAACCCATGCTTTCTCAGTGAGGGCAGACCCTCCCCCTACCCCTTATACAAAAGGTCTCTGTGTACTCCTGGATGACCTAGAACTCCCTCTGTAGACCAGGCTGGCTTCAAACTTAAGAGACCTGCCTGCCTCTGCCTCCTGAGTGCTGTGGTTAAAAGTATTCGCCACCACAGTTGGGCTCTGTCTTCACTTCTTAAACACCAGAACACTTCAGACTAAAGTTGGCTGCAGGCAGGTGGGAGGAAGCTCTGCGGGATGAGGACAGCTTCGAAGACTCGTGGAGACGGTTGTGCAATTCTGTGTTTTCTAATAGACCATACACTTACGATGAGGGAATTTTATGGTCTGTAAATTATACCTCAATAAGGCTATAAAGAACAAAAAGAATGTTCTATGAAACACTAGTATTCAGACCCCGTGCTCCAGGGATCCTGGGAAACTGAGTGGCTTCGAGATGATAGACAACCTCACACTCAGTGCCCCCAGGGTGCTGAGATCCTGTCCACGCCTCCTACTCAGCACAGACTGTAAGGGCCCCACTTGGGCTCCCTTCCCTCCTCTGTGCCACCTACCCAACTCCCTCACAGCCCTCGGAGTGTGGAGGAGGCTCTTGAACCCTTGCCAGAACAGAGAATGACCAAAGGAAGAGTTTCCGTGCACTGTTCTAAAACTTTTTTGTTGTTGTTGTTGTTATTTAAGTGTGTGTGTGTGTGTGTGTGTGTGTGTGTGACAAAGGCCAGAAGAAGGTGTCAGATTCCCTGCAGCCAGAGTTGCAGGTGGTTATAAGCTGTCAGATGTGGGTGGTGGGAACCAAACCCAGGTCTTCCACAAGACCAGACAGTGTGCTTAAGCACTGAGCCACTCGCCAGCCCTCCCTGCAAATCTTTGCAGGGCTGTGCTAGACCTGGGCCTGTTTGGGGGTGGACGGGTGTATTTACAACTAATCCTCCACTGAATCAACACTGAACTAGAGGTCCCCAACAGGTGTAGGAGAATGAGGAGTTGACTGTAGGAAGCAGTAAGTGAATGAGTGAATGAATGAATGAATGAATGAATGAGTGATTGAATGGCTTAGTACATCCCCTGAGACATGTAAAGAGGACATTTGCAAGTGTGTCTTAGGAACAGCATCCAGCCGAGTCAAAGGGACAACTCTCTGGGAAAATGACAAGAGGAGACCCAAGGGCATGTGGAGGAGGAATCAAGTGCAGCACCCAGGTCTGGGAGAGACCCCTCACTTGTTTCTTTTTTCTTTTCTTCCTCTTTTCTTTTCATCCATACAGGGGATCAAACTTGGGGCCTCATGCATACTAGGCAAGTGCTCTGCCATTGACCCGTATCCCCAGGCCTCCCTGGTTCATTTCTTTGAGTAAGTAGCCTCCACAGGGTCACAAGACCCTAAGCACTTGACAGCCTTACACCATCCCCCTTGAAATCTGGATTCCAAAAGAGCCTCTGACAGGCTTTGCTTGGGCCAGAGACACTCCCTTGACTATCAATCATTGGTACATACAGTCCTATGAGGACCACACCTAACGACAAGGCTGAGGAGTGGACCTCAGAGTCAAACATGGGTTCTGATTTTGTAAGAAAAGGAGAGAAATGCTGGGCAGATCAAAATTACTCGTGTCCTCTGCCCACTGGAAAGTTCCATAGCGACAAAAGATTAGAGCATCTGAGAGCAGGGGTTTCACAAAACCAGAAAAGCTTGGGGCCCCAAGCATGGGACATTGTCTAGGGTCATAGTAGGTGCAGGAGCAGACAGAACTACACACGGGCTGGGAGACCAAGAGCTGGATGATGGAATTTCTTCTTTTCCTCTTTAAACCTCTTGACTAAGTCACTGACCTGATACCAACAGTCATATCAGCACTGGGGCCATTTCCTCTGTTCTAGAACCTTTTGGAGCTCTGTGGCTTTGATGAAAAGGTCTCCAATGGGACAGTCTGAGACAGGCACACTAACAGGACTTTCCTATAAGCCCCAGCTACAACTTATATTAAAACTAAATAGGATCTGGGCAGAGGTGGTGCATGTCTTTAATCCCAGCACTCAAGAGGCAAAGGCAGGCAGATTTCTGTGAGTTTGTGCCAGCCTGGTCTACAGAGCTAGTAGTCCCAGGACAGGCAAGATGGCACAAAGAAACCCTGTCTCAAAAAAGAGTAAGTAGGAATGAATGAAGTCAACAGATGTCTCCATGGTGCATGCTACACACTTGTTTTCTGATCAGGTACTCACATTATCGACCCATCTGATGGTTGAAGCAACTGAGGCTGAGGTGACTTAACTACTGACAAGTGACAGAATTAGAATTTGAATCTAAGATTGGCTAGCTCCAAAGACCCTGATCTAGCCTCTACAAGTTTTCTCAGACAACTATGTCAACTTCCTCAGCTACAAATGTCAAAGACTGAGAGGGACAGCCCTCTAGGTAGACTGAGAAGGAACACTCTAGGTAAAATCAGGACTCATGGTCCTGAGGGCCCTATGTGGTCTTGACATCTGGAGAAGACGGACTAAAGAGCCTTCAACTAACGAGCCAGCAAGCCAGCCCTCTATGGGCTGTAGATGAGGCAGAGCCTGTGAGTCACCATCCTCTCTCTACCACCTAAAGGATGAGGACAACCCCTGCCTGGCCTCCCCAGACCTCAGTAGTGTCTGTCCACCGCCCTGGCACACTGCGAGTCAATCTGGAGTACGTGCTTAAACACAGACTCCACAAACAATGCAGGGAAATAAAGTTCTTACAGGAAACATCATCATATTGACTCATGACAGACCCATCCATAAAACAACCGGGGTACCTGGGCCAGCTCAGGGTGCAGGCCTGAGCCGCTCTCCTCAGCCAGGAGGAAGTATGTACTGCTGGGGGTGGGGGAGCAACTTCCCCTGACTGCCTGGAGGTTGGCTGGGGCTCTGTATTATTTGTCAAAAGAGGGAAAAAATTTTTTAAAAAAGAACGAGTCCCAAAGCCTTGTGGTCTCCGTGTCTTGTCTCAATAGCTCTATTGCAAAAGCCCATCTTCAGGCCGTGGAGTTTTGCAAGCCATTTGCCCTGTTCAGGAGAGAAACACGGCCCTCTCCAGGGGCCTGTGTCTTCATCTGTCCTTTTTGGCAAAGTGGGGCCTGCTGTGGCCTTGATCCAAGTCTATTCTCAGATTTGGGAGGCAGCATAGCTTGGAGCTGAAGTGCCCAACAAACTCAGTTATGCAGGACCTCAGTTTCCTCATCTGCAAAACCTGAGTAAAGTTAGATCACGTGGCATGGTGCATTCCTTCTTCACCGTTTGTGAGAACAGCCTGGAGGCACAGCCTAGGAGTGTAGTGACTACCCTGTCTTCATCTAGGAAGTCTAGGCTAGCTCTTTTCTCTGCCTTGACTTCATGCAGCAGCCCTGGCAGGCCAGCCGCCCAGGGTGTGGCACAGCTGTAGGAAGTGGGTTGTCAATCAGGCTTAGGACACTGGCCTGGGAAGAATCTGAAAACCAAGATGATAGTATATCTGCCTACTGCCATGGCATACACACACACACACACACACACACACACACACACCACCAGCTGAGCAGTGGCCATTTTCTATCCTAGAATTTGAATGACTGAGAAGGGTCAGTGTCTCTCCTGGTTTCTAAGGGAAACCAGGTAGCACTGGGAAGACACTAGTAGTACAGCTGGTAACTTAGTGTCCCTTGAGAGTGCAACCAGGTACCTTCTAGCCCTCAGTTCCTGTCACTTGGAGTGTCACACATCCCTGGCCGTGCCTAGCACTGGTTGGCCTTTATGTGATAACACCCAGCTTTGCTCTCTCTACCAGTTCCCCCATGTGGAGGCCACAATCCCTCTCAGGACTGTGCTCTGAGCAGACCACTCCCCTGCCTCAGCATTCCCAAATACTAGCCCAGACTCCTAAGTTCAGCCCTCAAGTTTCTTTGACTCTTGGCCTTTACTGAGCGTGCCAGCTTCCTGCCACCATGCTACAGACTCGTTTTCAAGCACGCACAGGCTCCTAACCCCAGCACGGTTTCTGCCCTGGTGCCTCATGTTCATCTCATTGGTAAATTATTCTTTCTGTAATACTCCAACGAACTTGCATTTACACCCACAAGGCCCAACTCAAATGTCCCCTTTCTACAAAGACAGACGTAAACTATTGCCCAAAAAGTTCCTTTCTTCTCTGTGCTTACACACACACCCTGTCCAGCATTCTGTCTCCTATGCTTTCTTCTACTGAACAGGACGTAACAGCAGCCTGCAGCTGCTCTAGCACCAGGATCCTAGCCTGCAGCAAGTTAGCCTAGCAAGCAGTTACTCACTGGAGGGAGAGGGGCCTGGAGGATGTGTGTGCAGGCCTGGGGCCTGCCCTCCTCCTGACCTCTCTACCTACAGGAAGTGGCCAAGACCAAGGTTCTCCCGCTTTCATCTTCATAATCTTCTGTAGTACCAAATGCTACTCTGAGGCTGGGATTTTCTTCAAAACCCCAGCAAGGCAGACATGTGGAGATGGGGAAATAGCTGTACACAGCTGGGCAGAGGTGAGGGGTGACAGGGCTCCTGCTGGGCTACATCTTATCCCTGTCCAGCTCCCTGGAGGCCATGCCAATCCTGCACCCCTGCCTCCCAGTCTGTAAGAATAAGGCAGCAACTGACTTTCTAGGGTTAGGGGAGACTGTATAGGTCAAAGGTCATACAGACCACTTCTCCACCCTATCCCCCCCCATTCTTCCTCCTCTTCTCCTGGACTTTGCAATGTAGAAGACCAGGATGGCTGACCTTGAACTTACAGAGATCTGCCTTTCTCTGCTTCTAATGTGCTAGGGTCATGCACCAGCACACCTGAGTACCTTTTCTTTTCCTTTCTTTTTTTTTTTTTTTTTTTTAACATCCTCTCTCACTGGCCTAGAGCTTGTCCTGGCCAGACCTACTGACTAGCCAGAGAGCTCCAGAAATCTGCCTGTCCTTCCCAGACACTGAGATTACAAACCTACACCACAATGCCTACCTAGCTGCTTTGTTTTTAAACATGGGATCTAGAGGTTGAAATCGGGTCCTCTTCCATACAAACACTTTACCTTCTCAACTACCCACTCTAGACTTCCAGAACACCCTCACCGACTTAGGCACTTTCCTTCCTCCAGCAGCGACTGTGTAAGCTGTCCCAGCATCAGCACCCTGTCTTTCAAAAGAGCTCCTGGAAGCCCCACCAACTTGTTTGTCCACCAGGCCTGTGTGGTCCGCTGATGCATACCTGCATTTTAAAAGGTTTTAATGTGTCACTGTTTAATTCTTCCTGGGGAGATATTTTCTCAGTGATAGCGACATTTTGTAAATAATATACTTATTTAGTATCGGGAACGTGGGGGAAGGTGAAGTCAGCGCTTAGCCACTGAAGCTCCATTGCAGCCTTGGTCAGGTGGGAGGGAAGAAAGAGGCACCTGAAGGCTGAGCAGTACTTCCGGGAACCACGGTGGGTCCAGGCAGTGTCTTGGAGACTTCCTAAGGATCCTAACATGTAGTGGCAAGTAGGAAGACTAATTAAAGGAAACCAAAGATAAGTGGCCAAGAGATTCGGGCAGGTAAAACAAAGCACCCAGCCTATAGCTGCATAGTAACCCTCCCCAGGCTGCCAACCCTCCCCAGGCTGCCTCCCCTCCCAACCCAAGCGCACTTGACTTTCTGCTACTGATATACCCAGCAACCTGCAGGCATGGCCTTTGCTTTGTTGCTTGTTTGGGGTTTGGTTTTGTTTGTATGTTTGTGTGTGAGAGACAGGATCTAATGGTGTCCAGACTGGTCTCAAATGTAATAGGGTAATGTGGTAGCAAGGATGGGACTCAGAGCAAAGAAGCCAAGGAATTTACAATCTGTCTGGACCCAGGTGGGCACTCTCCACATGGAGAAGTGGGAGATGAGAGAGAGAGAGAGAGAGAAAGGGGGGGGGGAGGATTGGACCCTTTATCATGTGACTTACTAGCCCAGTTGTTTATGCACTGACTACAGGTGAGGAGCCTGTGACCAGTGGTGCAAGGGACAGAGGTGCCCTGTACAGCAATATCTAGAGGAATGGAAACAGGCAGTGGTGGAATGGCCCAGCAAAGAGGTTGTCTGAGGAATGGGCAACACTAGAGCTGGGGGGAGACGAAAGGCAGAAACACAGGACAGGGGGATTTCTTTCCAACCCAAAGAATATTTCAATTAGTAGTTTTACTTCTTAGTTATTGGTTACTTAGTTGATTCCATGCTAGGTTGGTTGATTGGTTGTTCAGTTGATTGGTGGATTGGTTTGTTAACTGGTTGGTTGGTTGGCTGGTTAGTTGGTTGGTGGTACAGTTGGTTAGTTTCTCCATCAGTTGGTTGATCAGTTGGTTCAGTTGTTCAGCCCACTGATTCATTGGTTGTTGAGTGATAGTTATCCCATTAATTGTTTACTTGGTTGATTGTCTAGTTGTTTGATTGGTTGGTTGGTTGACTGTACAATTGGTTGGCTATTTGGTTTATGGGCCAACTGATCAGTTAGTTGGTGGTCTAGATGGTTGGCTGGTTGCTTGGTGGTTCAACTGGTTGGTTGATTTGTTGGTTGACCATTTGGTGGTTCAGCTGTTTGGTTAATTTGTTGCTGATTGGTTGGTGTATTGGGAATTGTCAATATGGACAAATCTTAGGTTCTGCTGACTATTTGAAATATTTCCTGGACTTCCTTACTTCAGAAAATTCCATTAAAGGCTGGGATGCAGCTTAGTGGTGGGACACTTCCCTAACATGTAAAGTGCCAGGATCCACCTCCAGCACCACAAAGAAAGCAGAGAAGGGAGAAGAGCGGAAAAAAATGGAGAGGGATGGGGCAGTTCCAGAACCTAATCCACCTCCTACTTACACAAAAGCATTTGTCCATTCAAGAAAGATTCATCTGGGCTCCCTCTTACAGCTCTATGCAGGCCGTTTGGTAATATAAACTCCTTGTTCAAGTTCATGTAATTTGTCCACAAAGGAGCTTCACATTAGTGCCAAGGTCATGGATGTGGTAGGAATTTTTATAGAGTACTGATACCTGCCAGGGACTGTGCCCAACACACACACACACACACACACACACACACACACACACACACACACA
>NW_021620771.1:3855556-3870816 GCF_004785775.1 Grammomys surdaster | reverse complement strand
ACACACACACACACACACACACACACACACACACACACACACACACACATGACTGGCTCCCCTGACTCAGCATAAGCAGCCTGGAGGCACCTAAAAAGCTCTCAAGGTCTCTGAGCTGCCAGGCATGTCTCCCAGTCTCCTTCAGGTCTGGTCTTTGCTGATGGCTGGTGATAGGGCTCCTTTGTGGGCCAGCCTCCTCTGCTACCTTGCTCTCCAGCAAACATTCCACGGGGGTGGGGAGGGGGTTGAGGGGGGTATTAGCCTGCGGTTAATATCGGGTCACTATTCACTTTGTCTGTATCACAGCCTGGAAGCAAACAAACAGAAAGCTATATATTTTTTTAAAAAGTCTAAATGAAGTCATAATGGCGCAGAGGATCTGGTTAAATTTGCAAGAATAGATTTGCTAATTCCTCTGTCCCCTGTGCCAGTGCATCGGTGGCACACTTTTCTAATAGCGACCAGCTCCAGGCTGGTTCTGCCTTCCTGCACTCCCCTCGAGTCCTCCACAGCTCTCAGGAAGAAAAGGGGGGTCCTGTGGACACAAAGGCAAACAGGAAGCAGCTTTGGAGATGCTAATGAACCAGGGTGAGCCTAACAGAAGACCCAGGGGCCAGGCCCTGTGCATGCTGCTCACATTCTGACCCTGTGTCTTCAGAGTGAGCCAACGAGGTAGCTCCTACCTTCCTCGACTGCAGTTTCTTCATCCAAAATGACTTGAAATTTTTCAGGGCCAAAGATGGCGTCTGTACTGAACGCACACAGATATGTATGTTTCCATGCGGTTGTTCCCTAAGCACAGTAAACTGTCCGTCACTATAGCACGTGCACCTCATTCAGTATTTGAGGTAACACAAGATTTAAAGGTCTCAAAAAGATGTGCCCAGACAGGTCCTGTGCGAGTGCCATGAAGACTACAAAAGGGGTCTCACACCCATCCCAAGGACCGGTCGGGGAGCTCCTAACCCCGTCTGTCAGATGAGTCAGATAAAGCTCCAGCAGGCGGGCCCTGTGCCTGAGGTCACAGTAGGCTTTGAGTTCTGCTAGTAGCAGCCAGGGGCCCAACTCTGAGGCAAGTTTACTGTTTCAAAGAAACACACACACACACCCCCCCCCCCCCCCCCCGTTTGTTATCCTGCCTCATCTTCCTGTACCGGGGTTTCTCTATGTCTCACCAGCCTGTTGGTACAAATGAGTCACCTAGCCAACCGGTTATCATCTCACCAGCCCAGCCCCACCCCTGCCCCCCACTCACCTGGTCCTTTAGCCACCCACCTCAGCACTTCCTAGAGCAAAAGTCGCTGAGATGTCCGTGGACTCTCCTCCTTCAAAGTTTACTCAGTAGAGGGAACTACCAAGGAATCTTGCAGAGTGGGATTTCTGGGACTAGAGTGATGTAGTCCACTAGAAGTCGGGGAGCAGGGTTCTGGTGGCCCCACATGTGAGCAACCTCAGTGCTACCCTCACCCTTAGGAGCTCCCCTATAGAGGGAGGAGGGCTCCTGTTGCTTCTCAGCATGTCCTCCAAGCAGCTACAGACTGGGCCATGCCACCTCAGTCAGACACATACCACACAGCAGGGGTGCGGTGGGGGAAAGCTCCAGGGGAGAATGGAGGGATTGTGGGAGGGGACTGGCCTGGCTGGGTAGAAGAAGCCCATGCTACCAGTCACAGGGGGTTTAACAGTCTCGGTTCTGTGCTGTGACACTTTATTACCATCACCCACTTGTCCTTCCAAGCCAAGAAGGGTAGGGACAAGGAAACTGATGGGGCTCAGAGGGACTAAGTCACTGGTCTGAAGTCACAACGCTAATGGATAGCGGGCTCCTATAGAATCAGATCTGAGAGTCCCCAACTTTACACTCTTGAATGTTGTCTTTACCAGTGTGAGACCCAGCACTGAGAAACTCAGCTTCTATGTTCTTCAGTCAAAGCCCCTGCTACATTGACTGCAGATCTTAGGACAAGAACTTCCATCATCTTCCCATCCACACAGTGAGCAGGACAGGAAATCCCTGAATTCCAGCAGGATCCAGGGGATGTGCTTTCACTCGTGGATGTGGCTCAGCTATGTAGAGCACTTGCCTTGCAGGTACCTGGAAAGGTGGCACAGCAGTGAGGATCCCCGACTGCTCCTGCGGAGGACCCATTCCCAGCCCCTACATAGCAGTTCACAACCTCCTGTGACTCCAGTTCTAGGGTGTGGTGCGCAGACTCACGCGTGGGTCAACATACCCATACACGCCTTTTATTAATTAAATCAAACATTTTACAAAGTGAACCAGTGCCCAGCAAGATGGTATGAAGCTGCAGTCTTACAAGCCGTGTACCCACCCTCTGTGCCCCCCAGCTCTTGGGCCAGCTGTGCATGGCCCGACATCCTGTCTTTTCTGTCAGTGCCCTGAATTTGTCAGTTTTCTGGTTTCTGGTTTTTTAACCAGACTAAACCACTGAAACCCTGGGGTGCTTTTTAAATGTTGTGAGTAGGCCCTGGCCCATTAGACTAGCTTCTGTAAGGTGGGCCCAGGCTGAAGAGGATGCTGCAGGCAATTCCTGGGTACCATCTGAGCCTGAGGACCAACAGGAGCAGGTAAAGGCCAAAGGAGGGGCTGCCTTCCCCTGAATGTTCTCCAAATCTTCTTCCATCCTCCTTTCTACCACATCCAGGAAGTGGTCTCTGCCCTTCCTATGTGGCCCCATCTCCTGCATTGTGCCCTGTAAGCTTTGCACACAGTAGGCCCTCAGTAAACGTTTGGGAAAAATCCAGGAAATGGCTCCTCTGGCTATTCTGTGTATGCACAGAAGTGTGTGTTTGTGTGTACATGTGTGTGCATATATATGTTTGTGTGTAGGCACATGTGTACCACAGTGTACATGTACTGTGAGTGTGTGTATGCATGTTCTTGTGGGTTGGTGCAGATACATGTATGCCACAATGTACATGTAGTGTGTGTGTGTATGTGTGTTCTTGTGTGTTTGTGTTTAGTCACATGTGTGCCACAGTGTACATGTATTATGTGTTGGTGTATGTTTTTATGTGTTCTGGTGTGGGGGGGTGTAGGCACAGGTGTGCCACAGTGCACATATAGTGTGTGTGTGTGTGTGTGTGTGTGTGTGTGTGTGTGTTCTTGTGTGGGA
This sequence comes from Grammomys surdaster, assembly GCF_004785775.1. Taxonomy (NCBI): domain Eukaryota; kingdom Metazoa; phylum Chordata; class Mammalia; order Rodentia; family Muridae; genus Grammomys; species Grammomys surdaster. The sequence continues at coordinate 3,867,679 of NW_021620771.1, read as the reverse complement.
ATGTAGACACATGTGTGTCATAATGCACTTATAGAGGCCAAAGAACAAACTTCAGGTATTGATCCTCATTTTTCCATTTGGTTTACAGCAGGGAGGGTCGCTTTGTTCTTGCATAAGCCAGGCTAGCTGGCCTGACATCCATTTTCCTGTCTCTACCTCTCATCTCTTAATAGTGGACGCTGGGATTACAACCATCCAGGCTATCACTTTTATGCGGGTTCTGGAGTCCTGAACTCAGCTCTTCAGCCTTGTGTACTTGCCCTGTGAACCTTCTCCATGCCTCCTTCAGCTATTCTCTCTGGTAGATGACAGTGTCTCAATTGATCCTGTAGAAGTATAAAGAACTGCACAGAAAGGAACTGGGCCATAGCTCGTGGTCAGAACACCTGCCTGGCATGCAGGAGGCCCTGAGTTCCAGTCCTAGCACTGCAAACATACCTAAGTAAATAAATCAAAAGAACTTACATGATAAAATCCGATGTCCCAAGAACATGCAGGCAGCAAGATCTCCACGGGCTGGCCACGGGTTTGCCCCTTGCAATATGTTTTGACTTCAAAAGAAGTCTTGAGGCTGTATGTGGTAACACAGTTCTTTAATTCCAGCAGAGATGGACAGATCTCTGAATTCAAAGCCAGCCTGGTCTACAGAGTAAGTTCTAAAACAGCCAAGGCTACACAAAGAAACTCTGTCTCAAGAAAAACAAGGAAACAAAAAAAAAGTTTTTAAGGTTTAGGGCTGGAGAATGGCTTAGAGGTTAAGAGCACACATTGCTTTTCCAGAGAACTTGCATTTGGTTCTCAGCATCCACACCAGCATCCACACCAGCGACTCACAACTGCCTGTAACTCCAGCTCCTGTTGGATCTGACACCCTCTTCTGCCTCCTCAACCACACTGCACTACTCACCACTCGTGTGACATAACTACACAAACTGCACCACTCACCACTCATGTGACATAACTACACACACACACACATTTTTACTTATTTTTAATTTATTTCTAATTTTTATTTTTTTTAAAAAAATATTAAGCCAGGTGGTGATGCACACCTTCAATCTCAGCATTCAGGAGGCAGAGGCAGGCAGATCTCTGTGAGTTCAAGGCCAGCCCGGTCAACAGAGCAAGTTCCAGACAGCCAGGGCTACGAAGAGAACCTTGTCTTAAAACAAACAAACAAACAAATCTTTTCTGACTGAGTAGGTGGTGACAATCTGGGTTTGGGTTTGAATTTATGTTTCCTTGACTCCTAGAGAGGAAGAATTTTATGTTACATATTAGTCATTTTCATGGCTTCTTCTGTGGGCTATCTGTTCCCAATTTACTAATTTACAGTGAGAAATGTCACTGCCAAAGGGACCGGATACATGTGTCCTGCTGCCAACACTTAAGTTCCCTGTAGGCACAGTCCACAGAAAGCCAAATCAAATCAGATGCTTGGTAAGCAAGAGAGGAGGGAGGGGCTGGTGATGAAGCCTCGTGGCTGATGGCGCCCTGAGACCTCCCTCTGGGGTCCTTCCTGTCTCTATCTACTGCCTTCCTGTGTATCCAGCCTTTCTTCAGAGGGAGAGTTGAGAGTCAGAAGTGTTACTATAGGTGCATACCTGTAATCCAAGCAGGAGGAGAAAACGGGTGCTCAATGCTAGCCCAACCCCAGCTCTGTAAAGACTTTGAAGCCAGCCTGAGCTATATGGGACTCTGGTTAAGAATAAGAAGGAGGATAGATGAATGCTACTGCATTCAGAGCAGGCCCCTGTCATCCTAGCTGCTGAAGAGGCTGAGGCAGGAGGATGGTTTGAGCCCAACAGTTTGAGAGCAGCCTGAACAAGAGCCAGAGAGGGAAGGAGGGAGGGAGGGAGGGAGGGAAAAAGGGAGGGACCCAGAGAGGGAAGGAGGAGGGGAAGAGAGAGAGAGAGAGAGAGAGAGAGAGAAAGGAGAAAGGGAGGAAAGGAGGGAGGGAAGGAGGGAAGAAAAGGATGCCATTGCAGTCACTTGGGGCTCCCTCTGGCCTAGGGTTCCCCCTTTTTTTCCTTCTTGGTATGTTGTTGTTGTTGTTGTTGTTGTTGTTTAGAGACAAGGTCTCACTCTGTAGTCTGAGCTGACCCTGAATTCATAACAATTAACATTTCTTCCAGCCATGCATGTATGTTCCTGCCTCGTGTGTGTACCTGATGCTGCTCTCAAGAGCCAGATTCGAGCGTTAGATCTCCCTGAAACTGGAGTTACTACAGATGCTGTGAGCTGCTGTGTAGGTACTGGGAATCAAACCCAGATCTCTGGAAGAGCAGCCAGTGTTCTTAGCCACTGAGCCACCTCTCCAGATCCTTGCTGTCCCCTCAGAGGACAAACTTAGCTCTCTTTGCCCCACCCCCACCCCCAGCCTCAGTTGCACAGCCATTCCCAGGACATTTACAAAGCACAGTTGATACTTTCAGGGTGTCTGCCTTCCTGGTTCTTCACAAACATAAGCAGGGCTGGGCTCCGTGAAACCCCGTGTCGTGTTCCTTGGGCGGAGCATCTGTACACAGAGCCTGTGTGATTTTCTTTCCTTAGTCTTCAGACAGTTCTCTGACCTCTGGAAGGTTAAGACTCACTGAGACTGAGGCCTTTGAGCATGCAAAGAGGGTGAGGAAAAAATAACAAGTATGAAGTTCTGGGTTCAAATCCCAGCACCACAGAGAGGGCAGGAATCAGAGAAGAGCTCTCGGAGGAGGGTGGGCGTAGAGAAAAGATTGCTCAGGGAGCTGGGAGGAAACAGGATGTGAGGTGGGCAAGCCTGAGGCCCTCTTGCCTGCAGCTTGTAATAGCCTCTTCCGCTCAGCCTGGGCCCTCTGGCTTGTTCTCCACCCCAGACCTCCACAGTCCAAGCTGGACTGAGTCACTCCCCCCTCAAGCCTTCCAGGTGGCCATTTGTGAAAAGATTCAAATTCCTAAGGACACCAGGCAAGCCCTCACAGCATGAGCCCCAACTTTTCCTTCCAGGCTTAGAGACTTAGATTCCAGTTCTAGTTTGCCACAGCTGTGGGTAGCAAATCCTTTGGCCTGTCTAGACTTGTCTCCTCATCTGTGTAAGAGGCACCTTGGGTTCACCGTCTTATAGGGCTGCTGACTCTGTAAAGGGGTCTTTTTATAACAGTAAAATAATGTCATAATGTGCTTATAAATATAATTATTTAGCCGGGCAGTGGTGGTGGCGCACACCTTTAATCCCAGCACTCAGGAGGCAGAGGCAGGTGGATCTCTGAGTTCAAGGCCAGTCTGGTCTACAGAGTGAGTTCTAGAACTGCCAGGGCTACACAGAGAAACCCTGTCTCAAAAAACCAAAAGTAAGTAAATAAATAAATAAATAAATAAATAAATAAATAAATAAATCAATCCTGGGCTGGTGAGAGGGCTCAGAGGGTAAAGGTGCTTGCAACCAAGCCTGACCAACTGAGTTCAACCCCCTGGACCCATACGCAGAACGGAAGAACCAGCTTCGGCAAGATGTCCTCTGCCCTCCACATGAGCACCCCCACATATACCACACATACCCCAAATAAATAAGTGAACCTTTACCATTTTAATATCATTATTTCTATTAGAATGTAAATATAAAACCTAAAATCTTGAAGCGACTTGAAGCCCTAATCAGGAGGCAAGGGTGGCAGCCATACCCTCTCCAGGGAGAAATCTAAAACTTAGGACACGCTATACTCAAAGCATCATGTTGTCTTGATGAGGCCGTGGAGTACGGTCCAATAAACATACATGGTGAGCCGGTGGAGTACAGCTCAGATCACTGAGCTCTGCTGTCCTAGAGCTGTGTGGCCCACAGCGAGTTACAGCTAGCGACCATCTACTGACCCTGAGAATTGCGGTGGAGCACAGTGAGCTGGGAGTGCGTGACTACTGTGAGCCTTTTCCTCTCGGTCGCAAAGACATCGAGCTGAAGAGGGGCTGGACAAGAGGTACTGAGCCTTGGTCTCTTTATCTGCCAATGCAAAAAGGGGAAACTGAGACCTCCTGCAGCAAGCATGCCATGTTCCATGATGTTCATGGGTGTTCCATGAACATCTGTGTCTGTCCCAACCTGGCAAGGGGCATGGACACCAGCTCGAAAGTCTTAGCAGAAAGCGTGGCATTTGGCCCTGCTCTGTAGACAACTGAGAAGGACTCAGAGAAGGAAAAGAGTCTGAGGAAGGTTCCGGAGCACGTGACCCGCTTCTCCCATCAGCAGCTCTTGTACAAACAGCATGCTTCCTCTGTTCACTAGTCCTGCGGACCGCACATGAGGAATTTTTTTCTCTCCTCCTTTTTTTTTTTTTTTTTTTTTTTTTGCTGATTAAGTTCCCCCAAAAGCCCCTTAAGAATTTTAATAAGAAATGCAAAAATCAACAAAAGTGCAGCAAAGCCTTTCCTGTTATTAAATAAGGGAAAGTAAATATTGCAGATCGGACATATTTCATAAGAGGATGTTATGTTTGGGTGGGAAAAAAATGAGAGAGAAAAGAAAAAACTAATTTGCTTTCTGGCAGCAAATGTGTCTTTGCTGAAATTTGGTTTTGAATCTGATGACTGGAGCATTGTCACTGGCTTGCCTGGAATTCAGACCTTTGACCCGTGAGGTGAGTGTGCTCAGACAAGCAGGAAAGCTTTAGACCTCTGCCCTGTGAGGAGAGAGCAGAGTTCTTTAGCCACCCAGGAGATTATGGCCCATGGAGGGCCACAAGCAAGACAAGAGCAGCCAGGAACAAAGAACACTTGGGTGTTGAGAGAGAAAGCAAGACAAATGTTCCCTATACCACCATTTTAGAAAGAAGGATGATGTCATAAACGGACAGCAGTACCATCTCCTCAGCACAGTGAGAGGGCCTGCAGTGACTGAGGGGTGAGGGGGAGACCAGGGCTTGCATGTGGCATTGGCTGTGTCTTCTGTGTTAGCCTCAGTAAAACACATAGCTGTTCTGACTCTCAATCTTTAAAATGGAGATAGGGGGCTGAAGAGACAGCTTACTGGGGAAGAGCACTGAGTGCTCTCACAGAGGTCCCTGGTTCAGATACAAGCACACATATGGTAACTCACAAATGTCTGTAACTCCAGGTCTAAGGGATCTGACCCTCTCTGCTGGATCCACAGACAGACACTACACACCTGTGGTGCACATGTATACATGCATACAAGAAATCAAATAGAACCTAAAACAGATAAAAATGAGTGAATGAGTTGATGAATGAATGAATGAATGAATGAAATGGAGGGAACGAATATCATCTGCTAAGAGAGGCGAGGTGAACACATGTTGCTGCTCTTGTTGCTATGGAAGAACCCCTCCTAGAGGAAACAACTTAAGAGAGGAAGGGTTTGTCTTGGCTCACAGTTTCAGGGAACACAGCCCAGCAGGCATCTCGGCGGGGTCTGTGTCGGTGCTGCTTGCAGCTTTCACACTGTGGTAGACCAGGAGGCAAAGGCTCAGGCGGGAACCCCATGACTCACTTCTGCAGCTCTACTACTCCCTAAGGTTCCATGGCCCCCCCAAAACAGCCTCTAGGCAGAGACCAAGTGTGCCAGCAGGGGGCTCTTCACACACAAATCCTAAGAGTGAGGAATAAGAGAGCAGAAAATGAACCCCGAAAGCAACACACTCAGCTCAACATGCACAGTCTGACAGGGGGTGGGGGAGACATAAGAGAAAAAGGTCACAGCTGTTCATTGAAGAGTGGAATGTGCTCTGAGGAATAAAAGACTCAGTTTACTCATTTATGAAAGGTTCACCCCAAATTCTGCCACACATGCCTCATCCACCTAGCCTTCACACGTAGGCTACATGATCTATTCTGCCGCACGTAAACTAGCCTGCTACACATGAAAGCTATGTATGGCATGGCCTGCTGCATGCTAAGGCTCTGTGGTCTAGCCTGCTACACACCAACGCACTGCCTCCTGCCTCCCCATCTGCCATTGACCAAAACATCACTGTGCAGCACAGGAGGTCACTTGATTGCTTCTTTCTCTGTCGTGATCCATAGAACACTGGTGCTCATGATTTTGCATGCCGGGTCAGCACTGCCCTGGAAAACAAAAAGCAAAAGTGAAAACTGGGTTTGCTTTCTGGATGGAGCACCTGGCATTAGAAAGTGGGTGCCATGGGATTGTAAAATGGTACAACCACTATGGAAGGCAGTCTGGCGGTATCTCAGAAAATTGAACATAGCGTTACCTAGGGACCCAGCTATACCACTCCTGGGCATATACCCAAAAGAAGTTTCAACATACAACAGGGACACATGCTCCACCATGTTCATAGCAGCCTTATTTATAATAGCCAGAAGTTGGAAAGAACCCAGATGCCCTTCAACAGAAGAATGGATGCAGAAAATGTGGTACATTTATACAATGGAATATTACCCAGCTATTAAAAACAATGAGTTCACAAAATTCCTAGGCAAATGGATGGAGCTGGAAAATATCATCTTGAGTGAGATGACCCAATCTCAAAGGAACATACATGGTATGCACTCACTGATAAGTGGATATTAGCCCAAAAGCTCACAATTTCTAAGAATCTTCATATAGACCACATAAAACTCACATAGAAGAAGGAAGACCAAAGTATGAATGCGTTGGTCCTTTTTAGAAGGAGCATCAAAAGTTTCAACCAGAGCTCCCAAAGTCTAAACCACCAACCAGAGAGCACAAAGGGAGGGACTCAAGCACCTGTATAGGGAATTGAGGGTGACCTGGTTAGACTCCAGTGAAAGTGGAGGGCCAAGGTCCCCAAAAGTTTGGATCCCCTACTGTGTTGGAATTCGAGAGCAGGGAGATGGGACTGGGAGGATGTTTGGAGCACACCATCACAAAAATTAGGAGGAAGGGTAGGGGATAAGGGATTTGGGGGGAGAATGAGAAAGGAGACAACATTGAAAGGTAAATACGTATAATACCCAATAAAAACCCCACACAGATAAAGGATTTAAAAAAAAGGAAGTCTATTTATTTTAAATTAATTTCAAAAGTTTCTAGGAGATGCAAATTGGCTAAGATACTATTTTAAGCTCTCCACAAAAGAATTTAAATCTCTGTTCAATATTCTCAAGAGAGAGGTAAACCCTAACTTCCTCAACAGTTAATTGACAAAAGAGAGGTAATCTCACAAAAAGTAGAAAAAGCTAATCGATATATCATATAGTCTGATTGTCAGTGGAGCTATAAAAGTCCTTTGACAAAAGATTATTAATATAGATTTATATATCCTTAAATAAGGCCTTCATGACTCTCTGAGTGTGGAAGGACCAACTGTTGGCACTTCTGCCCTGATTTTACAAGAACTCTGAAAAATTGGCTTTAAAAACAAAAGAGGGGGAACGGTACCCCTCAGAAGGAGTCCCCCTGAAATACTCTCCATCATGCCTTGTTCACTTTTCTCTCTCTAAAGCTGAAAGCTCATGGCAAATCTCTTGCTGACCATGTTGGTGACCTCGGGCACCACCAAGACCAACAAAACTTTGCCACAGATATGGGGAAGGACCCTCATACCCATAAAGGGAATGCCCCAGTCCCAGTTCCCTTATGGAGCCGAGGACTGATATGCCTGCCCAATACCACAGAAGGCACAGCTAACCGGCTACCACAAATATTAATGAAAAAAATAGATACCCTCACAAAGCCAGGCCCAATCATAAATACGATCAATAACAATTTACATCCAGGGAAGAGAAATCTCCCTGAGAATCCCCTTCTTTTTTCTTTCCAGGTAAAATTGAATCACCCGTGATGCCTGCTATTAGAAGTTCTAACCCAGATGGACCAGAAGCCAGGAGCCTCGCCCTTACCCTCACCCCCTACCTTTTCCCACCTGCACAAGGTCCCCTGAAGCTGGGCAACTGCAAGATCCTGCTTGGCAACTGCAGATAGACTCAAAGCAGGGTACCATATCATCTGAAGAATAGCAGGGAGACCATAACTCAAGCAGTGTACCATATCTTCTGAAGAATAGCAGGTTGCAGTCCTCCTCGCCCCCACGAATAACCAGGACCCGCCGGTCGGGTCAAGTGGCACCCAGACGTGGGGCTCGAGGCACGGACCCATCCGGACGGACCCTCATTGAGAGGATGTGCGCACGACATCAAGATTGAGCAAGACAGAGATCATCGCCCGTGACCTGTCGTCCACGGAACCAGGTTGATGCTGCCATCAAGAAGGCAGTTGAAGTTCATTACCATCAGCTGAAAATTGCAGAGGATCCAGAAGTGACTCCGCAGGAGACTGACACAGCTGTCAGCTCCCCTGCCTCCCCCTACGGTCGACCCCTAGACTTCCACGCCCTCCAGAAGGGTTCCTGGTATGCCTGGCTTTGCCCTCATTTCTCTCGCTAGAGAGCTTGGTCTCTTGATCACCACAACAAAAATTGGCTTTTTCCTAAACCAAGGCCACCCTTGATATGGCCGCTAACATTGGGGAGCCTTCCTTTATGACAATATTACACCCCAAACTGTCAAATGGTTGGTAACTTGAACATTTACAAGAGACTAGGATGGCTGTGAGTTAGTCCAATGACGGGATTATTGTAGGTCCACTTCCCAGGGGCCCACCCAATGCAGCCGAAAAGGAGTGCGTGGTGCTGGGAGTGGGTGCAGCCTACATGGCCTAAGACAAGGCTCTCACCCTCCTTTCACCCACATCAGAGTCCCTTGACGTTGCCCATCGTCGACAGCCTAAAGCCTTCGACCATCGATGTGACTCGTCTCACATCAGTGTTTTGGGGTTGTGAACTTGTCTAAGACCCCCCATAATTAGACATCCAAATTCAAAACTCACATAGTTGGGATTGAACATAAGACGCCTTCTCTAACTAAACAGAGAAGGGGGAGATTCCAGAAGCCAGGACCCTTGCCCTTACCCTTACCCCCTACCTTTCCCCACCTGCACAATGTCCTCTGAAGCTTGGCAACTGCAAGATCCTGCTTAGCAACTGCAGATAGACTCAAAGCAGAGTACCATGTCTTCTTAAGAATAGCAGGGAGACCATAACTCAAGCAGTGTACCATATCTTCTGAAGAACTGCAGGTAGATCATAATTCAAGGCAGTGTACCATATAGACCATGACATGTTTCAAGGCACAGGCCAAGAAGATTTTGTACTTTTCCACCACCTGGACCCTCTTACCCCCTCCACTTGTAAAACATGCTATAAAAAAAAGCATTTCATGTTCAAAAAATAAAAAAATAAAAAAAATAAAAAAAAATAAAAAAAAATAAAAAAAAAAAAGAAAGTGGGTGCCAGCCAGCAAGGTCACGTGTGACCACAGCTTCAGAGAAAATCATCAAAGCAAAGGACAGAGGGGAAGTGAGCTCAAGATGTGGCCGCTGCCAGCCAGAAGCTTCCACGATAGAACTACCCAGTCCTGGCCTCTGTCCTGTGCCCTCCCTGAAGGGAACCAGCAGACTCAGAACTGTATCTATCTCACTGCAGGAGTGACAGCAACAGGGGTGGATAGCTGGGCCCTGCAAATGCTCGTGACTGGGACCTCACCAGCTACAAATCCTGGGACCAGAACTAGGGCTTCATCCTTCCTGACTATTCTCAGGCCACAGAGTGCCGCCACCACCTTCAGACCCCAGACAGGAAAGTCTGGCTTCTGTTTACCTCCCTGAAGCATCTTTTGTATTTACACAAATAGGAGAAATAATGTGGCATCCCCACCACCCAGATTTCTTTCTATGTTTTTTTGTTTTGTTTTGTTTTGTTTTGTTTTTAAGAAATGACACATTAGAGACAAAATTAAAGTTCCTTTATCCACTGCCAATTGGGTACCATGGATGACTGGGTATTGGTATATGATCATATCCATATGTATACCCAGTGTGTGGTGATTTGTGTTTTAATTTTCATAAGTAGGATAAATATGATCCTGCATCTTTATCATGTGTTTGAAATTTGCCTATCAATACACTTACGGAGAAACATATTAAAAAGCTAGTTTGTTCATTTTCACTGCTGCACAGTATTCTACTCTACAAATGCTGTACAGTCTGTGTCCGTGGCATATTTTATGAATGTGCCTTCCATACAGGGAGAGACAGTCAGGCTCTTTCTCTCAAAACATACACATGCACACACAAGCACATACAAACATACATGCACACACACACACACATGCACACTCAACTACGTGCCACCTGTTTTGATTAAAAGGAGGAGCGTGGCTGGAGAGGTGGATCAGCATGTAAGAGTGCTTACTACTCTGCCTTAGAACCTGAGTTCTCTTCCCAGCACCTACACCCAGTGCCTCAACTGCCTGTCAATCCAGCTCCAGGGGATCCAACTACCCATTCTGGCTTCCCCAAGCAGCTTGGCCCATGCACACACAAATAAATAAATAAATAAATAAATAAATAAATAAATAAATAAATAAATTTATTTCCTTTTAAAAAGTCATTTGGGACTGAGAGACAGCTCAGTGATTAAGAGCACTCATTGTTCTGTACTGCAGAGGACTGAGTTCAGTTTCCAGCACCCACGTCAGGTAGCTCACAATCACCTGCCTGTAACTCCAGCCCCAGGGGGATCCAACCTCTGGCCTCGTTGGGCACCAGCATTCTTGTGCACAAACCAATACACAAGACACATATACATACACGGTTTTGAAAAGAAAATCTTTGTATCTCTTCGAGTAGTTCACACACGTTTCTTTAAGAAATTGGCCCCACAGTAGGACATGGTAGAAGGTTAAAGGAAGGCAAGAGACAGGTAGGCACAACAATCCTGGGATCCAGCATCCCCTTGAGTGCGTCAGCTCTGTGTGACCTTGGACAAGTCATTTAACTGTTTCCTTCTAGCGAAACCGGTGTTCTGATTTCTAACTTAGAGGATCTTGAAAAGGATCAAGCTCGTGTCCCTCTAAAAAGGTGCGGGAATGGGCCACGTGACTTGTTTCCCTCAATACTACTATGGTGATCTGGATTGTCTTTGGTTTTTATTTTTTCTGACAATCACAACAGACTAAAGGCAGAGGCTGGATACCATGCAAAGGCCCAGCAACCGAGAACCTTGAGGGCTCGCTGTTCACCCGGTGATCCCGACGAACCCTCGCTTCTCAGCATGTGAAATAGGCGTGTCACCCCCTTAAAAAGCTGTCGCAGAGCTTCTAGCAGCACGGGTCTCTCCTTTCCTGTAGCTCAACAGATTCTCCCTCAAAGCTGTGAAGGGCAGAAGGCTTGTTCTGCCGGCGGGATGAAGCTGGATCACGTCCCTGGATTGGGTAGATTTGGTGTTTGTTTCTCAGCTCTGGTTCTGATGAGGACGGTTCTCATCAGCACAAGAAGGCTTCACCTGGAGTGGTTGAAGTTTGCTGAAATACCGCCATCTCGTGGTCGCGATCCAACACTGCAGGGTCCGGCCTCAGGAAAACAACGGTGCGACAGGGGCTGCCCAGCCCTGCTCAGAAATGCGACCGGCTCCCCATTGTCTGCGGGGTAAAGTCCGAAAGCCAATCCTGGAATTCAAGCGCCTCCACAATCGGCCCCGCCTTGCCTATCCGGCCTTATCTCGACTCCGACCTCCTGCCCTGGCCAGGCCCAGCTCCTCCCTGAACCTCCAAGCTGAGTCCAGCCTCTCACTATGGCCAGCCTCGTGCTCTAGACAACAATCAGCCCAGCTTCTAAACCAACTCTTCCAGGAAGCCCTCCTGGTCCATCACCACATCTAGAACCCTACCACCATCACCTGCCTTCCCACAAACTCTTACAGAGTCGTGTTTGTTTCAACACTGAATGCTTGTGTCGGGTACTTGACCTAAGCCCCATGGGGAGCCTGCTCTGGTCCCAGCCACTAGCGACAGAGACAGAATTAGTGGCACCCAACTCACAGACGTGCTCTGACAACCACACGACGGCCATAGTAGAGGTGAGAAGGATGGCTAGATAAAACACAGGGCATCTAATTGAACTCGAACTTCAGATTAGAAAACTGTTGAATCTATACACCACATTGCATGCCTATAATCCCAGCACTTGGAAGATGAAGGCAAGGTCAGGAGTTCAAGGTCACCCTGTGCTACATGCAGAATTTGAAGCCAGCAACATCAGACTGTTTCTGAATGGAGAGAGAAAGAGAGAGAGAGAGAGAGAGAGAGAGAGAGAGA
>NW_021620771.1:3827946-3855456 GCF_004785775.1 Grammomys surdaster | reverse complement strand
GAGGGAGGGAGGGAGGGAGGGAGGGGGGATTTTGATTATGGCTGCTGCTAGGTATGGTTGAGGAGTAAGTTTATTATAGATATAAGGGAGAGATAGCCAGAGGCAAACACATCTGGGAGAGTCCAAAGTGGTCACGACCCTGAACCATATGGTGAGAGAGGAGCAGGGAAAGGAGAGAGGGGAAGCAAGTACAACAGCCAGGAGGCCAAAGGTACAAAATGGGAGGCAGGTACAAAAATGTCTGAGTTCCATAGGGAAGAGTCTCTGGGAGAAGGGCAGCCCTAGCCCAGCCCCTGGGCTGGAGAGTTCAGGGTAGAGGGCAGGGGTATGCCAGCCATACCCTGTAACAGGTAGGTGTGGAGAGCTGCATAGTGCTGCGCCCTTAAGATGGCACCGGTCTCCGCCTTCCGCCATCCCGATGGTGAGTGCTCTTATGAGTAAACAGGTCCTTATTTGGCTGTGGCTGGCGATCTGGCTTGTCTCCGTGTGTGTGGACCTATCTGCTGTTGCCACGTGGCAGACGGGGGTAGACTAGTCCTAGAGTACTTAAGCCTGGGAGACGCTTCCCCTGGGGTCAGAAGATTGTTCAAGGTTCCTGAATAAACTACTTGGAGAAGAACTCGTGTGCCACATCATCCTTGCTGAACAAGGGTGGGCGCAACAGGTAGGGACTAAGGGATGCTGGGAGAACCTGGTGACCAGGTCTACTTTGATATGTTAAATAGGCGCTTGTCCCAAGTTTGAAATTTAACAGTTAACAGTTTCAAACCCCTTTCCACCCCCACCCCCACCCCCAACAGAAAGTATGTAGGGAAGGATAACTTTTTTTTTTTTTAATATATTTCAAAATTATGTGGTGGTTCCATTCATGACTTGCATTAAGACTTGGTGTCCCCAGACAGTTGGGACACCTTTAATCCCAGCACTCAGAAGGCAGAAGCAGGTAGATCTCTGAGTTTGAAGCCAGTCTGGTCTACAGAGTGAGTTTCAGGACAACGAGGGCTACACAAAGAAACCCTTATCTGGAAAAACAAAACAAAAACAAACAAACAAAAGACTTGAAGCCCATTTCCAGCTGTGTTTACTATGTAGTAGACAGATGACCTTTATACTGATAGAAATGTTTGCTTGTTTTATTCTATCAAAAATAGTGTATACCTTTAATCCCAGCACTCAGAAGGTGGAGGCAGCCAGATCTCTGAGTTTGCAGACAGCCTGATCTACAGAGTGAGTTCCAGAACAGCCAAGGCTACACAGAAACCCTGTCTCAAAAGATAGATAAATAAATAGACGGATGGATAGATAGATAGATAGATAGATAGATAGATAGATAGATATTCCATAAATCTCCCCTACCTGGTAAAACTTTTGTTTATACAAAGCACTATTCCCAGAACCACACACATTCCCAGAACTTGATGACCTGAAAATCTAATTCCTTTCCTTCATTGTCTTTGCCTTGGATTCTTTTAAAACTAACCAATATCAAAAGTCTGTGAGATCGGGGGCTGGAGAGATGGCTCAGTGGTTAAGAACACTGACTGCTCTTCCAGAGGTCCTGAGTTCAATTCCCAGCAACCACATGGTGGCTCATAACCATCTGTAAAGGGATCCAATGCCCTCTTCTGGTGTGTCTGAAGATAGCAACAGTGTTCTCATATACATAAAATAAATAAATATTTAAAAAAAAAAAAAAGTCTGTGAGATCAGCCCCCAGCCAATGGAGAAGAGACAGAGGCATCACCTGTTATGAAGTTCCTGCCCCCCGAGTGCTCACTAGCCTGGTTTGGGTCTCAGTTACACCCTTTTGAAGAAATAATCACATTCTCCAGCTACTTTCCCTTCAGTCGTGCACTCCCTTATGTGACAGCTAGACTGTTTTCTGTCTGTTTCTAACACTACTCTGGAATTCTGAAATTAAGTGTGTGTGTCCTCAGAATGAGGCCTCACTTTTGCAATCCCTCACAGATTTGCTGAGTCAGCCATGTGCACACTCCCAGCTGAGGCTGCCCACAAGAAGCCCACCTTCTAGTTCCAGATCTCAGAACAACAAACAAAAGCATGCTTTCTGGGTTAGTGAATGCCAAGATTTCTACACTCTTGTGGGTTTTTACCCGTGATTTCAGTGTTTCAAATGCCCCCAAGCGGAGTGCTGAAGTAAGGCAGTGTTGCTCAGCCAGGAAATGTGATTTACTGGAGGAAATACGACTCAGATAAGCCCCTGGCACACACTAGTTACTGCACTGCTGCCTGTGAGGTCAATGTTAAGGAATCAGCAGCAGATAATGCAGAGACTGGCTTTAAATAGAACCACCAGCATGAAACAAGGTTATATCAACCACAGGATGAAAAAGCTGTGATCAGAGGCTCCCAGAAGCCAGCCCAGGGTTCTCCTGGGAAGAACAGGTCAATATTTGCTAACTTTATAGGATACACATGACTACCAGAAATAGAATCTACTACACAGTTGACACAAGCATGTGTGCCTGTGTTACACGTATATAATACATTAAGGGATTCATACTAGGATATCATGAGTGAGATCTTATATAATGTTTAAGGTTCTTGTTTTATTCATTTTTAAATTGATTTACTTTATGTTTATGGACGTTTTGCCAGGATGGAGAGATGGCTCAGCAGTTAAAAGCACTGACTGCTCTTCCTAGAGGTCCTGAGTTCAATCCCCAGCAACCGCACGGTGGGTGGCTCACAAGCATATGTAATGGGATCTTCTGGTGTGTCTGAAGACAGCTGCAGTGTACACATATACAAAAGGAAAAAAGTGTACTGCCACATGACTGTTTTGCCTACACATGTGTCTGTGCTTGGTGCCAAAAAAAGGGCATCAGATCCCCTGGGACTGAAATTACAGATGGTTGTGAGCCACAAAGTAAATTCTGTAAATTGGGCACAGGTTCTCTGGTAAAGTGTTCAGTGCTCTTAACCCCTGAGCCACCTCTGCAGCCCCTCTTGTTGGTGGTGGTTTTTTTGTTTGTTGGTTTGGTTTGGTTTTTTTGAGACAGGGTTTCTCTGTGTAGTCCAGGCTGGCCTCGAGCTCAGAGATCTGCCCGATTCTGCCTCCCGAGTGCTGGGATTAAAGGCGTGTGAGGACAGGACTCCACTTCCTGTTGTTCCTTTAAGAGATAAGCAAGGGTCTCAGTGTACTGCCGGGCCTTGAACTCCCAGCCTCAGATGATGCTAGCCCCTCAGCTTCCCTAGTATCTGTAACTATAAATATATACCACCATGCCTGGGTAAGGATTATTTTCAAATACTCCAACAAGGAAATCAAAGTTGAGATATGAAGAATATGAAAGAACAAGAAAGCAAAGGTTGGAAGTTTGAGAAATACATTTTTTATGTTATGTTTTGTTTTGTGTTTATGGACCCCAGGACCTCTGCATGCTAGGCAATTGCTCTGCTACTAATTCACACCCCCGCCTAGGAGAAAAAGGAAAAGAAAAGAACAGAAAAGAAAAGAAAGACAGGCTCTCACTATACAGTCTGAGCTGATCTGGAACTTGCTATCTAGGCCAGGCTGGCCTTTAATTCATAGAGATCTGGATACTTCTCCTTACCAAGTGCTAGGATTAAAGGCACTCACCACCACACCTGACACAATTTGTTTGTTTGTTTGTTTGTTTACTGCCTGTCTGTATTCTTTGTTTTACGTTTTGTTGTTGTTGTTGCTGTTGAGTATCTTTTGTGTATTCTTGAACAGTTTCACACAGTGTGTCTTGATTGTAGCCACCCCCAACTCTCCTCTCCCATCCCCTACCTGCCCACACATCCCTGCCTATCTTCATTCTCCTTGCCTTTTATCTTCTTGTATCCATCAGATACAATTAGTACTGCCGGCTAGAATGTTAACTGATCTTTCAGGCTTGATCTTGGCCAAGCCTTACGTAGGTAACAAGTCTTCTGTGAGTTCGTGAAGACCATGGGCTCTGTCATGCCCAGAAGTCAACATTTCACAGCATCCTCCCATCCTCTGGCTTGTGCCTTCTTTCTGCACCTCCCCCTTTTCAGTGTTTCCTCAGCCTCAGCAAGGGTTTATATAGATATCCCATTTAAGGCTGAGCACTCTGCAGTCACTTGGCAGCATTTTGATCAGTACTGAGTCTGTATTGTCACCACCACCTTCTGCAGAGGGAAGCATCTCTAGCCAGGGATGAAGGCAGCACTAATCTGTGGGTATAACTAAAACATTTGGAAGTAACAAGACACTAGTAGGCTTCTTCTTAGAGTCGTTGACCTCCTGAGACACTGGCTTTTAATCAAGTTTACAATACCAGGCATGACTTTTCTTTGTCGAACAGACCTCAGATCCAGTCATTAAGTGTTGGTTGCCTCTGTAACCTTCCAACCATTATTGCTCCAGTGGGCACATCTTCCCTTATAGCATTGGGGTTCATTATTGAATAAAATCTCGTATCACACTGAGTTCAAGGCCAGTCTGGACTAGTGAGCTCCAGGCAAACCTAGGCTATACAGTGAGACCTATGTAACCTCAAAAGGGGGGAAAATGGATCTTGTGGGATTACTGTGAGGATTAAGGAGGGATAAATTACCTTCCTCTTTAGACTTAGCTGAGGGTTGGGGCGGAAGGTACCATCTGCGGTCCTGTGCGCAGGCGTGCTATGCTTGGACGCAGCCGGTCGATTTTGCGGCTGTGCGCAGCTGGTTTTGCGGCCGCACTGCTTGACGGCTGCAGCACCGCCCCCAGGTTGCCGGGTAACGGTGGGCGCGCGTGGCCGCCTAAGGTAAGACTGACGGGAGGTTCGGGAGCCGGCGGGTCGTTTGTGTTCTGTGTCCAGAGTGTGAGCGGCTTCAGGCGTGAGTGAGGTGGGAGCTGGCTGTCACTCAAGCGCGCATGGGGACAGCGTCCTGAGGGCTACCGAGCACTTCGCTCTCGCTGACAGATGCCGTCTGCCGCAGACCCAAGCTGGTCTGCCCTGGCCCTAAGCCCTGCACCTCTCTGGAGTTGTGCATGGGAAACACAGATCAAAGTGTGTTTTCAAATGATGAGGAGCCCACGAGGGGCGAGGATGGGACGCAGTTGGCAGCGTATTTGTACTCAGCACCGCATCAAACCAAGCGTGCTGCTGCCTGCCTGTAATCCCAACTTTCAGAGCTGGAGGCAAGAGTATCAAGCTGTTTTTAAAGCTATCCTCAGCTATGTGTCACGTTTGAAGCCAGCCTGGGCTACGTGTGGCCTCATATAAATAAATAAATAAATAAATAAATAAATAAATAAATAAATAAATACCACGGGTTAGTTTTGCATTAGGGCGGCTTCTTTGACACCTGATCCAAGAGTGTTGGGAAATGATAGGGATCCACCTCTTCCCGTGTGGTTCGTGCTTGGATTGACACTTAGGAGCATATAAAAGGGGGTGGGCTCACCATTGGGTGTGATGGTTCATGCCTTTAGTCGTACTTAGCACATGAGAGGCTGGGGCAGAAAGATCATAGTTTAAAGCTAGCCAAAGCTACATAGCAAGACCATGTGTCAGCAAAACCAAAAATTTAAAATGAGTATTAGGCTAGCAGGTTAGGGGAAGAATAAAGGACGGATCTTGCTTTTGATGGACAGAAATATGCTTTGTGGTGCTTTGGCGTACGGCATGGCCAGGTTTCTCCTTAACAATCTTTGCAGGTACATTTACACACACACACACACACATGCACGCACACGCATGCACGCACATATGAAAGTTATTTTTTCACTTGTATAGTGGGAATAAAAACATGACTGAGCTGGGACTGTGGCTCCTTTGATAGAGCATTTTCTTTGAATGAGCCAGACCCTGGGTTCAATCCCCAGCACAAGGAAGAGAAGCAAGTAAAAGCCTTTATATACAGTCCTCCAGACCGTCCTGGTCTGGTCTACCCTATACATAAATACCTGCATCTATGTATCTGCACTGACATGTAACACTTGAGTGTTTGGTTCCCCAGGGAAGCCAGAAGAGGATATCTGATTCCCAGCAACTAGAGTTGCAGGTGGGTATAAGCCACCATGTGCATGCTGGGAATTGAACCTGGGTCTTCCGGATGAGCATCCAGTGTCTTAACTACTAGGCCTCTCTACATCCCCATGCATGGGTATCTTTGACACTCACTTGTTAGTTGTTCTAACTTTACTTCCTTAGTCCATGTTTCCCTGTCTTTACTGAAGTTCCTGGCTTCATGGGAAATTCCATGAACACCTTGGCCAAGGCTTGATGTTTCTGTTATTACTATCATCATCCAGTGTTTGCCTGCCTGTGTGTCTTGTCTGTGCTTAACACGCATGCAGTACCCACAGAGGCCAAAAGAGGGCATTGGATCCTTGGGACAGGAGTTACAGATGGGCCTGAGCTGCTGTGTAGATGCTGAGGATGGAACCTGAATCCTCTAAAGGAGCAGGCAGTGCTCCTGCCACATCGTTTCTTTTTAATGGTCATGAAATGTAAAAGCCACCCACCTCCTCAGGCCCAACTCTCTCTTGCCTAATGAATGCTGGTTTGAGGGCAAGGGCATCCAGGTCATCAGTCGTATTTTGTCCTTTGTGAGGGATTATGTAGGTGACCTGAGAACTCCCTGTAACCTCTCAGTTTAAGTCATGTGTAGACCTGACCCTAGACAGCTGCAGGTTCAAATCCCCCACCTACCTAGCAAAGCATCTTTCAGTTGGAATGTACATATTTGCATGGGCTGTGGCTCAGCAGTGCTTTGTGCTGGTCGCTGGCAGCAGCTCCATGGTACATCAGACTTGCTTTTGTGTGTGTTCCACGCTTGTTTTGTCTTCTTGGGTCAGGATAAGACCCAGAGTAAAGAGGTCTTCAGCTTCCTTGGATGCTCCTAGGTAATTCTCTACCTGGTTGGTAGCTGTGTGGCATCTTGCTCAGACCTAGCCCACAGTGAGCAGATGCAGACTGTGCCTGAGCGGGACCCACAGAGAGGTCCTGTTGCTGTCATTCACAGGGCCCTTTACAGGCCTCACTGACCCGAATGTTGCCTTGACTTTTAATGGCATGGCTGGTGCTCACTCCAAAACCAGTACCATCAGAGTATGGGTGATGCCACTCTGCCAGGTCCTGTCCCAAGCACTCGGTGAGCCATGGCTGTGAGAAGCTGGTTTTCTCCCCTTTTATAGGTGAACTACAGCCCAGAGGCTGGGGGACTTTGCCCAAGGTTTTACAGCTAAGATGCAGCTACTTGCTGATTTGGGTGTGTACACTGTGGAAGCTAGCACCCACGTTCACTTGTCAGATATTCTATCTTTACCTCCTTGGTCCATGTTTCCCTCTGTGTCAAAGTCTCTGCACACACCCACTGGCGTTTGGTGGGACATACTTGGCCCTTAAATGACAGTGACTCTGCTGTAATTCACAGATTTCCTTTTTAAAAGTGGGAGCCAGGCATGGCGACTCACACCTCAGATCTCTGCACTTGGAGAGTAGAGATGGGGACCAAGACTACATAGTCATCCTCACCTGCATGGTTCAAGGTCAACCTGGACCACACAAAACTTGTCTCAATAAAGCAAACAGAGAACCCTGATGACTGACTTCCCCCGGGGAATCTGATGTTTTTCAAGGTGGATCTTCAGAAGACGGATGTCTCACCAGACTAATTCTGCCGAGGACACAGTCTTGGTTTTATCTCTTCGTCCACTTTACATCCAGTACTTCTGAGTATTAGCAGTCCCTGGGAGATGCCGAATGTTTGTTGGTCAAGGAAAAGAAAGTATGTTGTCCTTAAAGGCAGGTTAGCAGCTACAGTTAAAATAATGGCACTGGCTTCTTAGAGGTCTTAGCGTCTGAGATACCTCAGTGACCGATGTCCTTGTTACATGGTATCTTCTAGTTCATTGTTTGACAAATATTCTGCTTTTCCTCAAGAGACCACGTGATCCTGGTTCTGAGTGGGCTGGCTCTGTTGTTCTGCAGTTACTGAGTGGGTTCCTTCCCTTGTCCTCTAGAGACCTGTTATCCTTGCAGAATGGCAGAGGCAGTGTTCCGTGCTCCGAAGAGGAAAAGAAGAGTGTATGAGAGTTACGAGTCACCACTGCCTATCCCCTTTGTTCAGGACCAAAGTCCCAGGAAGGAATTCCGCATATTCCAGGCTGAAATGATTAGCAACAATGTAGTGGTGAGGGGCACAGAAGACATGGAGCAGCTGTACGGGAAGGTAAGCCCTTCCCAATTCCTTCCCAGAACAAACCATAAGCCAGCTCTCAGGCTTCAACTGTGAGCCTGAGAACTAGACACGCCCAACCACAAACCCACATTCCAACAACACGTAGGGTAAAGCTGTGTAAAGACAAAGAAGTAATTTACAGAAAGATAATGAGTAAAAACTTGACAGTCACCCCCCCACTGACTTCTGTCCCTTCTCAGAGGTCACTATAGTGGCACGGGGCCCATGAGCCAGGGCCTGTGGAAAGTTCCCCAACATCTCTGCTCTCTGTCCTTGCTGGGCACTTGTTAGGCAGGATGACAAATGAGACCCACTCTCCATGTCCTTCTTATTGCTGGGACATTTTAAAAGCCAGTCTGATGGAGAGATGGCTGAGCAGTTAAAAGCAGTGACTGCTTTTCCAAAGATCTCAGATCTGATTCCCAGAGTTCCAGTTGATCAATAGCCTCTTCTGGCCTCTGAAGGCTCCAGGTATATGTGATATGCAGATAGACATACATCCAGGCAAAACACCCATACACACAAAATTTAAATGATTGGCTCTTAAAAAGTAATTGTTTTTTTTAACATAAACTGATTAAGATATAGTTTATAGCCTTATAAGGATGTTCACTCCTTATAAGCATACCTTTAATTCAGTGACATTATAAATTTATGGAGTAGTTTCCTGTCACCACAGTCTAGTGTTAAGGTTTGCTAGTTTGGTTTGGTTCTGGGGTTTGCACTGAGGGTCTTGTGTTCCACCTCTGAACTGTACCTGTCATTCCCTCTGGAAGATATTTACCTATGACAGTGAATCCTGCTCCTGCTCCCAGCTCAGGACAGATGATGGGCATCCTGCTTCTCTTCTACATTCTTTAGAGCGTTTACAGTAATGTCAGTGGCCTCAGCCCTGGGGTCCCTGTGGACCTGTGCATTAAGGCCTCGTTGGGTCCTGTCTGCCTACAGTTCCCTGCTGAGGCCTTTGTTTGTGAATAAGGTAGAATGAGGCTTTACACATACTGGACAAGTTTTAATCATCTTATTAGTATTTGATTTTTTCTGTTCATTTATAATGAAAAGCAGGGAAATTATGTATTTAGGGGAACCAGCAGGAATGAGAGGAACACTTCCTCTCCAGAGTACAAAGGAATCCAAGAACACCTAGGTCTGCAGTGGTTATAGTTCTCACTCCTGAGCCCTATGTGGTTATAATTCTCACTGTGTTCCTGAGCCACATGTGAGAAAAGCTGCCCCTGCCTGTTCTGGTGCCTTCCGGATGCTGGACACAAGCCAGCGTAATTCATCATGAGAGAGAGGAGCTGGTACTGAACTGGGGGCTGCAGAGATAGATCCATGAGAAGAG
This sequence comes from Grammomys surdaster, assembly GCF_004785775.1. Lineage (NCBI taxonomy): Eukaryota > Metazoa > Chordata > Mammalia > Rodentia > Muridae > Grammomys > Grammomys surdaster. The sequence continues at coordinate 3,845,924 of NW_021620771.1, read as the reverse complement.
TACACAAGGTCCTAAGTTCAGACCCCAGCCCATGGGAAAGAACCAACATTGATGGCTTACAGATGTGCACACATACACCTACACACCCATGTGTACACACGTGTACCTACACACCCACGTTTGCACACATGTAACTGCACACCCACATGTAACTGCACACCCACATGTGCATACGGAACCTGCACACCCACATATGCACATGTGCACCTACACACCCACGTGTGCACACATGCACCTGCTCACCCACATGTGCACACGTGCACCTACACACCCACATATGCACACATGCACCTACACACCCACATGTGCATACATGCACCTACACACCCACATGTGCACACATGTAACTGCACACCCACATGTAACTGCACACCCACATGTAACTGCACACCCACATGTGCACATATGCACCTACACACCCACATATGCATACTGCACCTACACACCCACATGTGCACACATGCACATGAACACACACTACAGAGGTGGAAATGTATGATCATTAGGAAATCAGGGAAACATGAGGCTGTTGAATAGTTCTATTCCACTGCAGCTGCAGACCTGACAACTGGGCGTCAACCATGTTTCTTCTTGAAAGGGTTACTTTGGAAAAGGCATTCTTTCCAGAAGTCGTCCGAACTTCACACTCTCCAATCCCAAGCTGGCTGCCAGATGGAAAGGTAAGCCATGTAGCTTTCCTTTGGTGTTTACATGTCCTGGTGAGATGGTAAGTTCTGGAAGAGAGACAATACTGACAGCAAAGAACAGAGCAGCTATAAGAATTTGCATCAAAAGAGCTATTTGTTCTGTTCAGCTTGACTTTTTTTTAACTGTCTCACTACTTAGCCCAGGCTGACCTTGAACTCAGAATCTCCCATCTGCCAGCAGATCAGGCCAAAGGATCTTTTATAGTTCTTGGAAATGCATTTCACTTTCCTTCTGGAATGGTTAGAAGTCTTACACGAAGGGCCTTGATTTCAATCCTTTGCCCCTCAAAGACAGGAAAACTATTATTGAGGCTTTTTGGTTATGCTTTTGCCTGATAGGATGCTGTGTGTAAGAAGTTCTTGCCTGTGCTATTGTGAAAATGAGCTTGGTGTTTCATTTGCAGAGGTAGAATTTACAATAACCATGGCATTGTTAAACATTTTATTAATATGGGGCTGGTGGTGAGACAACTTGGTAGATAAAAGTGCTTATCACCAATCCTTATGACCTGAGTTAGATCTCCCGGATGAACCCTGTGTTAGAGTTTGTGTGTGTGTGTGTGTGATATACATATATTTATATATACATATGTATGTATATATGTGGGGATTTGTTCATATATATTTATATGATTTGTTAGAGTGGCTTACAGGCTATGGACCAGCTAGTCCAACAGTGGCTGGCTGTCTCCTGACAGACAGTCCAAAAATCCAACAGTCCTTCAGGCCACAATACTGAATGCCTTAGCTGGTCTTTAGTATACCTTGGAATCCTGAAGAAGTAGGCTCTAATGCCAGAGAAGGAATGCTGCAGTAGCAGGATAGATGTACTTGCCAGTGAGAGTGAAGGCATACAGGCAAAAAGCAAAACCTTCCTTCTTCTGGGGCTTCCTTTTATGTGGGCTGCCGTCAGAAGGAGTGGCCCAGATTTAGGGTGGGTCTTCCTACCTCAAGTCATCCAATCAAGAAGAACTCCTCACACCTGTATCCAGCTGCTTGCCTCTTTTTAGTTAATTCCAGATGTAGTCAAATTATCACAGACCCACATGGTGGAAAAAGAGAACTGATTCCTGAGTTGTCCTTTGACCTCTACACACACACACAAATAAATGGAATTTAAGATTTAAAACTAATTAATATGCATAACTCCTTAATTTACAATTCTTTTATCCTAATACATTTTCCAAGGCATCTTCATGACAATTTAACCAGTAGATTAAAACATAAAAGAAATTGCCAGGCATAGTTGTATATGCCTTTGATCCCAGGACTCGGGAGTTCAGCGCCTGCCTGGCTGGTTCCGAGATAACCAGAGCTACAGAGCCTGTCTTGAAAAAGCCACAAAATAAATAAATAAGTAGATACATACAAACATACATGCATGCATACATGCATACATACATACATACATACATACATTTATTTTTAAAATTATAAAAGAATTTCTTTAAAGCTAAGTATAGTGGCTCAGACCTATTGCTGGGAGCCAGCCAAGTCTGGAACGGTTTGAAACGGGACACAGTGTTGAATGGAGAGTTAGCTTTAAAGACAGATGGTCTCCCGACATAGTTTTGAAGACTGATGGTCTCAGAGATAGCTGTCTTAGGGAACAGTTACCTGCTGTTCAGCCTTCATGAGAGAGACTTGTCAATTTTCTCCTGTCAGAATGCCTCTGCTCAGCTGGGCGGTGGTGGCGCACACCTTTAATCCCAGCACTTGAGAGGCAGAGGCAGGCAGATTTCTGAGTTCGAGGCCAGCCTGGTCTACAGAGTGAGTTCCAGGACAGCGAGGGCTACACAGAGAAACCCTGTCTCGAAAAACCAAAAAAAAAAAAAAAAAAAAAAAAAAAAGAATGCCTCTGCTTCATAAACCACCCCAGAATCCATCTCAGCAGACTCATTGCCTCCTCTGAGGCATCGAGCTGAGGAGCCTCCAGTCAAACTCCCTTAGCCTGCAGGTGCGGCTTATCTCAGTGTTCTGTGACTGTGAAGAGAAACCATGACCGTGCTAACTCTTATAAAAGAAAGCATTTAGTTGGGGCTGGCTTACAGTTTCAGAAGATTAGTCTATTATCTTTATGGTAGGAAGCATGGCAGCATGCAGGCCCACATGGGGCTGGGGAAGCAGCTGAGAATTCCACATGCAGATCACAGACATCAGGAAGAGAGAAAGACACTATAGGCTTTTCAAAACCTCAAAGCCTGTCGCCAGTGACACACTTCCTCCAATAAGGCCACACCTACCAATCCTTTCAAATAGTGCCACTCCTTAGTAACCAAGTAAGTGTTCAAATATGAGCTTATAAGGGCCTTTCTTATTCAAACCACCACAAGGCTGAGTTTGGGAAAGGAGATAACTTATCCTAAAGGCAGAATGAGGAGTAGGAGTAAAAGGTAGACCATTGAGTGACCTGAAAAACACTTTGGAAGAAAGGCCTTGTCCTAGCTGACACCCAGAGGTCGAGCTGAAGCCAACTCCACACCCCAAACCACCCCACCATCAAGGGTCTCTCCAGCCACAAAGGGAAAATGAAATCTAAGCTTACACGCAGGGCCTAAGCATTCCACAGATGAACTGTCCCCTTACATATCTGTGCTTCTGAGCTGGGGCTAAGGCTCCTAGGACCCATCTGAGCCAGCAAGAGGTTGTGGATGCAGGGAAACATGGCGGTCAGAAGCTGGCTGTGGCCAGTAGACGGTTAGCATTAAGCTGTGTGACTGTGGATCTTGAAAATATCTGTCTTTTTAGGGTTTTAGTGGATTTTGTTCCCTCTAAGAAAGTCTGTATGGGGGCTGGAGAGATGGCTCAGTGGTTAAGAGCGCTGACTGCTCTTCCAGAGGTCCTGAGTTCAATTCCCAGCAACCACATGGTGGCTCACAACCATCTGTAATGGGATCTGATGCCCTCTTCCGGTGTGTCTGAAGACAGCAACAGTGTACTCATATACGTGAAATAAACAAACAAATAAATAAATCTTTTTTTAAAACAAGTCTGTATGGAACTAATAGAACGTCTTTCTGTTCCAGATGTGCAGACAGACATGCCTATAATCACCTCAGAGAAGTAAGTGAGGGCTACCTTGGCTTCCGTGTGGCTGTGTCTTCTCGGATCTGGTGTTAGGTAGTCTGTGATGACAACACTCTGTGCCTTCATTTTCTCGTACGAGTAGATAATGCTTGAGAACTGAGTCTGGATTTAATGTGGGTCAAATCCCATCTGCATGTGTCACTTGTTCAGGTCACCCTCCCAAAACACCAACTGCTGTCGTCTCTAGAATGTGTTATAAAGTCCTGAGACTTGGTGTTCTAAGTAGGTTTCCCAGAGGATGTGGGCAGATGGCCCTGCCCTCTTGCTTGCTCTCCACTGTAGAGTCAAAGGGTCTCACAGAAGTCCCTGTCAGTGCCTCTTAGACAATCTGGAAGCATTCCCCCAACTTCACAGTCACCTGCATGGTGCCTAACTGATCCCGATGGGTCACTCCCAGGATTTCTTCCCCCACAATCCCACGTACAGCCCAAGATACTGAGCCCACAGCCCTCTTCTCTGTGCCAGCTCTCATAGTCTTGGGTTCAGGGTCAGTTCCAGGATATCAAGGCCAGACCTTGAATCTCTCTGTAGCATGGGCTTTATCGGTCCCTTAATAAGACTAGGACTAAGTGGTGGCTCATGCCTGTAATATCAGCACTGAGACAGAAGGGTTGCTGTAAGTATAAGGACAACTTGATCTACATAGTGAGTTCTGGTCTAGCCTGGGCTAGAGAGTAGTCCTTTTTTCTTGAGGCTGTCTTGTCTTGCTGTGATGAAAAAACATGACCAAAGCAACTTGGGGAGGAAAGGGTTTAATTCTGCTAGTGTTTCTACACCATAGTTTATCATCCAAGGATAGGAATGCAAACATGGCCAAGAGCCTGGAGGCAGGAGCTGATGCAGGGACCATGGAGGGATGCTGGTTACTGACTTGCTCACTCAGCCTGCTTTCTTATAGCACCTAGGACCACCAGCCCAAGGATGGCCCCACCCACAATAGCTGGGTCCTCTCCCACCAGTCACTAATTAAGAAAATGCCCTACAGGTTTGCCTCCAGCCTGATCTTATAGAGGATTCTTCCTAATTGAAACTTCCTGCCCTTACATGAGTAGTAGCTTGCATCAAGCTGGCATAAAACTAGCCAGCAAGTCTCTTTTTCATAAAACAAAACGGGTGTCTATTCATCCCAAACCTCATTGTTTGTATGCTCTAGTTCAGACCCTAGCCCCTCTATAGAGCCTCTTTATGCTCTGCATAATGTCCACGTAAGTCCACAGTGATGTTCCCACATTCTAGTCCATGATGACAGACTCATGGCTGTGCCCTGCAGGCAAGCAGAGTATCAGGGAGGCATGTTCCCAGCCTAGCCTTGGAGCCAGCCTTACTTAGAGCCTGGCAGAACCTCCATCCCTGGATGCCAAGTGCTCAGGTCACCATACTCAAAGCTAGGATTCTAAAGCAAGATGGAGGCTGTGAGGACCCTCCTGATCATGCTGCTGTGGAGATAATGAGAAGCCACACCTGCCTGAGGATGTGAGTCCCAGACAGATGCTCCCTGAAGAGCATCACTTATTAGCACTGCAGTGTCTGCAGTCTGAGCGTCCAGAAGTGGTCCCAGCTCATTTATGTTTCCTTCAGCTGCACCCCAAAGGACCACAGGCTCAATGACTTAAAGCAACTAAAACGGATCTTCAGTTCTAGAAGCCGAAAGTCCAAAATGCAGTTATCAGCAAGGCCACCTCCCTCTGGAGGGCACAGGAGGACATTTCCTGCAAATCTCAGCTTCTGGTGGTGCCTGCAGCCCTCAGTGTTCTTGGCCAGTCCTGCTTCCAATATTCTTTCTCTCTCTCAATTTTGTGTGAGGAGGAATAGAAGTAGAAGCTACACCGTGGTGAAAGACAGAGTCCGAGCTAAGCCCCAAACATGTGCAATACCAGATTAACCATGTCTGTTGTTGTACAGGTTTCAGAGCAGCCTTGCCATGTTTCAGTCCTTTGGTGGGGGAAGGGGCACTTTCTTGAGACTGGGTTTCTCTGTGTAGCCCTGGCTGTCCTGGAACTCACTCTGTAGACCAGGCTGGCCTCGAACTTAAGAGATCAGAGTGTTGGGATCAAAGGCATGTGCCACCACCACCCAGCTATGTTTCAGTCTTTAAATCTAAGATTCAGCCAGGCCTGGTTGTACAGGCCTGTAATACTAGCTACTCAAGAAACTGAAACAAAAGAATTGGTAAGTTCAAGTCTATCCTGGATAAATCAGACCTTAAAAAAGGAAAAAAAAAAAAAAAGAGCAAGGTAAGGCTCAGTGGTAGGGCACTTACTTGCTCTTGCTTGCTGAATAGTAATACATGAATGAGTCAAACCAGTATACAGGGATGTATGCTCGTCTGTGCATAGGAAAACCAATGTGAACAGATTGGAATTCCAATAAGCCAAAGTGAAGCAGACACCAGCTTTCTAGGTGCAAAAGTCAGTTTGCCTGCTGGATAGTGTGTGCACCCCAATATATATCTGGGTATCTGAGCACACAGGTGAAATAGAGAAGGAATGAAATTACATGTATCTTCAAGGTGGGCAGAGCCACTCGTGTTTGCCACAGAGGTCAGCCTCCTGCTGATCTTTGGTTTGTAACTGTGTTCTCATGTCACAGGAACACACCCCAACAACATCCTGACACAGCCCTGTTGTCTTCACCAGAGCCTTTGTGCCTTGGCCAATGCTCTGCTCTTTGAGTATAGAAATTTAATGTGTTACTACTCTGAGGATTATTATGGGAACTCGTTTTCAAACGTTTGGACATGTATGTGATGGCTATCTTGGATGTCAGTTGAAGACTGCTTCTGTCAGATTGGTCTACAGAAGCATTCTTCTCAACTGCTGGTTGACGGAGAGCCCTGGACCTCTGTGAGTGGTACCATCGCTAGACAGATGGTTCTGGTCTGTATAAGAAAGCTAACTGATTGTGAGTTAGAGAGTGTGCCAGAAGCAACCAAAGTTCCTCCAAGATCTTTGCTTGTGCCATGTCCTGGAGCTCCTGCCCTGGCTTCCCTTCGTGGTGCCTGTAAGCTCTAAGGTGAAATAAACCCTTTCCCTACCAGTTGCTTTTGGTCAGAGTGTTTCATCACAACAGAAAGCCAACTTGAACTATGTATAAGGCAAATCATTTTTTCCCATATCCAGTGATAGTCCTGGGCACTGTGAAAAGTATCAATTGAAATTCACTTTCCAATGCTAAACAAAGGATCTTATATTATGAATGGAGTTTCTGTTGGAAACAGTGTGATAACCAAGATTAAAAATAAGAAAATGGATCCCAGTCAAAGGCAACATTTTCTCTGCCTTATTTACCAGCATCTCTTGGTTTTAAATAATATATATTTTCACATTTTGTTAAATGGAGGTTAATTTTGTCAAAATAAACAAATGATATCAAAGGGTCAATGATGCATGCTTATTGCTAGACAGTTAGGAGAATGAAGACAGCAAGCTACCCTTGAGAAAAACTCTGCATCTTGGTGGACCAGCTTGTAGGCTTTTTTGGTCACTTTGTTGTCATGGCATTGAGACTTGAGTGTGCTGTTGACGGTGTTTCTGTCGGCAGGTATCAGCATCGAGTGGAATGGGCCAGAGATTTCATGCGGAGGCAGGGCCATGATGAGAGCACTGTGCAGAAGATTCTTACAGACTACACAGAACCACTTGAGCCTCCTTGCAGGAAGGGGAAAGAAGAGAGTCCACAGCATGAACCACTGAGCTCCAAGGCAGACTCCTCCCTGGAAGGCAGAGTGGGAAAGGATGAACTTTCTGTGACCACTAGAGATGCCGGACAGTCAGATGACCTGCAGGGTCTCAGCCCACACTCAGACTGCCTGAAGGAGGAGCCTGGCCATTCCACACTGGCTGTGGCTAGTCCTTCTAGCCTTAATGGGCATGTGGTAGAGGACCCTGAGGTTCTGCCCCAGACCCCCTGCCATAGCCAGGAAGCCCTTGTTTCACGGGATGGCCCTTGTCGTGAAGCCAGCAGCCAAGTAGCAGGAGAGAGAAGGGCTGCTCACGAGTATGTGCTCGTAGAGGAAGAGCTATGTGATGTCCAGGAGGAGGAGGAGGAGGTGGCGCCAGATGAGAAGGTACAGTGATCAACATGCCCTGCTCCCCTTATCTGGGCTTCAGGTACAGTCAGCGACAGTCAGAACATTGTTGTTGGTCTCTTTTTAAAGAGAGCCCACAGTCCTTACTGCTCTCATTGCCGTGTTAGGACCCCTCTCCTGTACTAGTCGCTGCTGATCTCACTAATGCAGACTTTACCATGACTGGACTGGATGTGGATAGGAAAAGTGTGCCCCTGGGGTCAGTGCCACCCACAGTTTCAGGAGATTAGAAGACTGTCAGTCACATCTCCTGCTGGCCAGTGAGAGCTGTCAGCCCAACCGGATGCCCTTCACTTGCTCCTGGGTAGACCTCTTGTCAACACAGGGCTGTGTGATGTTTCTGAGGCCAGCCCTGAAGCACAGCCCCAGTTGCACAGCAGATGTGAGGCCTATTTCTGCTAAAATTCAAGTTTAAAAAAAAAATTTTAAAATAAGTTAAAGCAAGACCAGTAATTCTCTATGCATTGTATGGAGAGGAAGAAACTCAGGGTAATCGCCTGATCTCCGCCACAACTGAAGTTTTGACACCTAAGTTCAAGTACATAGTTTGTGAGTGGGAGACACTAAGTTCAACAGTGCAGTTATCCCATCTTCAGGGAAAATCCACAGGATAATATTAGCAGAAGAAGAACCAGAATATCCTTTCCACATAGGTTTCTTTTAAGTATTTATTTATTTGTTTTATGTATATGAGTATACTGTCACTGTCTTCTATCACACCAGAAGAAGGCATCAGATTCCACTATAGATGGTTGTGAGCCACCATGTGGTTGCTGGCAATTGAACTCAGGACCTCTGAAAGAGCAGTCAGCGCTCTTAACCACTGAGCTATCTCTCTAGCCCCCACATGGGCTATTTTTAAAATCTATATATATTTTTACAGATTTTATCCAACAGTATGAAAAACCCAATAGAATAACCTGACAATATTCTGAAACCTTGATGAGAAAAGAGTCAAGTTGGGTGTGGTGGTACATACCAAATCCCACCATAGCTGAGGCAGCCTGGGCTAACCTGGGCTAGCCTGGGCTATGTAGCCCATTGAGAGTTTATCAAAAAATGCTCATTTGGGAATTAACTCCCCCTCCCCTCTCTCTGTTTCTTTCTTTCTTTGTAGTTGCTGAAAAGAAAGAAACTTGTGTGCAGAAGAAATCCATACAGGATCTTTGAGTATCTGCAGCTCAGCCTAGAAGAGGTATGTGTGTGTGCATCTTGCTCTCAGCCTTGGGTGAGTCCAACCCTGTACACTGTACACATGAACCCACTTTCACAATGGTTCTGTATAGAATGTTAAATGTTGACATCACCTACTAGGATATTGATCCTCAGCCTGTTTCACCATCTGAGAGTATGTTGGAACTGAGCTGTAGCTCTGTGAAATCACTAAAATGGTGTGTGAGAGCTCTGGGTTCAAATCCTCAGCCAGGAAACAAAAGGAATTTTGAGCATTTGAAAGATTTATCTGAGCCCTCCCTCCCTTTTCTTCCCTCTCTTCCTCTTCTTCCTCTTGTTCTTCCTCTTCCTCCTCCTCCTCCTTCTTCTTCTAAGAGAGGTTCTTGCTACATATCCCAGGTTAGCCTGAATTTTATAGCCCCTGCCTCAGATAATCCACCCTGAGATTCAGTAGCCACTGGCCACACCTGACTGTCTTAAACTAATTAAACCTGAGTAAATGCAAGTTTCCATTATCCAGTTGCCTCAGCCACATTTTTGTCTACCAAACAGGCGCATGTGACCTCCAAGCTAGACACCTTGTAGAACATTCTCAGTTTCATGGACAGGAGAGGCTGGGCAAAAATGAAATAAGCCCAGCCTGTCCTTTCTGCATGTTCCCGTCTCCCCTCTGGTGTCCAAGCATCAGACTCCATCCATGTGACTAGCTACAGTTTTCACACAGAAATATCTGATTACCTTTTGCTACTATTAAGATATTGATCCTATCCTATAGTTCTACTACAGCCTTTTGAGTGCCTTTTCAAAGGGCTGGGATTTCTCTCCATCTCCACATTTAAAGCCAGCTTCCCTGTAAGCTCAGGGAAGCCCCTCTGAGCTGAGCGGCTGTGAGGGTCTGCTTTGTAGACTTGTTCCTGTGCTGGTAGGAAGAGAGGATCATAGCATCTCTTCCCCTGTGTCACTTCCTAACCTTCATTTAGAATTCTGAAACTAGCTAAAGAAGTACAGAAGCTGCTGGGGGCCAAACTGGGACTTTGTGTATGCTGGACAAGAGTTCTGCCTCTGAGCTACCCCAGCCCAAGAGCAAAACAATTCAAACAACAAATGTCATAGCCGGTAGTAAAAGGTTAGACTATCTAAAGTGTACAAATAAAAAGACTGGGCTCTAGGAGACTAAAACAGACTATTGGTGGATGGGATTTCAGTAATCAGTGAAAATCTCATTTCCAGTCAGTGTTGGAGCAGCTCAGTAACCATGTGGAAAGAGGTCCATAACCCAGCCTCAAAGTGTATGCAAAAATACAGCTTAGGGCAGTTAAAGAAAGATACGCCATGGTGGTGGCACGTGCTTGGGAGGTGGAGGCAGAAGGATCACAAATTGAAGGCCAGCTTCAGCTACATAGAAAATTTATGGCCATCCTGAGCTTCCTGAGACTCATCTCAAAAACAGTACAAACAAAAACCCCAGTGCTAAATACTACATTATATAGCTTTGCCCAATGAATAAGTTCTTCTAAGAAGCTATGATGTATAGATTGGATGCCAGCGCTGGGGCCGTCAATCCATGATGGAGTGATTCCCTATGGGGCTCCAGGGCCCTGGCTCCTTCCCTAGACCACAGCACTGAAGAAAAGAAGTGGAAACTGAAATTTCAGAAACTAACTAGCAACCACCACACAGATGCAAATGAACCCTTTAACTTAAGTGATTGCCACAGATGTTTCTCTGTGGCATTATAACCTTGTTCACACGGGTTGGTTTGTTTGTTTGTTTTTACTTAAAATTAAGTTAGCATGCAAAGCTTCATTATGCTTTGAAATGCTTCGTTATGGTATTGTAAGTGTCCATGATTCACTGCATAGTGATACCTTGGACTCAAATAGTATGTAAACGCAAAGACTGTTTTATTCTGCAGAAGTTTGTCGTGCTGGGGTCTCTCATTACCAAGATAGACAAGCAAGTGAGCTCGAAGGCTCATTTTAAAGCACATTGGAATCCCAGGGTAGATGGGCTTCATCTTACACTCTCTAGGGACATTCTGAAACCATTATCATAGTGTGAAGGCTGGAGCCTGGGGCTTTTTCTATTAGTAATTGACTTGCTTGGGCTTGCCTGGACTGACCCAGTTCGTCGGCCTAGTCTCCTTAACTGCTAGTTTGAAATCTGTTGTGGAGTCAGCCTAGCCTTCTCAGTACATGTATGTCGATATACTTTCTCTCTTCTCCTCTGTACTCCCCAAACCCTTGTTCCCCTCTTACTGAACCCCTCGCTGCCTCAGATAAACACAGCCCTGCTCTCACAGGGATCCCAGTACCTTCTCTTCTTCCCAGTGCCCCGCCCTGAAGACCCCCTCGGCTCACCGGCTTCTTTCTACTTTGGTGAACATCACATATACATTTAACTCTAGATTCCACCTTGAAGGGGGAACCTTGTAGAATTTGGCCTTCTGGGCCTGGCTGATTGTGGTTCCTGTAATGATTTCCACGTTCATGCTTCCTTCTTTTTTTTTTTTCTGGCCTCGAACTCAGAAATCCACCTGCCTCTGCCTCCCAAGTGCTGGGATTAAAGGCGTGCACCACTACCGCCCGGCAGAAATGTAAGGAAAGATAATCCCAGCTACAAAAAAATTAAAGAAGGTCCCACCGAGATTTGAACTCGGATCGCTGGATTCAAAGTCCAGAGTGCTAACCATTACACCATGGGGCCACACGTGTCATGCTTCCTTCTGGTGGTTCATGTGCACCACAATCTCTTTATCATTGCACACAGTAATTATCCTTAGGTGGTGAAAGCCTCCCTGTAAGGTGTGGCTGACTTTTGGGGGAAGGGAAGCTGGTAGTTCCTTAGAGGAGTGGCCTAAGTAGGAAGTGTCCCTCCTCTTGTAGTCTTTTGTTCAGTCAGCATTTCAGGGGGGCCTCCTGCATCTGCCAGGGTAGCTGCTGGAGATGTTAGCAGGAAAAAGACCTCATTCCTGTTCTTTTGGGGATCTGCAGTTGGGATGGAGGAAAGGGAGGTTCATGTAACAGCACCTGCCCAGTTTGCCTTGCCTACATCATCCATTCCCAGGTACCATAGAGATTGCCTCTGCTTCAGTTGTTTCCATGGAACATTCACAGGGGTGTGTCTCCCTTTGGCCCACGATTATGTGGGCTCCGCTCCAAGGCTCAAGAAGAAGTCACACACGAGAACAATGGGATACCGAGTGTGCTGGCCTTACGTCCTATGTGTATGGTCCAGTGTCTCTGCTAACGTGTCTGTGTGTTATCTCCCTAAGTCCTCATATTACCCTAGATCATGTTGTGATCTCTCTGACCTGGGAAGAAACTACCTCAGGCTGGTTAAATTCCTCGCTCAAGATCAGTACTTAAACCTAAGCCATCTGATGGTAGAGCCTGAACTCTAAAGCATTTGCTGTGAGCTGCCGATGATAAATGGAAATAAACAAGATGGCACTCATCGGTGTCCCAACACCTTGGCACAGCATTTGCTTAGCATGCCTCCAACCCTGGGGTTGCTCCCCCGTGGTAAAGATAGATGTGAAGTTATAGACAAGGATGAATAGGGCCGCCTGTGGTAGCCCACACCTTTAATCCCAATACTGGGAGACAGAGGCAGGGGGATCTCTGTGAGTTCCAGGTCAGCCTGGTCTACATATTAAAGTTACAGGTCAGACAGGACTTCACAGTGAAATCCTGTCTCAAAAAAAAAACAAAAGACAAAGCAGAGAGAAAATACTTTCCTCATCAGCATAGCACACGAGAGGTGGCTTCCTTTGGTTTTCTGATGGGTGACTTGCCAGGATGTTTCCCTCAGAGGATTATAGTGAAGATCACATGAGGTCTGACATGTGTCAGGTGCCTCTACGGGAAAGCAGGTGACTACATACACGTCTCTTACCAAGGATGCTGACATCCCTGGGTGGAGATGACCCCAGTTTCATCTCTGATTCTGTTGTCCTGATGCACAGAATGGCAGGTGCATTTGTTTGTTTGTTCTTTCCTCTAAATTTAAAATGAGCTCCACTCCACCAGAATTTGGTTTGATCAGGGCTTATAGAAGGATGAGGATACTAAGGGAACTCTTTTTTTTTTTTTTAGTTTGTTTTTTCGAGACAGGGTTTCTCTGTGTAGCCCTGACTGTCCTGGAACTCACTCTGTAGACCAGGCTAGCCTCGGACTCTCGAACTCAGAAATCGCCTGCCTCTGCCTCCCAAGTGCTGGGATTAAAGGCATGCGCCACCACCGCCCAGCTCTAAGGGAACTCTTAAGAAAAAGTAAGTCTTTCAGATGTGCTCCCTTCTGCTTATTCAATGTAACAATTCCCTTTGAGTTCATGGTCAGTATCAGACATCACATTAACTTCACACAAATGTAAGGCGCATGCTCATGTCTCTCCTGGCAGGGTTCCTGACTCTAAAGTAGGTGCCCAGTCAGCCATGCCTTAATTCTCTCCCCTATAGCAAGAGGTTTTCTCGCTCTCTAAATTGTCGATGCTCATCATAAACTAAGAAGAATTCAGAGTGACTTTGTCCTTTCCTCTGCTGGACGATAACAGCTGTCACTCAGATGTGCTGATATTATCTTCCACAGCTGGCTTCTTGCCTGTCTTGCTCTTGAACCAGGCCGTGGCAGACGCCACACTGTGAGTCTGTGCTCTCCTTTAGGAAGTCATGTGATCACAGAGCCAGGCTGCTCCATAGCTTTGGAGAGTTCTGTCTTCAAGATGTGGTTTTGCAGTGCTGTGGGCCCTAACCTGAATACGCTATGTGATGGAAACACTATCCCCAAAACAGAAAGCTTGCTGATGAAGCCAGCTCTACAGACCTCCCTCCTCTGCCTCGTGAGGTCCTGATTCCAAATAAAATACCTCAATGAGGTTGGAGAGATAACAGTTATAGCACTGACTCTAACCTCAAGAGGACCCAAGCTCTGATCCCAGCATCCACACAGTGACTCAGAACCATCTGTTACTCCAGCTCCGGGTGATCTGGTGCCCTCTTCTGGCCTCTTTGGATCCCTGGCACACACGTGGTACACTTAATGTACATGTAGGCAAAACACCCATACACATAAAATAAAAATGCAAATATTTTAAACCACCTCAGTGAAGGCTTAAGCTCAGGTCTGCTGGGCCTCATCCCATGATCCTCTGAGTGAGGTAGATTCCTTTTCTGCGTTGTACTATTCTGAACCAAGAAATGCAAATTTGCAAAAATGCAGGGAACTTGTCCACCTAAGGACAGCTTTATCTTTTCTATGGTATTTCAGTCATCCTGGTCCACCCACAAACTGCAGTGTTCAGTGTTAGGAAATGGTGACAAGAGTGAAGCCAAATTAAGTTCCTAGGGAGAAGTATGCCCTCTCTCAGGACGCGAAGGCCCCTGGAGCAGCAAGCTGAGGCAGGTGCAAAAGCCCCCAGTGCATCTAGCTGCTTGGGCCTCGCCAAGGCAGGGATCATGGTTCCTTTCATTCTTTCAGCATAAGCAATGAACCCAGAGGGGAGCTGGCCTGTCGTGTGGGCTGAGGCAACAGTGTCAGTCTCTGCTCTGCCTTAGAGAGGCGCAGGAGTGGGAGGGATTTCCAGGCAAAAGCAAGTGCTCTGGAGCAGAGGCCAAAGAGTTGCTGGAGCCTGCGGTGAGGAAAAGGCCATTAACACAGCAGAGAGCAGGGGTGGGAGGGGGAGGGCCTGGGCATATTCCCAGAGCAGGTCTGAGCTACCACACCCTGCTCTAAACAGTGTGTTTATGAAGAATAGCTTTTCTAAATCAAGACTGAGTGAGATGTGTCCTGTTTTGGTCCTGGTTTGCAGATCGCAGTGGGGGCTGGCAATGATAGGTCTGCTGTGATCTCACCACAGGCTTTGGTCTGTTTTTCCTCCACCTATGCCCTCCTCACCCAGCAGGAGCGTGAGTGAGGCAGATAGTTTTGAGTTTGGCACCCAGGCCCTCCAGAGAGCTTGGAGAACCCTAACTATGGAGAACATCAGTGGCTATGGGCGGTTCCAAGGAAGCCACTGGGGTGCTAGGCCCTGCACCCTCTCATCCCTGGACACTTCTGCTCCCTTCAGCTTTCTAGCCCCTTGTTGCCATGTGTGCACAGGCTGGGGACAGGAGAAGAAGGAAACCAAGTCCTGTTTCTACTCAAGGACTCTCCTGCCCTACATGAGGAAGCAGGGGCCATTTGTGATTAGTTGTGGGTAGCATATCTCATGCCTTTTAAAATACTTTGACGTGAGAAAAGTCAGGTTGAGCTATAGCTTAGCAGGGTAGTTCAGGCATGCAGGAGGCCTTCCTTCAGTTGCCAGCACAGCAGTCAATAAAATACAAAGTAACCCAGTGTCATCCTTCAGTACTGCTTACTGCCCTGTCCCCCGGGTGCCTGAGGATCAGAGATCTGACTGCCCTGGACGGAAGCCACAGCATGAGGCTGTTGGGATAGATGGGGGTTTGGAGGCATGTTGGCTTTGTCAGGAAGCTATTTTTATTTCTGTTGGGTGATGTGGGGTGAACTAAGGGTGAGCTAGGCAGTCTCTCCCCCGCTAAGCCCCACATCCACCCTAGGAGAGCAGCAGTGTTTCTAATGAGTTCTCTCCTGCTTTGTTGTAGGCTTTCTTCCTGGCATACGCCCTGGGATGCTTAAGTATTTACTACGAGAAGGTAAGTTTTTGTGTACACACAATCCCCTTGTTCCCCCGTTGACAGGAGGTAGAACCCCCTTCCCGTGGAGCTTTAAAGCCAATGTGTCGACTTTGACTGAAAAAAAGATTTGCCCTTTGTCCTGTAAGGCTCAAACTAAAGAACTTCAGCTAGAGCAGTTCAGTAGAAGCAGGGTGACTCTTAGCTGTGTCTCTCTGAGAGGCTGGGGAACGTGCAACGTGAGGAGAAGGAAGCCTGTATCATGATGGTACTAACATCACCAACAAACCACTAAGTTGCAGGCTGGGTGCCACCCAGGTGCACAGTCCCTGCTCTGCATGTTTAAGGCCTTGGGTTCCATCCCCAGCACTGCAAAAATAAACAAACTCACCACTGTATAGCTGTACACATGCTGAGTGTCAGACCCTTTAAATTCATTGAGTTTGGTTTGATTTTTTTATATTTAGTTTTGGGTTTTTTTTCTCTTGTTTTGTTTCATTTTATTTTTATGTGTATAGGCATCTTGCCAGAATATTTGTGCACCCCTTGCATACTTGGTGTCCACAGACACCACTGAGGGCATTGGATCCCCAGAAACTAGAGCACAGATTGTGAGCTTCCTGTGGGTGCTGGAAATGTGCTAGGATCAGTGCTCTCACTTAACCACTACGTCATCTCTCCAGACCTTTGTTTTTGTTTTTGTTTTCAAGTCAAGATCTTCCGCATAGCCTAGGCAGGCCTGGAACTCACTGTTTGTAGCCTAGGTTAGACTCGATGTTGAGACAACCTCCCTACTACATGTTATCCTCTCAGAGTTCCAGGATAACACATGTGAGCCATGATGCCCAGCTTGCCTGTGCTAGTTCTCATCTTTGCCACCTCTTGGTAGGAGCTGCATTAACAAGCTAACTGAGGCTTAGAGAAAACAAGCCAAGGCTGAGAGCAAGGCCACCTGGCTAGTGTGGTGAGAACCAGCTGGTAAACCACGTGTGTGTGGCTTCGATGTCTCTGGTTTCACCTTTGCTGGCCTCTAGGCAGATGAAGAAGGGCGGCCTCTCCCTGGACATTTTCGTCCGTTTTGAATCTGGCACCTTGCTGATATCATGCCTATTCAAGGTACTTAGGATACAGTAACGAAGAAGAAAGGAGACAAACAGCACCAGGAGTGTCTGTCTGCTTCTGGGGCATCCTCAGGCTCCAGCCGGACCACATCCTCTTGGGGAGACTTAGTGAGGGATTGAAGCCACACAGGTATGAACAAAACCTGATGCTAGGTGTTCATGAGAGTGATTTGTTCTCTGGGGATGGAGCCCAGGGCCTTGTTCACGCTAAACACGTGCTCTACAAAGCCATATTTGTGGAAGTAAAGCTTAGACTGAGCTGGACTGAGCCCAGCTCGCTGAGAGGCTGAGCCCCCGACAACTAACGAGTTGATTCTTTCCCAAAGTAGTGGAATGAGACAAGACACTTTCTCAACCCACCCATTTACCTGTTGTGACTTTTTTCTGGTGGAACCCAGAGAAAACTTCTTGTTCTAGTCAAGGCCCTTCTCTGGACACACCTGGGTTATCACACTGCACAGTCAGGTGGCTGTTCTATCTGAAAACTAAATGGAACCAAGGATCATTTGGGGTCTTTAATGAAAATTCACTTACAATATTATGTTTTTGCTTTCCTGAGCCTGGCCTGACATTGCAGTAGCTCCTCAGTGAAGCTCCCATGGGTTTGTTACACGTGAGCCCAACACCACATGCTGTTGGTTCCTTTGTCTACAACGTCCTTCCTCAGATCCCACCTCTTTCCTTGGCCTCAGACCCCTTTGCTATTTCTCCCCTCCCTAGCCCTGTTCTCATCTTCCTGTCCCTCTCTCAAGGATAGAGCCCAACGCCCGTGTATGCTGAGCCCCATCACCAAGCTGCACGCCAGCCTCAGTGTCTCCTTTTCTGAGTCCTCTAGATCCCTGCAGCATAAGAAATGAGTGGGAGCCTCAGGTGGGAGCCACATGGGTCACTGTAGACTTTTCTGGTGGCACTCAAGAAGCAGAGGCAAGAAGACTGCAAGTTCAAGGCCAGCCTGGGCTACAGTAGTGAGACTGTCTCAAAAAAAAAAAAAAAACAGTACCCCCACTCACCCACAAGAAATTTTTTTTTTCTGAGACAAGATTTCTCTTTGTAGCCGTGTCTGTCCTGGAACTCACTTGGTAGACCCACACTGGCATCAAACTCAGGGAGATTGGCCTGCCTCTCTGCCTCTGCCTCTGCCTCTGCCTCTGCCTCTGCCTCTGCCTCTG
>NW_021620771.1:3811333-3827936 GCF_004785775.1 Grammomys surdaster | reverse complement strand
GCCTCTGCCTCTGCCTCTGCCTCTGCCTCTGCCTCTGCCTCTGCCTCCACCTCCCGAGTGCTGGGATCAGAGGCATGTGCCACCACCTAGCTCATGCACATAGTTCATCTAACCACGTATGCAGGGGCTGGACTGTGGCCCAGTGGTAGAGCACTCGCCCCAGCATGCACAAGGCCCTGTTGTGCATACCCAGCACTGCAGAGGGGAAAGAGTATGATTAACTTAAAATGACCCAAATTACTAAGGTTGCTTGTGTTACTTTCTCTGAGATGGACCTCACAGTAGCACCAGTGTTGGGAATGGCCACACTTAGTGCTTGCTGTCTCATAGATAGGCAGTGTGGGTTAGGTCTCCTGAGTGAGACCTAACATTGCTGCTGCAGTACTATGCTAGTCTAGATGTCTACTCCCTTACTGAGCAGGAGTAAATAAATGCAAACTAACATCTCTTTTTTAAAAACTGTAGGAACCTCTGACAATAGTGAAGCTGTGGCAAGCCTTCACTGCAGTCCAGCCCTCCTTCAGGACCACCTACATGGCCTACCACCACTTCCGAAGCAAAGGCTGGGTGCCCAAAGTGGGGCTCAAGTACGGAACAGATCTGCGTGAGTAGCTCTTGCTCTGTGTGTGTGTGTGTGTGTGTGTGTGTGTGTGTGTGTGTGTGTGTGTCTGTGTGTGTCTGTGTGTGATGTGAGGTCAGCCCAGTTTGCTTGGGGGGGTCGAGGTAGCTATCTGTTCTATTGATACCTGCTCTTTTTTGGATGGGATGGGTTAAATCCAAAGAATGAGAAGGCCGCGTGTTGGGCAAGCCTACTGGCAGGCGAGACTTTCCCAATCCTGACCAAGAGTTCTATGGCGCCTGCTGCGCATCAGCCATGAGCTTGTGTGGCTTCAGTCAGGTCTGTTTTCTTGCAGTTTCACTTGCCTCAGACTCTGAGTCCTGGAGTTATGATGATAGGCCAGCACGGTACTGTTCGTTCCTGTGACACTCCTCATGGCTGCCCTTTGTTATTCTGTGTGCCACTGTCATTCCTTACTGCAGTGTGGAGAGGAACGGCCATGTACCCTCACTGGTTTTCAGTGCCAGTCACCCTCATGACCCTCCCCACCTCTCCTCCTCGGTGGGTATAAACAGTCAGCAAGTGTGGCTGGATGATCCTTGTTGAAGGAGGCACAGCTGAACTCTCTAGGGAATTGCTAGACTCAGGGGACAGTCACTCACAACACCCAGAATCATGGGATAGTCCTCAGGGGGCACCAGCAGCCTTGAAGGTCTTTTCTGACAGTGGTTGGTAGGTTGCTATTGTGCCCGTCCCTCTAGGGGGAAAGCCTCTTTTGTGTCTTCCATCCTGGAGGTTACCACAGAAGGCTGATGGAGTGAATTGGGCTCAAGATAGCTGTGTTGGTCCCAGCTCATGTTTGTGCAGGGGATAGCCTTGCTTTGTTTCTTTTTGACTTTCTCTCATTCTCAACCCCCACCCCTCCCCGGTGATTGCAGCCACTCTACCTACCTAGTGACTCTCCACCATCCTCATCCTAAGGGGGAAATGTGAGTTGAAGCAGTCAGGGAGGCTGTCCGCTGTGTTAAGAGGCAGTGTGGGTAACAGAACTCTTGGGTCCCAGCTACCTCTACCTCGTCCCACCTGCATGACCACAGCTGGTTTCTTAATTGGCCTGAGCTCTGTTTTATCAAGCCTTGGGATGTTGATAAAACATCTTTGTAAAGCTCTTCTGAGAAGGACTGGGTGAGTTGTGCTCACATGATTCACGATTTAGTCAAAGCGTGTGGTGCCCCAGAATGTGGGGTAAAGATGCAATTTGGTGCCAGACATGGGCAGAGGAGACCTTTGTTTCCCTTGGATGCTTTGGGTTTTGTTTTGTATCTTGATTTATTTATTTATGTATTCACCATTATTCTCTTCAGACACACCAGAAGAAGGCGTACCATTACAGATGGTTGTGAGCCACCATGTGGTTGCTGGGAATTGAACTCAGGACCTCTGGAAGAGCAGTCAGTGCTCTTAACCACTGAGCCATCCCTCCAGCCCTGTTTCGTATCTTGAAATAGAGTTTTACATTGCCCAGGCTGCTCACACAGTTGAACAACCCTCCTGGTTCAGCCTCCTAAGTAGCTGGACTACATGTGTGTGCCTCTGTACCCAGCAATGCCTTCATTTTAGAATGTTGAAAACCAGTTCAGAGAGGCTAGTAACTGGCCTAAAGTCTCACAACCTGGAGTGACAGAGATTGACAGGAAGAGATGGTCCTGTCCACCTTATTCCCAGTGCTTAACCCCAGATCACAGAGAGCTGTTTGGATGAGTTTGGACGTTCACTTCATGGGAACTGAGTTGAGCTGAAACAGTACATAGGAAATGAGTGGGCAAATGGCAGTGTGACCACAGAAACCCGACCTGAAGCAGCAGCTGGCTGAAGGGGTCCTGCAGTGTCCCAGGGAGTCCCAAGCTGGCTCCAGAATCACAGTCTCAAAAAAGGAAATTGTGTTCATCTCTCAAGGGAAGCAAGCTTTCCTTGATTTTCCTCTATTGGGGAGCAAGGGGACAGCCAGGGTCACAGGGCTAGCGCATGGCAGCAGTAATGGCAAAGCTGTGGGTTACTTTAGATTTCAGCCTTCAGGGCATGGCCATACCATCCATTGTTCATTTATAAATGTCAGGCCTGGGGCTCACCCTACCACTCACTTTTATTTTCCATGAAATCCAGTGAGCATCTCCAGGTAGCTCCAGATGACTGACAGGTGCTCGGGGTCCTGGGCTTCATCTTCAGCACGGGCCCTCAGGGTCACTAGATAAGTACTGAGTTCTGGACCCAGGAGTGTTGTGAGTCAACCCACATGTGGCACAGCTCAGAGCCAGGCCCTGCTGCTCAGGGACTGAGAACCTAAAGAAAGCTAGGAAGACATGATGAGCAGCTGGCCAGGCCCGCCTCCAAGGGGTCCCTGCAGAGGCCCAGGCTCCTTCAATGAGAGGCTATTTTTGATCTCTACAGACTGGCTTCACTCATGTGTCAGATCCCCATGAGAAAGGCAGGCTGGTAACTGGGTGGGGAGTGTGTTAAGGATATTTTGTAATTTCTTATTTATTTACTTATTTGTTTTAGTTTTTATTTATTAGTGTGTGTGTGTGTGTGTGTGTGTGTGTGTGTGTCTCAGGTTCACATGTGCACATGCCATGGCGAGGACACATGTGCTATGTATGTATGGGCACTCATACGAAACGTTTTCACTTGCTGAGACTTTGCTGACACCTGCATGTAACTGTGCTGTGTGTGACGCCTGTAAATGACTACAGGTAAGCATGCACCTGGAGACCAGAGGAAGGGGTCAGGTGACTGTCCTCTGTCACTCTTTAGCTTATTGCCTAGAGACAGGGTCCCTCAGTGAGCCAGAACAGAAGCACACTGTTTCGGGCAGACTGGCTAGCAAGCTCTCATAACCTACCTACCACCCCCTGTGCTGGGGTTTCAGGCATGCATAACTGCACCCCACTCTCTTTGTGTCCTCGTGCTCAGACAACATATGCTCTCACCACACTTGACTAGCCAAAGGGCTGGGAAGTGGTCGTTGACCTTCCTGGAAACTGCATCTCCAGTGCCAGGGCAGCAGCAGGCGGGGCCCACCCTCACTCTGAGTTTGGTTGATTTGGAACAAGTCACAAATGCAGTACATTGTATGGACTTAATGTTCTGTCCACCACTTCCCACATATGAAGAAAGACAAGGCCCACTTGTAGCTAGGAATATGGCCTGGGCGGGGTGAATCCCTGGGCTCAGTCTCCACACCAAAAGAAAATAAAAAAGAATGACTTGTACTTAACTCTGGGAGTTGCTTGTGGAGTGAACGAGGGTGTCTGGATTTGGACAGCAGATTTGACTAGCTTTGTCGTTTCTGGGGAGAAAGAGTTTGGCTCTGAAGCCAGGCTGGGGCCAGAGAGCAGAGAGCCTCATGAAGAGAACTGGGTGTTGGCTTGCTCTGGGTGGTTATGATGGCCTAACATCTCCTTTCTCTCTTTGCAGTGCTGTATCGGAAAGGCCCTCCATTTTACCATGCAAGGTTTGGAAATTTTTAAATAAATTAATAGAAAGGACACAAGGAAATATCTGACTTTAGATTTAATTTTCAGTGTCTCAAAGGCAATTAAAAGTCATATGCATGCCTGTAGACCCAGCACTCAGGAGGCAGAGGCAGGTGGATTTCTGAGTTGGAGGACAGCTAGGGCTACACAGACAGATTCTGTCTCAAAAAAACCAAACCTCCCCCATCCCCCCAAAAAACTGTTATATTCCTGGGACTGAAGAGATGACTCAGTGGTGCAGAGCACCGGTTGCTCTTCCAGAGGTTCCGGGTTCGGTTTCTGGTGCCCACATGGAAGCTCACAATAGGAAGATCCAGTGTCTTTTCTGACATCCACAGATATCAAGCATGAACATGGTGTACAAACACATATACAGGCAAACACCTATACTTTAATATTTAATATTTTTAATAACTTTTAAATTTTGTATGCACTGGTGTTTTGCCTGCATGCATGTCTATCTGAGGATGTCTGATTCCTTGGAACAGCAGTTACAAACAGTTATGAGATGCCATGTGGGTGGTGAGAATTGAACCCAGGTTCTCTGGAAGAGCAGCCAGTGCTCTTAACCACTGAGCCACCTCCCTAGCCCAAACACCTATACTTATAAAAACAAAATATATCTCTTCAAAAAGTCATGTTCCTGGCCAAGTATGGTAACGTGTATCTTTAACCCCAGCACTCTGAAGAGGAGACAAGTAGACTCTAAGTTTCAAGTCAGCCTGGTCTATATGGCAGATTCCAGTTTAATCAAGGCTACATAGTGAGACCCTGTCTCAAAACAAACAAACAAACAAATCTGCAGGCTCTAGGCTGACCTAGGGTGCAGCTTAGTGGTAAACCGCTGGGCTCCATGCTCAGCACTGCAGGAAAGCACACTGGCCTTGTTACACTGTCCACACGATGAGTGAGGGTATCATGGATCTGTGTTAAACACCAAGTTACTCTGTGTATGGTCCTCAGAACATCCAGGCAGTATGAGTTTCCAGACAGTTGCAAGAATTTGCAGCTTTCAGGTTAGGAAAAATAGGTCCATTCCTTACTGTCAGTAGGCGTGCATTCAGCCTGAAGGGTGGTAGCTTCCCATCTGGTTGGTCATTAGTTGTCATTATTTGGTCGTTAGTTGGTTATTTGGTGGACTAGGCTTTTAGCAGCAGATGATGTGAGGTTCTTCTGTCTCCGTTCTTGGTAAGACACGCCGTTCTCCGAACAAGTTGATGGTGTGGCTTTTCCAAAATATCTGTCTTGTCTTCCAGCTACTCTGTCATCACTGAGCTCGTGGATGACAACTTTGAGGGCTCCCTCCGCAGGCCTTTCAGCTGGAAGTCGCTGGCCGCCTTGAGCAGGGTCTCAGGGAACGTCTCTAAGGTAACAGGCTAAGCCTCACTGCCACTTACATGGCTCCTTTGCCTTTTTCTTAAAGTCAGGAGAAATTTTTTGTAAATGGGGATATAGGGGCTAGAGAGGCGGCTCTGTGGTTAAGAACACTTGGCTCTTCCAGAGGACCTGAGTTCATTCTAGCACCCACATCAGACAACTCACAGCGCCCTATAACTCTAACTCCAGAGGATCTGACGCCCTCTTCTGGCCTCTGTGGGCGCTGCACTCACATGGTGCACACATAGGCACATAAACAAAAATAAGTTTGTTTGGCTTTTTTTTTCCAAGTCATTTGGAGCTCAGTAGCTAAGAGCTCACACTGCTTTTCTTTCCAGAGGACCAGAGCACCCACACCAGCCATGTGACTCCAGCTCCAGGAGCTCCAATGCCCTCTTCTGGCTTCCACGGGCATCTGTATTCATATGCACTTCCCTACACAGACACACATAATTAAAAATAAAATAATAGAGAGTTTTAATTTATTTGTATGGCTGAGTATCCACTCGTAACCCCAGCACTTGGAGAGTGGACACAGGAGGATCATGAGACTGAGGCAGCCTGGTCTTCCCTTCTCTATCTACTGTGGCACAGCTATATGGTGGCATGTATAGTGCAGTGTATATTTTCTACCTTGGATATGTAAGCAGCCTGTCTCCTTCACATCCCCACATCCTCTCCACTGTTGTAAAAGCCAGGGAAGCAGGAGGTGTGTCCTGTGAGTGTGCACACTGCAGTGTACACAGGGACGAGTGGGGGCACCTGCTCCCCTCCTCACACACTGATACACGCAATGTCTCTTTGTCGAATATGGAAACTGTGTCATCTTTTCTGGGCAGGAGCTGATGCTGTGTTACCTGATTAAGCCCTCTACCATGACTAAGGAAGACATGGAGACCCCAGAATGCATGAAGAAGATTCAAGTTCAGGTGTGTGAGTCCAGAGGCAGATCCACATCATCCAGAGAGTCTGCACCCTCTGCAGGGAATGTTCTTTTTCAGTGACAAAAGCTGCTTCTGGCCCTGTAAAGCTCTCTCACCTTTTTCCCACTGAACCTGTCAGACTCTACCCTCCAAAGCCTCAACCAGTCTATCTGTAGCTTTCCTGTCTCCAGCTGGGTTGGCCAGTTCAACAGCCAGGCCAGGGTCTCCACAGGTCTCACTCCCAGAGACTAGCAGTCCCTCCCTCCTCGAACTTCTTACGTGACTTCCTTCAGTGCTGAGAGTGGAACACAAGGCCTCACTCATAGTAAGTGCCTGTTCTGCCACACACACCTGAGCCTCACACACCCACACATGTCACTCCTTTGCTCCTGCATTGAACCAGACACCCTCCAGTAGTCCTGGCTGCTTTCCTCTGCTGGGGCCACCAAGTTCTCAGTGGAGTCACCACTGTGTGCTGATGTCTCTGAGCCCTTCCCCACTGCCCGAAGCCCTCAGGACTTCATCACCACCTTAGCTTCCCACACAGCCTGTGTGCCCTCCCTGGTCCCAGTCAGATGTCCTGTCGGCCTCCAGGGCCTCAGTGGCACCTCCCTCCATGTGTTCTGATCTTCTCCAGGTTTGTGGTTCATAAAACGTCAGTGTCCGCTTGTGACTTCCCATGGCTGACTGGTAGGTCCCAGTGTGTCCCAGAGCAGGTCCTCGCTCAGGTTGAGTGCCAGACTTTACTGCTGCTGTGTGCTGGGGGGTGACAGAGGACAAGGTTCCCTGTGGGGGTTAGGGTTACACCTCATGCTTTCTCCACATCTTCCTCTTTCAAGACTGGGAAGGGAATCCCTGCAAACCAGCAATCTGTGGCAGGCAGCTGTGACATCATGTGCTTGGGACTCTCATTTCCGTTTCTGAAGTCCAGCCCTCTTCTACTTGGTTGCAGGAGGTGATTCTCAGCCGATGGGTTTCTTCCCGAGAGAGAGGTGACCAAGATGAGCTTTGACCTCCATCCCAGAGTCCACAGTCCACCGCCAGCTCCAACTGTGTGGCATCAGCCTGTCCCAGGGGAGCAGCGGCACCTTCGGGCATCACGAGACCCCATGGTCTGTTGCCATAATAGAAAAACCTACTCCTGTGCTCAGCTCACCCAAGGACTTCAACCAATTCCCCACGTGACTGGGAACCCATAGACAGTTTGGAAACCTTGAAATACTGAGTGGTCGGTGCGTTCTCAACTCATTATTCAACAGGTTGGTGCGTTGAACCAAAAATTATGTAGTACTGGCTATAGAAGGTGCATCTTGCTTTGGAGAACTTCTTATAGAATAAAAGTAAGAAGTGAAGGTCTCTGAGAGAACAAATGCAGTTAACGTTTAGCAGAACATGACGTCATTACCCTCTTCCCTTGGGTTAGAGAGCAGAGAACATGTTGCCTGAGGAGCATGTAGGCATCTTAGTCAATGTTTTGTGTTGCTGTCATGGAATGGCTGGTGCTAGCTGGCACATAAAGAAAAAGAGCTTATTTGGTTCATGATTTTCATGGCTGGAAAATCTAAGCAGCATGGCACAGGTCTGGCACTTGACAGCATCATAATATGCCGGAGAAATGAAAAGAGATATGGACCAAAAGGAGAGATAGGGACGGGTCTATGGCTCTCTGATCAGTCTCTGGGGAACTAACCCACCCTTGAAGAACCATAATCCCTTACAAGGGGAAGGTAGTGATTTGATCTCTCCCTTGAAGAACTTGCCACCACCCCCCAAGCACTATTAATGGGTAAGTTAAGCTTCAACATATCTTGGTGGGGATGGCACACATCTACAAGATAGCCAGTGGGGATGTGAACTTAGTTGGTGGTTCTGTGAGGGTGGATTGAGAACCACAGCATGAGTCAGTGAAAGTGGAAGAAAAGTGTCTGAGGTTCACCCAGGTCCAGGCTCAAGAAGCTGGCAGGTGGTGTGGACACTTGGTCTCCAAGTAGTCTGCTGAAACTGTTCGGAAGCAGTGATCTTTAAAAAGAAAACAGGCGTGTTTGCTAATTGCCGTGGCCCATATCTTCCAGCTTCCTGACTTCATGCTGTCTGCTCATGGGTCTGAATCCTAGATGAGAGCTCTATACAGGCCTCACTCCCACACACACACACACACATTAGGCCTAGGGACCTGAAGATCGTGTGCAGCAATGCAGCTCCCCAGACCCCCATCGAGCACAAACGGATGCACAGAGATGCTTGCCCCTACCTCCTAGTTAGCATTTTTACCATCATGGCTTCCCTCAGGCTCCAGAGCAGAGATTTCTTGTGGCTTCTTGTTTTGAGTGATTACTTTTCAGAACTTTTAAAGTCAAACAAAAGTTTGAGGAGCCACGCTTGAATTTCATTCAGTCCTGCTCAGAGCCTGGATGCACTGCAGCTGGAAATCTTTGGGTTTTTTTCTTTTAGAATTATCTGTTTTATTTATGAGTACACTGTAGCTGTCTTCAGACACACACCAGAAGAGAGCATCGGATCCCATTACAGATGGTTGTGAGCCACCATATGGGTTTTGGGAATTGAACTCAGAACCTCTGGAAGAACAAACAGTGCTCTTAACCACTGAGCCATCTCTCTAGCCCCCAGTCAGAACTCTTCCAAGAGTGTTGTCACCCCGGCACACACCATCTCAAGTCCCTCAAAGGTTGAGTGACTCCAAGAATAGACTTCAGTAACAGTGTGTGTGTGTTTGGGGGCGGTGGGGCTCCTGGAGCAGGCCCCAATGATACAAGAAGTCCATGGATTTCCAAAAAGTTTTATTCCCATGGTGTGGTAGTTGGATCTTGATGTGCGTGCCCCCAGTTTAGCCAGGGGAGAGCTGGCTTAAATAGGGGAAGGGGAAGAGGGGCTGAGAAAAGGAATAACATAATTGAGCTACACCCCCTGGCCTTTAGGTAACTCATGAATATGGAAATCTCTCCAGGCTGAAGCCTGTAGTCACGCCCTCTACCTGTAGGTGTGGATGATGATGCAGACCTCTCTGGGAGGAGCTGCTCTGAGCCAAACGTGACTGCAAAGCGCAGGTTAATGGGAATGTAGGCTGCGTGTAGGGGTCTGGAATCCGGGGGCATGGGGAGATGCTTGCCGTCCCTACCAGGCAATGGTCACCTGTTGGGTCTCCAGCTATCTCAAACCCAGTGCTCTACCGGAGAGACCAAATCATCCCTTCACGGCCCTACAGCTGGTGGAAAGCCCAGGAGAACTAAGGTATCACTCAACACAAAAGAACAAAGCTGTGGGGGAGCATCCTGGGCCAGGTTTGGGCACAGTGGGGAGCAAGCCTGCAAAGTGGGGCCTTGGTTTGACCCCACCACTGGGGAAGGGCAGGGAACAGAAGGGCAGTGTGGCAGAGGCACCATCTTCTCAGTTGGTTTGGTTTAGAGCTGCTGGGACTCAGGCCTTGCCCATGCCAGGTCAGAGTTTAGCACTAGTAAATCCCCAGCTCCAGAAGCGGCCTCTATTCAAACCTGTGTGGAAACATTTCTTCTTTGCATGTTTGACTTGGACCTTGTACAGCAAGCCATTACTATAGAGCCTTGTGGTGCTGGACTGAAACACATCGGGGGAGTTGATTGAACACCACCTATGGCTTCCAGCCAGTAGCAGTGTTAGCTTACCTTTGGAGGACTTGTGCCTCTCTGAAACAGATGTGCAGTACGTTTGTTTAACTAGCCCAAGTTTGCCCAGTGGTGGCAGCGCACGCCTTTAATCCCAGCACTCAAGAGACAGAGACAGCCAGATCTCTGAGTTTGAAGCCAGCCTGGTCTACATAGCCAGTTCCAGGACAGCCAAGACAAGAAACCCTGTCTCAAATGAATGAATGAATGAACAAAAGAATGAGAAATGAAAAGTCCAAGTTAATCAAGATTAGAAATTTGCCCTATGACAAAGCCACCTTCAGGAACTTTCCATGGGTGAGATGCCATAGCCTACCTCAGCATAATTGCCTTCCCATACCCTTCAGAGGCTCAGGCTCCCAGGAGTCTCTTCCAGATGGGCTTTTAGTAGAAATGCCTTGAAGGTCAGAGGACAACTTACAGGAGTCAGTTCTCTCCTTGCACTATGCAGGCCCCAGGGATCGAACTCAAGTTGTTAAGGTCAACCGCAATTGGCCTTTCCTACTGAACCATCTTGCCAGCTGAAACTTGAGATGTTTAACCCACCAATTTATCTTAAATATTTGGGTTTTTTTGGTTTGTTTTTGTTTTTTGAGACAGGGTTTCTCTGTGTAGCCCTGGCTGTCCTGGAACTCACTCTGTAGACCAGGCTGGCCTTGAACTCAGAAATCCATCTGTCTCTGCCTCCCAAGTGCTGGGATTAAAGGCATGTGCCACCACTGCCCAGCTATCTTAAACATTTGTTGTTTCATAAATTACTGAAAGGTTTAAAAGCTGTTTGACCATTGCGAAGAGTAGAAGGATCTCTTACCTGAGAATACATAAAAGAAAAAAAGCATTCGTAAACCTGTTAAAGTAATGGGTGGTGTATGTAGTTCCTTTATTTGAAAGGCTTCTAGTGCTTAAATAATTGGCATCTTCATGTGCATTTTTGAGAGCAGAGGATACAGTGTTCTGCTAGGTGTCTCCAGCTGGCCTCAAACTCCTCCTCCTGGTCAGCTTTCCCCCATAGAAAACTGAGTAAGTTTCCACACCACGTTTGTCAGCGTTAGTCCTTCCTAAAGTCTGCCCACATGTCACACATGTTGGGTAAGTGCTCAGCCTCTGACACCCTCCTGCCCCTTCCCTTGGCATATGCTGATAAAAGTCTAATCAGAAAGTCCAAGTTCACATTTCATATCAGTACCAGGGGCATGGATACCCTCGGGAATGATGCTCTCTCTGAGCCTCAGTTTCTTCATCTATGAAACGGAGTTAGGGGCTGGGGAGATTTCTCAGAAGGTAAGAGCACTAGCTACACAAGCATAAGGACCTGGATTTGAATCCCAGCACCCAGGTACACAGCACCCAGGTACATAGCACCCAGGTACTCAGCACCCAGGTACACAGCACCCAGGTACACAGCACCCAGGTACACAGCACCCAGGTACAGCCAGGCTTAGCTGCACATGCTCTGTAACCCAGCACTGGGATAAAGATAGGCAGATCTGAGAGCTCTTTAGCCAACCAGCTGAGCCAAAATATCAAGCTTCCAGTTCAATGAGAGACCCTCTCTCTACCCCAGTTGGCTCGGTTTCCAGTGAAGTCTTAGCTGTTGTGTGGTATCTGGATGAGCAGTTTTATTTTTCTTTAAAGTTCCTGAATTTATAAGTGCAAATAGTTGGTATAGAGGGAAGTCTACTCCCTCTACCTCACCTAGCAAATTACCCACACATGGGACAATTGTATCGTGAAACTCATGATTTTGTATGCTGATCAAAAAAATAAATAAATATAAGGTAGGGTCTAATCCAATTTGTGTCCGAAAGACTCTCAAGAGCTCCTGGGAAAGCAGAAGCCATTTCCAGACTTAGAGCCTATGATGGCTAATATGAGTTGATTGTCAACAGAATCTAGAACCACTCAGAAGACAAACCTCTGGTGAGAAAACTCATCCTATATAGTGAGCCACACATCCCCATGGGCTAAGGTCCTGAACTGAATATAACGGAGAATTCCTGGCTGCAGGTCCAGTGGGCTCACCTGCCTCTGTGACTACCCCATCACAATGGACTGTATCCCTTTAACCAAGAGCCAAAGTACAACCTTTCTTTGTTGGGAGCAAATAAAAGGAACTTGTCTTAAGTACTACCATTTTGACTTTGGACTCCATTTTACCTAAGCTGACCAACTCTTTCTCTAAGCAATAGTTCCCTAAAACATAATGCCTGTTCCCAACAACAGAAAGAACAAATGAATTTGACTGGTTGAGCAGAAAACATGTTCAGTGTCAGTTGACAAGGATGGAACACTTGGGAAAGTCCCTAATCCCCGAGTTCTGATGGGTAAACATTATAACTGTAACTTGGCCCAGGTGCATTTGGGCTCATAAACCCTGCTTTAGCCCCTACTTGCTGATGCCGAAGAAACAAGACTCTCAGATCCTTGTCTGATGGCCCTGATTGATCAACAACTCTGCTTATGTGATGGGAATAATCTAAGAGTAAAAAGTAATAAAGAGTGGGCTGTTTGACAAGCCCACTATTTGTGTTTCTGCTTGGATGGAAGAGTATCCTAGGACTCGGAAGCCCAGGAACCATACAGCTCTGAGGGGAGAAGGTATCCCAGCAGAAGGGCATCCTGAGACAGGGGCACAGCTCTGAGGTGGGACAGTGTCCCAAAGGAGGGGCATCCTGAGACACAGGAGCTCAGGAACCACACAGCTCTGAGAGGAAAGCTCTTCAGCAGAGGCTTTGCAGCTCCCAGGGGAAGGTATCCTCAGCTGAGCTGAGGATCTCAGACACCTCAGCCCCGCTCCTTCCCTTCTTCATAGCTTCCTCCAATGAGAGAGTAACACCAGGCAGAAAATCCCATAAAAGAGATTTAGTAGAGGGCTCGGGGTGTGGAGGGACAAATCTAGGGATGGCCGCCCTCTGCTCCCAGGAGTGGGCAGCAGAGAAGTGGACAAAGGCAGGGCTTATACAGGATTTCTTAGGGGGCAGAGCCTTCAGGGCAGAGATTTCCAGATTGAGGATTGATGTGATTTCAGGTCCTGAGCTTGAAGAGCTCAGGGATTGGTGGGTTTTCCTGGTTAGGGATTAGTGCCTTTTTAAACCCCCTTTTCCCTGCACTGGGCCCATGGGTTATGGTAGAAAGACCTTCCTGGCCTCAGCCAGCTTTGACTGAGGTGCCATCTCTGTGGAGCTGCTGGGGAGGCTGGAGAGGAGGTGTGCCACTGTAGACAGCAGTGGTGGTTGACCAAGGCTGAGGTGGAAGATGTCACCACTGTGGATAGCTCCTTCTACGGCAGGAAAAGAGATGCATCACCGTGGACAACTCCTGTACAGGCTGCAGGATGAGAAGACATGTGCTGCCATTTTTGTCAGCTTGTGCAGCGGCATCTTACTACAGCATAGGCTGAGGTAGTCAAGAGGGGCTGACCACCGCTTTAATGGCGTTTGTGTCAGCAGCTTAAGGACCACACTGGCATTTTCTCTCCCTAACTGGGTTTGTCAAGTATTTTGTCATTGCTTTGAGGGAAGCAACTAATATAATTGTCATCTATTTCCTGTGTTAACACAGCCCCAGGCCAGGGGATCTCAGCAGTCCCCAAAAGACCCAGACAGCTGAGGAGTGAGTATGGTGAGTCAGGAAAGGAATTTCAGTGTGGCCAACACTGAGGACACATCTAGGACCTAAGCTTTGCCTGTGAGGCACTAAGAACCATTTTAAGTAGGGAAAGAACATGGCAAGCCAAGTGCTCACATAAGCAGCCATGGCTAAGGGCCAGGTTGGCCACTGGTTGTTATTACTTGAGGGGTGCAGTTTGGGTGTCCTGTGATAAGGTATTTGGTGTCCTCTGCCATGAGGCTTCGGGTGTCTTGTCTGCCGTTTGGTGTTGGGTATGCTTTCGTGGGGTGTTGGGTGTCCTGCTTTCAGTTTGTTCTCCCTAGAATTTGAGATCAGCTAGGGAAAGAAAAAACCCAGAGAGAGGACAGGCCAGAGAAGAAATGAAATATGTTAGAGTTGGGCTCCTCTGTCAGAAGGCAGAGGAAGGTGGGTGAAGGATAGTTTCAAAGGCGTTTCTCCTATATTTTGGGATTTTGTTGTTTTAATTTTAAGTTATTATTATTTAATGCATACGGGTATTTTGCCTGATGCATCTCCACCATGTGCCTGGTGCCCACAGAGGCCAGAAGAGGATATTGTTTCCTCTGGAACTGGAGTTACAGCGTGGTGAGGTGCCATGTGGGAGCTGAGAATTAAACCAAGTCTTCTTCAAGAGGAACAGATGCTCTTAATGGCTGAGCCATCTCTCCAGCCTCTGTTCACTTCATTTCTTTTTTGTTTGGCTTAGTATTCTTGACACTCCAAAGGTTACTGAACAGGTTTTCTACCGCTTGGCTGCATCCCAAGCCTTCCCATGAGTCTTCAGGCGCACACATAAGACATGCATATGCTTTCAGAATCTGCATCTCCTCTCCCTCTCCCCCCCCATCCTTGGCTCCCCTCTCTCTGGTCCCTCCCTCTTTTCATTCACATCAAAAAGTAAATGTGCTCAGTTCAAATTAATTGATACAAAGTGTTTTAGATTAAGCAGATTTTTAAGCAGATTCTCAGCTTAAAAACACAACTGTTGGCCGGGCAGTGGTGGCGCATGCCTGTAATCCCAGCACTTGGGAGGCAGAGGCAGGCGGATTTCTGAGTTCGAGGCCAGCCTGGTCTACAGAGTGAGTTCCAGGATGGCCAGGGCTACACAGAGAAACCCTGTCTCAAAAACCAAAAAAAAAAAAAAAAACACAACTGTTGGAGAAATTTAGTTGGAATGAATTTTTTTTGAAACTCAGGGCAATTTTATTTATTTTTCTTAAATTTGGGGTGTGGTACAGGGGACTGGACCTAGGGTCTCTTACATGATAGGCAGATGGTTCTCCCACTGAGCTATATACTCTGTGATTTTATTCATTTTATAAATTTCTATTTACTTTCATTAATCTTATAATTTTTATATAATAAGCTTAGTAGAAAACCATATACTTTTTTTAAAAATTACTCACAATTAAGTACAGTTATAAATCTGCAGTAGTTATAAATCTGCAGTACCATTTAAAGGCAGCAACCCGAAATGTACTGTCTCAACGACCATCAGATGCAGCATTTGGTACAAACTGCTCAAGAGGGGCTTGTCACTGTGTTGGGATGGTCAGTCACATGGAAGCCCCTCTCCTCGATGGCCCTGTAGAGTGTGATGTACTTGGAAGCCAGGCGTGTCCTCGGGATCACGTACTTTTCTGTGAACACGCTCTTGTCCAGCTGTTCTTTGCCTTCCATGGCAAGGATGCAGTTGATGAAGGAGAGGGCAAAGGTCAAGCAGTTGTGGTGATTCTCTTCATACCTTGAAGAAACGAGACTCAGTGAGGTAAGACAGTCATCCCTGTTTTCCAGGCTGGCCTTGAACTCCTGACCTCAAGTCCTCCCACCTCAGCAGTGGCAGGATACCTGAGGCCACGATGCTGGCCCCTAAGAATGCTAACATTACAAGCTGATCAGTGGTAGAGGCAACTGCCACCATCACAGACAATCTCTGGGATTCACACGGCAGAAGGAAAGAACCAACTCTTTCAAGTTGTTCTCTGACCTGCACACATGTGGCTATGGTGCACACACACACATACACATAGAGGCAAACAAAATAAATGAATACAATGTCATACAATGTCATTTAAAAAAAAATTTTTTTTAACAGAGACCAGACATGGAGCTCATACCTTTAATCCTAGAACCGAGGAGGCAGAGGTAGACAGATCTCTGTGAGTTCAAGGCCAGCAAGGGCTACATAGTGAGACCCTGTCTCCAGAAAAGAAGAGTGAAGATGGAAAAAAATGAGAAATTAATCTCACTAAAATAAACAAAAAATGGAACTTAAATATTTTTACACTGTAAACAATATTTTAAAAATTTTAGAAGTGCCACACAAAGTGGTGCCCAGCATTTCAGGCTGAGACAGGTTGATCTCTAGGAGTTCAAGGTGAGACTGCTCTACATAGTGAGAACCTGTGTCAAGAAATAAAATTATACCAGGCAGTTGTGGCACATACCTTTGAACCTAGCACTTCGGAGGCGGAGGCAGGCAGGTATTTCTTTGTTGGAGGCTAGCCTGATCTACATAGTAAGTACTAAAACAGTCAAGGTTATGTAGTAAGATCTGTATCAAAAAAAATAAGTGTAAAATTATGAAATATAATAGGATTTTTCTGTGTATGTTTTAAAATCTCATAACTGGACACAGTGACTGTTAGCATTCAGTCTAAACTCCACCCCCACAGTTACCTGGCTACAGCCAGGTATGCTCCTCCCCACAGTTACCTGGCAACAGCCAGATAGGTCTGGCCCACTATAGAAGGGGCTGCTTGCCCCCTACTCTCTCTCTTGATCTCTTGCTCTCTTGATCCCTCTGTCCCCTCGTCCCCTCCCCCTTCCCTTCCCCTCTCTCCACATGCTCATGGCCAGCCTCTACTCCTCTACTTCTCTCTCTCTCTCTCTCTCTCTCTCTCTCTCTCTCTCTCTCTCTCT
>NW_021620771.1:3684950-3811323 GCF_004785775.1 Grammomys surdaster | reverse complement strand
TCTCTCTCTCTCTCTCTCTCTCTCTCTCTCTCTCTCTCTCTCTCTCTCTCTCTCTCTTTCTCTGCCTCTACTACCCTCCTGGCTCCCCTCCCCATGCCCTGAATAAACTCCATTCTATACTATACCGGCGTGTGGCTGGTGCCTCAGAGGGAAGAAATGCCTCCGAATGGGCCCCCATACCTCTCCACACACCCACAGAACATACTCCCTTTATCTCTTTATCTTTTTATAAACACATCAGTCCTATAATCCTAGCACTCTGAAGGTTGAGTCAGGAGCTTGATGATTTTGTAGCTAGCCTAGGCTATACAGACCTTGTCTTGGAGGAAAAAAAGAACAGTGTCTAGAGAGATGGCTGAGCATTTAAGAACCCTGTCTGACCTGCCAAAGGACCTAGGTTCAGTTCCTAGAACCCACACAGCAGTTTACAACCATCTGTAACTCCAGACCCAACACCCTCATCGGGCCTCTTCAGGCACATAAACTCAGGTAAAACAGTCAGACAAAATAAAATAGATTAATTAAATAAATTTAAAAATCAATCTTAAAAGCTTCTGATCACAGCAGTGAAATAGCCATGCAAGGGACAAAGCTCTCAAGATGCCATGACTGAGAGTTTGCTGCCTCCCCCCCACCTAGACCCCTACCCAGACCCCTACTCCAATCCTCCCACTCCTGCTCCCATCCCCCCACCCCCACCCCCAGGAAAACAGCCGTGGCACAACCCCTGATCCATGTGGCCAAGTAACTGATAAGCAGTAGCTTCCAGGAGGGTTTTATTTGGGCTCTGAGGGACCTGTCCAGCCTAGCATCCTGTGGGAAGGCTGGCGGCAGCAGGCGTGTGAGGCTGCTGCTCATACCTCCAAGGATCAAAGGGCACAGGTGGGACAGGAAAGAAGGCAGGCTCCAAACACCAAAGCCCATCCCAAGAGACCCACTCCTTCCAGCCAGGTCCCACCTGCTGCTAATCTCACTCCCAAAATAGCACCAGCGTCTGGGCAAACAAATATCCAAATGCATGAATTTGTAAGAGACATTTTCTTTTCCTTCTTTTTTTTTTGGTTTTTCGAGACAGGATTTCTCTGTCCTGCAACTCATTCTGTAGACCAGGCTGGCCTCAAACTCAGAAATCCGCCTGCCTCTGCCTCCCAAG
This sequence comes from Grammomys surdaster, assembly GCF_004785775.1. Lineage (NCBI taxonomy): Eukaryota > Metazoa > Chordata > Mammalia > Rodentia > Muridae > Grammomys > Grammomys surdaster. Next base: position 3,810,170 of record NW_021620771.1, on the reverse strand, counting down.
TGCCGGGATTAAAGGCGTGCGCCACCACTGCCTGGTCAGAAACATTTTCTAACAACCATATTTAGCTGTTCTCACAGATTGACTGTCTAGGCATGGACTGCACTTGAAACAGCAGTGACTGTGGAGGGACAAGAATGTGTGACAAATGGGTAGCAGTGGCTTTCAGGCATTCTAGACACCTACCTATGAGGCAGCCAGGCCAGTGAAGTGGAGAAGTCTTCCAAGTACTTGTCCCACTGGTCCAGCAGTCCAAACATGCTAGGCTGTACTAGTGGAACACTGAGACTCCGCTCCCAGCCTACCTCGTCTTGCTGTATGCCGTGTGCACTGTAATTATACACGACCCCTGAAAACCCAAAGCAGAGTCAGCCACTCTGTAAAAGGTGCTCAGAAGATGACAGTAGCCATTAAATCCTGTAAATCTGGGTCACACTTGTCTGCTACTGTCAGAGCGGCTGTCCATCTAGTGCAGTGGTTCTCAGCCTTCCTGATGCTACCCCCCTTTAACACAGCTCCTCACGTTGTGGTCACCCCCAACCATTAAATTATTCCATTGCTACTTCATAACTGTAATTTTGCTACTGTTATGAATCATAATGTAAATATCCAACAAGCAGCCTATCTGATCTGCAGCCCCCACAGTTATGGATAGGTGGGGCCTGGCTGGATAGTTTCCTGCTCTTGACTTCTATGCTGGGACTGAGGCCCAGCACAGGCTAGGCAAGCACTCTGACGCAGCCACCACCCCCTGCCCCTGCCCACCTTTCTAAAGCACAAAACCACAGACCTCAGCACGTCCCATTTCATTCCTCAAGCCTGGGATGTGGGGACCCAGTGTAGTGGGGAGACCCTGTGTAGTGGAATGGGTATGAAAGGGAGGAATCAGAAGCCAAGGGTCCACATTCTGTTTCAAACCCAAGAACTGAGATCTTGATCAACTCAACCTCTGACCATCTGTTTCCTTCTCTTAAAATCCAACACAGACATGTGCAAGTTTGTAAGGCTCCTTCTGAAAAGACATTAAGATGGGTCCAGGGCTTAGGGGTGTGGCTCAGTGTCGGTCTGCAGGATGCTCTGCCTAGTCCACCCCAGCAACACTACAAGGTGTTTTCGTCTTCTAAACACATAGACTGTAAGTAGTGTTAACTTGCCAAGTCACATGACCTGCTTAGGGCTGCAGTAGGAGAATGGCAAGCTGTTGCTGTGACCTCATCCTGGCTGGAAACCCTCCTCTCCCCTTAATGGTATTGTAGGGTTTTCTTACGCTGGGGAAATGTAGGAAATGCTCACCGCGTGTGTTAGTGATCCCAACGTGCAGGTCAGACTTCCCGTCGTACTCCCTGAAACAGAGGGGTATTATTTGCATTGGGTGTTATTTTGATAAGAAGCCTTGCTACATAGCCCAGGCTGTCCTGCAACTCAGAGTCTTCCTGCCTCAGACCCCAGGACAGTTGCAACTGCAGGTGTGCCACCTTCCCCACCAATGAGCACTTCATGAAGCATAGGCGTTTAAAAAGAGGAGAGCATAGACTTCCCCCGTGTCATCAGCTGTAGGCTGGCTAAAGGGTGCAGCAAAGCAGAACTCCCACACTTCCACAGTCCTATGGTGGAAGAGCTTTCTTCTCCCCTCTGGGAGTCCATTCCCTGTCCCACCAGCTAATGTGGGTAAAGGTCCTGGAGGCATCTCAGAGGTCCCCAGCCTTCTTTTATATTTGTCTGTTTGTTTTGTTTGGGGGGAGGTATTTGTTTTGTTTTGTTTTGTTTTGAGACAGGTTTCTCTGTGAGGCCTTGGCTCTCCTGGATCTCACTCTGTAGACTAGGTTGGCCTTGAACTCATGGAGCCTCCTGCCTCTGCCTCCCAAATGCTAGGATAAAAGGCATGTGCCATTACCACCCTGCTTGGTTCTCAGCCTTCTTAACCACAGCTCAGTATAACCTGTGGCCACTGCATTCCCTGAATCACTGTTTCTTACCATTGCTGTTGGCTTGAGGTTTTTCTGGTTTGGATTGGTTAGTTCTGGGATCAAACCCAGGGTCTTACACATGCTCAGCACATGCTGTCTATCCCACGCACACCCTTAAAGTACTCTTTTATATTTGTTTGGTTTTTGTTTAAGACGAAAGCTCATCATGTAGCCCAAGCTGGCCTTGAACCTATAAGCCAACATCAATTTTTTTGTTATTGTACATTAACAAAATAATAGGCTTCATCATGACACTTTCTGACATGTATATAACGTGCTCTGACACGGTTTGTGCACCTTGCTCAGCAGGTCATTCCTAGGAAGGCACAGTCCTGCGTCAGCTCTCAGCTGGGTAAGTGATTCTTCAATAAGGCAAGCGCCCCCAGCTTTATCATGACTACATGGATGACTACAACTCCTTCTCAGTCAGCCCCAGGGACTGTTCTGAGCTTACAGAGACCCCATGGGCTCAGAGGCTAGACTTGAGTGAGCAAGAGTGAGCCAGAACATGTCTGTGCCGAGTGCTGGCTCTGCCCCTCTCTGGTGCTCCACACGCCTCATTTCCCAGCTCCGTCTTAGCCGGACCACCATCCTTCCCATAAAATTTCAGTCGTTTGACAGTTCACTGGGCCTGTCGAGTCAGGCTGATGACACAGGAAAACATGAGTCTCTTCCCTTCTGGCTTGCTTCCAGAAAGATCATTTCAGTTTTAGATTTGTGCGTCTGTGTTTTCTTTAGTTCATAATACCAGAGTCTGAAGTTCAACAAATCTTAATTAACTGATGAGTAGAGGGGGGATACAAAGTGTGGAAACAGGCCTGGCCACTCCTTCTCCTGGAGCCCGGTCACACAGGTCATGAGCAGGCCTCCTCTGCAGCTCTGGACCATGCCCTTTGCTGGCTGAGTGGAATTCAGGCTGAGTGTCAATGTCTCCTACTGTTCAGGCTCCTCTCTGCAGCCTGCACGCTGCACAGCCATGAGCAGCAGGGTTGACCAACCCAACTTCATTTAAGCAAAGCCTGGTGAGCCCCTGGGTCACTGCTCATTCACCTTCTGTCACAAGTGTTGTGGAACTTGAGGCAGTCTTGGATATGTGGATGAAAAGGAAGGAATTGTTTGAGTCCTAGGCTAGGACTGCCTTGGTTGTCTGCAGCCACCACCGCATACAACCTACCCCACACCTCTTTGCTCATTCTGCCCATGTCAGTAAGGACCGTGCCCACCAGAATTAGTGTTTGCCAGAGAATAAATAGTTGCTCATTACAAGGGAAGGAAAGAGAGTGAAGGATCAGTCTTCCCCTTTACCAGGAAGCAACTCCATCACTGATGGCATAATCTTTCCTGAGGATATTAGTCAAGAGGAGATCCTGTCATCAGCAAGCTAAGGAAAGAAGTGCTGGGAGGATCAGGAGTTCAAGGCCAGCCTGGGCTACATAGCAAGTTTAAGGCCAGCCTGAGCTAAGTGAACAACAACGAACAGTTAACAAAAAAGGTGGGTTTTTAAGCAAAAGAGAAATAATAAAAGATGAGGGTTTGGATCTACCCAAAGGAATAAGGAGCTCCAGAAAAGATGAATATTTGAGTAATATCAAATATATGTTTTATTGAAAGATAATTGTCGTCGGGCAGTGGTGACGTTCGAGTTTAATCCCAGCACTTGGGAGGCAGAGGCAGGCGGATTTCTGAGTTCGGGGCCAGCCTGGTCTACAGAGTGAGTTCCAGGACAGCCCGGGCTATACAGAGAAACCATGTCTCGAAAAACCAAAAAAAAAAAAAAAAAAAAAAGAGAGAGAGAGATAATTGTATGAATCTAAAATTAATAATAACTCACATATATATAAATTTCCACATTATTAATATTGTACTTTTAAAAATTTTGTGAGTACAAGTGTTTTGTCGTGTGTGTGTGTGTGTGTGTGTGTGTGTGTGTGTGTACCATGTATGTGCACTACCCACAGAGGCCAGAGGAGAGAGTTGGCTTCCCTAGAACTGGAGTTTCAGATGGTCATGAGACACCATGTAGGTTCTGGGAACTGAACCTGCGTCCTCTGGAAGAGCAGCCGGTGCTCTTTTAATAGCTGAGCTGTCCTTCCAGCCCTAACACTAGGTTCTTTTTGTTGAGTTTTCACAGTTAACATTAACTTAACTTTGCACTTTCAGGGAAAAAATATAATAACTTTTTATTGAAATTTTATTAACTTGTATGTTTTAAGACTGGAAGAGGCTCATGTGTTGGTGACTCATGTTAGCACTCAAGAGGCTGAGGCAGGAGGATCACATGTTCAAGACCACCCTGGTCAACATAGCAAATTCCAAGTCAGTCTGTGTTACACAGCAAGAGCCTGTTTCAAGGGAAAAGAGAAAGGCAGCAGGCGAGTGCAGCTTAGCCCTGAGCATGTGTCCAGCATGTAGCCTTATGAGACTTGAATTCCACCTCTAGCACTATAAAAGGAAGAGGAAATGAACAGAAGGAAAGGGGGAGGGACCCTCAGACTTCCTTGCTAATTTAACTCATCTCCATCGAGAGCCGTCTCTCGCAGCTTGTACTTTGCTCTGCACATTGTACCTGCTTGTCACATAAACTGTGAGCTGTCGCTTACATATCTCGCCAATAACATTCACTGCCTGACTATTCCCAGTCGGCCACTCAGCACATCTTTTTCTCCTAAAATCACTCGAGCAGGTGTCTTCATACAACGTGCAGCCTTTCACGTACTACACAAAAGTATGCACAAAACTCGGGGCCTTACCCTAGGCAGGCAAGCCACCGCACACCTTGGCCCCACACCACCCACTATGATGGACAAACAGGCCTGCAGATGAAGGACAACAGTCTATCCAAAGCAACCCCACACACACTGCACTGCACAGCACAGCACAGCACAGCACAGCACATGTCCTTCAGAGAAGGTTTGATGACTGACACACAGCAGAAGTACATGCATGGTTTGTCATAACTCAAGCCACTGTACCTAAGGAATGTCCCTCTTGTGGGTTTGAGGAGGAAGGAGCATTTCTCTTGATGACCGTTGGAGAATGGATCGGAGATGCTGATAGGTGCGTCCTCTATCCTGGCAGAGCCCAAGTCCCCCTGGCAAAGAGGGCAGCATTGGGGTACACTGAAAGTGTAGATGGACCTCTCGCAGTGCCTGAATTTAATTAGAGGCTTCCCAGCTCCTTCAAAGTGCATTCTGTGTGACTGCTGGGCCACCAGAACAGGTTTCTGGAGACTTCCTTTTCCTCATTATACAGCTGGCTAACTCACACCACCTGAGTAACCTGATCTACAGTGACATCATCATGGATGGAAGCTTTAGACACTAAGCTGGGTAGATTAACCAGTAACCAGGCTGCACCTGCTGGACTCTTAAAGAGCTAGTTCTTATTTGAGCCAGCTTACCAAGTTTCTTTGTAGGTGCTGTACATTTGCAACTGGTGACAGCCAGCTCCTACTCATCCTCTAAAGCCCTGCTTTCCCATACAGCCTGTCTCACCTTCCTTAAGCCTTTTCTTGTGATGCTATCAGTAATTCATTGTGACTGCCTTCCTGCTGGAGCAGATACATTTTTATAGTCTATTTTCAGTCTGGGGTGGGCTCAGAGTTCATCAGAGGGTCGTCAGATAAACAGGAGGGGATTGGCCCTTCTCTTCCCTGGCCAGCAGGGTGCGCCAGGTAACAAACGCTGAAAGTTGGAAAGTTACAGGGAGCCTGCTGCATAACTTAGTCCAACATCATAAAGGGCAGACTCAATCCTCCAATTATTCGTGAGATAGGACTTTGTGTCCTGAGCCAGTTGGATGGGGAATTTGGAGAGGAGGCAAGTCCCAGCTTATAGGAAAAGGGGCAGGAATTTCTGGTGATTAAGAGATTTTAAAAACCACTGTCTTGTGGTTTTAAATCCTCACATTTGGGAGGCAGAGGCAGGCAGACCTCTGTGAGTTCAAGGCTAGCTCTGGTCTATAGAGCTAGTTCCAGGACAGCCAGGGTTCTACAGAGAACCCTATCTCAAACAAACAAACAAACAAACAACAACAAAAGAAAAACAAAAAACTCACAACCCACTGTCTGGTGTCAAATCAGCAGGAGGCTATTTTTGCCTTTTCTCTATGCTGGTGTCCTGTCTGCACAATAGTTTAGTGAAGACTGCTTTGTTTTCATGGGCCTTTTGAGTCATTTATCTTATTTCCCACACTGCCTTCCTTCTTTTTTTCTCAGATAAACCTTCCCTTAAAGGTACATCCCCTTCCCCAGACATATCCATCTTACATTGTAACTAAAAATAAAAGCTAAACCAGTGTACATTGGATAAGAATAAATAAATCAAAAATCTACCATATAGGAAGTAGGCTCTTTGAGTCCAGCAGTACCAGATGGCCTCAAGTTTCTAGACTAGAAATTCTCAACCTTCCTAAGGCTGTGACCCTTTAATACAGTTCCTCATGTTGTGGTGACCTCCAGCCATACAAGTATTTTTGTTGATACTTCTTAACTGTAATTTTGCTACTGTTATGAATCATAAAGTAAATGTAATTTACATTATGCAGATGGTCTTAGGTCTCTGTGAAAGGACAGGTTGAGAACGGCTGCTTGCTATCATCAGTCTCAAGTATGGCAGGCAGAGATGTGAGACAGGAGGAGGGATGCTGTAGGACACCACTGACAGGCGTGGGTGACAGGCACCACAGATAGGTGTGGGTGACAGGAGCAGCAGCACCTGGCAGGGGAGCTTATTTCAGAGTTCACCATCTTCGTTGGGGCTGGGCATCAGCTGTTGTGTTCCTGGCTGTGTACCAAGGCCGTACAGAGTGCTGTGTTCTCATTAAGGTGTACTGAGATGTGCTGGCTACAAACTACCAGTGTCTTACTGTCATAGGCAGGGCTGGTCTACCTGACCACTGGCTGTGGAACAGCCCCTTCACGTGCCCTCAGGAGAGGGCCAGAGACACGCCTGAGGAAGGCAGGATTGTCTTTAAAGACATTAGGCTGGATGAAGTCTTCTGTTGTTACTTGAGGCCACTGTGCAAAGCCCTGTCCTCTCAGCTTTGAAGCTTTACACCCATACAGAAAGTCTGGGGAGTCTTTGTGACAGACACTCCCTTAGGCAAATGCCCCTAAGTCTTTTTGCCCCCTGCTTTCTCAGGTTTCTCTAGGAGGCCCAGTTTTAGGTTATTGCATTTTGTTTTGTTTTGTTTTGTTTTGTTTTCTCCCCAGCGCCTTCATCGTTAGATTCCTTGTAGCCTTTTCTCTTCCATCGTGTAGTGAGGTAGACTCTGCTCATAATGTAAATATCTGCTATGCAGATGGTCTTAGGCCTCTGTGAAATGACAGGTTGAGAACAGCTGCTTTCTCTCATCAGTCTCAAGTACAGCAGGCAGAGCTGTGAGCATCTCCATCTTCTGGACAGCTGCTCTTCTGGCAGGGGCTGGAGTCTCCATATCAGATGCTAAGGGAAGGTGTAGAGTTCCCACTGGATGGGACCAAATGTCAATGGATACTGTCAGCCAGGTGAGGTCCACTCACAGTAGATGCAGAGGCCACATGCTTCTCAGACTCCACTGGGCTGGATGATGTTGGCACAACTTGCTTCTATGGTGGAAGGAGAGGGCCACTATCTAACCCACTAACTGGGGTGCAGGGTAAAGATGGGTGTGGGTGGAGCCATTCTCCCTCCTACACTGAATAGCTCATTCGGACTCATGTTACAGAACATCTCTAGTCAATTATTCATATTTAGTTTTGTGTTTTCCCACAGAGAGGCTCTTGGGCTTGGGGGCTGATATTTTCTATTTTTATTTCATGAGAAAAAAAGAACACACTAAATGTATTACTTTTAGGCCAGAGTCGGGGACATAGCTCAGGTAAGGCCCTCGTGTTGTGTGAGGCCCTTGTACCTCCCTAGCACTGAACCAGAAAAAGAGAAAGAAATATTGTTGACCCCATGTCTTAGTTAGGGTTTTCCTGGTATGAACAGACACCATGACCAGTGCAAGTCTTAAAAAGGACAACATTTAATTGGGGCTGGCTTACAGAGGTTCAGAGGTTCAGTCCAGTATCATCAAGGCAGGAACATGGCAGCATCCAGGCAGAGATGGTATAGGAGCTAAGAATTCTACATCCTCATCTGAAGGCTGCCAGCAGAATACTGACTTCCAGGTAGCTAGGATGAGAGTCTTAAAGCCCACACCCACAGTGACATACCTACTCCAACAGGGCCACACCTTCTAATAGTGCCACTCCCTGGGCCGAACATATACAAACCATCACACCCCATAAAAAGTGGACTGACATGATGTGTCTTAATAAACTTGATTTAATGCACTAGTTTTTTAAACAATTATTTTATGTGTGTATGTATGCTAACATGCGTTCATGTACAGCAGCACTCTTATGTAGGTCCCTGAAGAGTTCAGAGGTCATCAACCCCCCCTAGAGTTACAGGTTGTCCTGAGCTGCCTACTGTCGTGGCTGGGAACTGAACCTCGATCTTCTTGAAAGAATGGTAAGCTACCCCCACCCCCACCTCTGATTTTTAAAGACAGGGTTTCTCTGTGTATCCCTGGCTGTCCTAGAGCTCTGTGGATCAGACTGGCCTCTTAAACCAACTAGCCTTCTCTTTAATCCTACTCCTGCCCAACTTTATTTTTTTTAGACAAGGTCTCAAATAGCCCAGAATGAGCTTAAACTCTGCCTCCAACTCTAGCCTGCTGAGATTACAGGCGTGTACTGGCTACTGTTTGTGTCGATTTGACACAAGCCAGAGTTATTTGGGAAGAGGGAACCTTAATTGAGAAAGTGCCTCCACCAAGCTGGCCCGTGGACACACCTGCAGTGCGTTTTCTTGATTGATAATTGATGTGGGAGGATCCAGCTCACTATGGGTGGAGCCACCCCCGGGCTGGTGGTCCTGAGTGCTACGAGAAAGCAGGCTGGGCAGGCCATGGGGAGCAAGCTGGTTCACGGCACTTCTCCTCCACTGTTGTGGCTGCAGTTCCTGCCCTGACTTCCCTCAGTGATGAACTGTTGCATGGAACTGTAAACTAAAATAACCCCTTTCCTTCCCAGGTGACTTATAATCATACGTGATTTTTATCACATCAATAGAAAAATAACTAAGTCAACCATCATGCACAGTTTTTGCAGTGCTGGTGTTTAACCTGGGACTGTGCACGGGGGTGGGGGGGAACACTTTACCAACTGAGCTATACCCTGGCCCTTGAAAACCTCCCTCCCTCCCCTCTCCTTCTTATCATATTCTCAATTTTCTTCTCACCCCATCCCCTTCCCACTGAATCCCCTCTTTTTCTTCCCAACCAGACCCCTAGTTGCTTTGGTGTGTGTGTGTGTGTGTGTGTGTGTGTGTGTGTTTAATTGCCCACTGAGTTTCATTAAGTTGGTTTGCAACAGCATGGATAGGAGTCATTTACTTGAGCAAGGGTAGCTTGCTAGCGGCTCTCTCCCAGGAACCACTAACTTCTTATAGCTGCCTGTGGAGAAGGTGGGTGTTTATGAGTCCCTCCCTCATGCATGACAGAATGCTGATGTGCCTAGTATTTTTCTCTTTCTTCTTCAGATAGAGTCTCACTGTGTACTGTCAGATCTATATTCACTATGTAGACCAGGCTGCCCTCAAGCTCAGAGACCTAACTGTCTCTGCCTCCTAATTTAAAGGATTAAAACTAAGCGGGGTGGTGGTGGCGCATGCCTTTAATCCCAGCACTTGGGAGGCAGAGGCAGGCAGATTTCTGAGTTCGAGGCCAGCCTGGTCTACAGAGTGAGTTCCAGGACAGCCAGGGCTACACAGAGAAACTCTGTCTCGAAAAACCAAAAACCAAAAAAAAATAAAAAATAAATAAATAAATAAATAAATAAATAAAGATTAAGAATAAAGGCAATGACTTAGTTAGGGTTTTCTGCTGTGAAGAGACACCATGAGCAAGGCAAGTCTTATAAATGACAACGTTTAATTGGGGCTGGCTTACAGGTTCAGAGGTTCAGTACATCATCATCAAGGTGGGAGCATGGCAGCATCTGGGCAGACATGGTGCAGGAGGACCTGAGAGTCTCAAACATCTTGGGATCTCCAAGGCAACTTCAGTGTTACAGCTTCTTGTTTTGAAATCTAGGATCCACATATGATCTTCTTTCCTCCTCCAAAGGGCTGGCGTCACTTCTGTAGCTCTGCCCTCTGTAGCACTCTAAACTCAGGTTGATCCATTGCCACTGCGGTTCTCAGTGATCATCCCATGGTACTGGCATCTCCAATATGCTAGAGTCTTCCACTACAACTAGGCTTCACCAATAGTCTCTCACGGGCTCTATTCATGGTGGCATTCCTCAGCTCCTTTGCATGATCCTTTCATCCAGGGTTGTCAGCTGCAACTGGGGCTGCACCTACTCCAATGGCCTTCCATGGCCTCTCACAGTGCCAAGCCTCAGCTGTTCTTCATGATGCCTTCATTCCTTTAAAACCAGTACCACCTGGTGACTCTTACACATTAATAAGTTCAGCTCCAGCACGAGGTACAACCTTGGTTATCTCTGGAACACAGCTTCGTCGTGCTCTCAGTAAACATATCCCAGAATATTTCACCTCTGTGATGCTGGCCTATTCTTAATCACCGCTAATTTCTTAGCTCCAGCTAGCCAGCATCAATTGTCCCAGTCGTCCCTTTTATTCTGGACTCTAAAGTCAGAGCCACATGGTCAAAGCTGCCAAGTTCTGCTGCTTGCTGGGGCTGGATCATGTCCCCCGTGTTCTATTACATTATCACCAGCTTTCTGTTTTCCATCTCCTTCACTGCCTAACCTTGGCTGTCCTGGAACTTGTTCTGTAGACTGACTTTGAACTCAGAAATCTGCATGCCTGTCTCCTAAGCACTGGGATTAAAGCTGTGGGCCACCAAGCTTGGATTTAAGTTTTTCTTTACCTGGAACTTGTTCTGTTCTAAGATGGCCTTGAACTCAGAGATCTGCTTGGCCTTGCCTCCTGGGATTAAAGGTTTGTACTACTGTGCCTGGATCTAAATTTAGCTGGGTGGAATCTTGACACAAGGTCATTACTCCTTTAATTCAATTTAATATCCTAGAACACCAGATTCAGCTCCATTTCACTTCCTGGTACCCCTTTAATACTCAAACCATGTATTTTATATTTTTCCTTTCTCAGCTTGCTGTGCTTGTTTAAAATGTTCTTCATGATACTTAACCAGAGAACAAAGTCTATGATGGGCTTTTCTGAGACTTCCTTTGTCAATGCAATCAGTCTGAGAGTCTCTTCACCTGACCCTCAGGTAGACTTTTCAGACAAGGGCAAGAAGTAATCACATTCTTCACCAAAATACCAAAAAAAAAAAATAGTCTTTAGGCCACATATTGAAATTCTCCAATTTAACTGAAACCTCTTGGGCCAGGTCAGCACAATTCAAATCACTCTCAGTAACAAAGTCTTCCATATTCCTACTAGAATAGCCCATTAAGCCCCATTTAAAACATTCCACTGCTTTCCAAATCTACATTCTTCCAAACAAAAGCATGGTCAGGCCTATCACAGCAATACCCCACTCCTAGTACCAACTTCTGTCTTAGTTAGGCTTTTCCTGCTGTGAACAGTTGCCATGACCAGTGCAAGTCTTATAAATGACAACATTTAATTGGGGCTGGCTTATGGGTTCAGAGATTCAATCCATTATCATCAAGGCAGAAACATGACAGCATCCAGGCAGGCATGGTACAGGAGGAGCTGAGAGTTCTACATCTTTCTCTGAGGGCTGCTAGCAGAATACTGACTTCCAGGTAGCTAGGGTGAGGGTCTTAAGCCCATGCCCACAGTAACACACCTACTCCAACAAGGCCACACCTTCTAATAGTGCAATTCCCTGCACCAAGCATATACAAACCGTCACAGGCATGCACCACCACACTTGGCCATGGGCACAGTCTTGTGCAGGTCTTTTGTAGGTCCCACAGCTACTGAGCAGTGACCAGTCTAAAGCTATGTCATGTCCAGGAGACAGCATTCCATGGCACTCCTTCCATCCTCTGGCTTTTACATTCTCTCTGCCTCTTCCATGATACTCTCAGAGCCTTGCTTGCAGGGTCGGGGTTGACATGCATGTTCTATTTAGAGCTGAGCACTCAGCAGTCCTTACCCATTTAATACAGTGTACTACCTCTATAAAAATGGGGAAAAATAACCCAAAATATTTCCAAATCAATATTCTGTTAATTTCTATACAATACCAACTCAACACAATAAACCAGGAGACACTTTTTCAAAGCTGACAACAAAACTATAGTTTGCAAAAATCTTAATTATATATATGTACATACTGCTTCCATTTCTGCTTCCGGGTTCCTGCCTTGAGTTATGTATGTATGTATTTACATAAAATGACCAAGGAGAGGATAAGGGGATATCCTCTTAAAAGACCAGGGAGAGGATATTTGGTGTGGATATGATCAAATACATTGTACGCATGTATGAAATTATCAAAAAAAAATTCTTACTAGAGGATGGCTCAGTGGTTAGGAGCACTGGCTGTTTTGTAGGGGACCAGGGTTCAGTTCCCAGCACTGACATGATAACTCACAACAGGCTGCAACTCCAGTTCCCAGTGATCCAACTCCCTCTTCTGGCCTGCACCAGCACTGCATGCACTTGGTGTACAGCCACACACACAGGCAAAAACACCAGTATCATAAAATAAAGATAAATAGTAAAATTACTTCGTTGTTATTGTTGTTGAAAAAGACTGTCTTGGGAGATGGGGGCCGAGCCCGAGAAGTAATGGCCCCGTAGACAATTAATAAATTTAGTACGCTAGACATGCTTAGACCCTTAATCTCGAAAAGGTGGGACCCGGACTACTAGGGAGTAGGGACCCTTCCGGCCCCACGCCATGGCGGAACCCATTATGATGGTGGTTAGGTTTCCGGCCGGCACCTTAGGAGTAAGGCACGCTCAGGGGTGGTGCGCGAGGGAGTGACGCAGCTACGCGCGCAGGGCTGGGCGGGGCCTGGCTGGGCCAGGGCGCTGGCGGCTCTGAGGTTTCAGTGCGACTCCAGCCCGTGGCCCCGCCGCCATGAGCACCAAGCAGGTCACTTGCAGGTGAGTCCACGGCGCCGCGGGGCATTGGGCTCTGCCAGGCGGCCTGGGAGGGAGGTGAGGGCCGAGCCGGGCGGTGGTGGGTCGTGTACAGCGGGGATAACACGCAGGAAGGCCGCGGAGAAGCTGGCGCGGGAAGAGCTGCTGCAACTGCAGCTTGCAGAGAGTGAGCGAAGGGGATTGCGGGAAACACGGGCAGGTCGCATTTCTTATCCAGCATCACCACTGAGCGGAGAGTCCCATTTCGCGATGCAGGAAACCGAGGCCACAGAGAGAGGTAAAAGCGACACCCATTTAGGAGCAGAAAGGTGGCATGAGTGGACGGCTTGTTAGACGAAGTGGAAAACCAGAAAACTAATCTGTGACTACTATTTTGAAACAAAAATAGTTGGGTTGAGTAGCAGCGTCCCAACTTGTTGACGATCTTATGACTGTCATTGGGGTCTAGTGACTTTGCAAGCTTGGGAAGTGCAGCTTAGAAAGTACAGCGTGTGAGAATCCCAGCTGTGGAAATCCAAATTTAGAAATGCTCCAAAATCCAAAACGCAAGGAAAACTAAGTAGAAGGCGGACTGTGGTGGCACACGCCTTTAATCCCAGCACTGGGAGACAGAGGTAAGTGAATCTCTTGTGAGTTGACGTGAGCCAGGTCTACATAGGGAGTTCCAGGACAACCAAGGCTACACAGAGAATTTTTTCAGGGTATGTGTATAAGTGTATATAAAATGATGAATTCTGTGTTTAGACTTTTGTACTATCCCCAAGACATTATGTACATGAAACTACTCTAAATACAAAAAAATTAAAAACACTCCTGAGCCCAAGCGTTTTGGATTAGAGGAGCCTCAGTTTATACAAATTTTAGTTGGTTTCAGTAAATTAAGAAATTGATGTAATTTGATTATGTATGTGGTAAGCATTTAATTACCTTGTTATTTCTCATTAGTGCAGACCTGGAACTAACGCCTTTATGAAGAGTTCTGTTCGAATTAGATATTAAGGGTTGAGCCTTGTACCAAAGTCCCAGCTGATTTAGGTTAAGTAGTTATCAGAAACCTGCCGAGTGTGTGTGTGTGTGTTTTAGCTAGTTTTATGTTAACTTGACAAAGTTGACATGAGCCAGGATCATTTGGGAAGAGGGGACCTCAGTTGAGAAAATGTTCCTACTAGATTAGCCTGTTTTCTTGATTGATGATTGATGTGTGAGAACCCAGCTCACTGTGGGTGGTGCCACCCCCGGGCTAGTGGTCCTGGGTGCTATAAGAAAAGCTGAGCAAGCCAAGAGGATCAAGCCAGTCAACAGTATTCCTGCTTGGCCCCTGCGTTAGCTCCTGCCTACAGTCCTGCACTGATCTCCCTGAGTGATGAAGTGAGATACCTAAGTAGAAGATACCTAGAAGTATAAAGTCTCCTCCCAAAGTTGCTTTTGGTCATGGTGGTTTATCACAGCAATGGGGTCCTTAAGACAGTCCTGTAACAATACTCGCAGGTCATGACTACTAGAACGTCTTTGGTGAGGGTTAGTGTATGGGTATTTAACTCCCTTCTCTCTGGAGGAGGAAATGTTCCTATCATAGTGTCCTGTAAGGCAGATTCAAGCTACTTAGAAAATAACGTCTAAAACCCTGCTTGTTTACAGTTTGTTGTCTAAGAAAGGTTCTCTCTGTGTAGGCCTGGCTGTCCTGAGGCTCTCTATGTACTTTCAGGCTGGCCTTGAACTCAGATCTGCCTTCCTTTGCCTCCCATGTTAGGATTAAGTGCCACCACACCTGGCAGCTTTGTAGTTTAATTCTACCACCTAAAGGCTTTCCTAAGATGTGTGGCTACAAAACCTTTATGTAATGCATAAGTCCAGTCATTTTGATTCTCTTTTCCTCCCTTCGTACCTAGAGATAGTTTCAGTTCTATCTCACAAATAAGAGAGTCCTAAGAAATGGTACAGGTAAGAGTTGGAATGCTGGGAACCAATGGTTTCAGCTGAAGGGTTGACTAGTGTTTGTGGTCGTCTCTCTGTGGCCCTGTCAAGTCATAGAATATGTTGTACTGTATAGTGCTATACCTGAATAAAGCAGATAATGAAGCAAGGGTATATTTTGACTCTTAGTTTGAAGGTACAGTCCATGATGGAGGGGACAGCACGGTGTCGCTGATCTCACACACTCAGACAGCGATGAGGGTTGGTACTCAGCTTACTCTTTTCTTTTTATTTAGTCTTGGGCTCTAGCCCAAGGAGCAACGCCTCCACACTCAGGATGTGTCTTCCTACCTCAGTTGACCTAACCTAGATAGTCCCTCACCGTCATGGCTGGAGACTTGTCTCTTCAGCGATTTGCAGTCAGTGGCAGCGATCACAGTCTTGAGATCTGTCAATCCTGTGAACATCTTCCACAGTGAAACAACCTTGGTATTGTCAGGTTTTCCCTAAGATTAGCTTCAGAGTGACATAGGTGTGGCACTAGCATTGAGTCTTAGACCCCATGCTCAACTGAAGGATGTTTCAGAGTTTTCCCATTCTCACAAAAATGTTTGAAAAGGAAATTTCCTTATAAAAGGGTATGAAGGCTAGGACTGGAGAGTTAAGAATGCTGACTGCTCTTGCAGAGAAACCAGGTTCAATTCCTAGCCTCAGTATAGTGGCTCACAGCCATCTGTCACTCCAGGTCTAGAGGGGCTAACAGTGTTCTGCCTCTTCAGGCACCACATGTGTACACAGTGCACAGACATAACCACAGGTAACACAGACACATACAGTTTCGTTTTGCTTTTAAGGTTTTTTTTTTTTTAAAGGCTGTGAAGGAGTCAGGCCCTGCTAAATAAAAAGTATTTAAGTGGGAAAATCACAATATCAATAGGTTTGTGTTTGTGGTGAGAAAGTGGTATGATTTCTTGTTTTATTCACAAAAGCCTTGTCCCTGAGAGTGATGACTTATAATTTATGGCCAGGTTGTGGTGATGTACCTTTGATCCCAGCAGGTGGCAGAAGCAGGTGGAACTCTGAGGTCAAGACCAGCCTAATCTATAGCTCAAGTTCCAGAATAACCAGGGCTACTTGGAGAAACTCTTGAGTTTTGAGTGGCATTTCTCAAAGAATTACCAAGCCTGGTGTGGTGGTGTGCCTGTTCTCTCAGCCACTTGAATCTGAGGCAGGGAGTCAATAGAATCACTTAAGTCCAGGAATTCAGGGTTAGCTGAGACAATTATAAAAAAAAGTTTGAGTCAGAAAATAAAAAGAATTACCTATGCCGGGCAGTGGTGGCGCATGCCTTTAATCCCAGCACTTGGGAGGCAGAGACAGGTGGATCTCTGAGTTCGAGGCCAGCCTGGTCTACAGAGTGAGTTCCAGGACAGCCAGGGCTACACAGAGAAACCCTGTCACGAAAAAACAAAACAAACAAACAAAAAAAAGAATTACCTTTTTTTAGATATGGAATGTCTTCTTGTCTGGAGAAGTCCCAGGACCAACCACATTCACACCTGGAGACTGGCTAGAGAGATCCATGGTGTTTAGCACACGCTAGACTCCAGGCCAAGGCTGTTATGCTGGCTTAGCAACAGCCAGGTAAGGGAGAACAGGAGTCCAGAGGGCTGTGCCTTCTACCCTTTCTATGGGAAGCACACAGCACTTTCCCCACCTGAGGTATCGGGTGGGGTACAGTATGGGGCCAGTGCAGCTTCTGCCTGTGATCCACCTTCTAGACTCAAGAGGAAATGACTTTTGTATGAACCACACAATGGTGCAGCTGAGGCACTGTGAGCTGAAACTCTGACTATACCATCAACTTCTAGAAGCCAGAGGATGTTCTTCGGCCAGCTCAGAGGTCTTGGACCTACTGTGGTGACTTCTTTCCATGGTCTTACTTGCTCTCTGCACCTCATCCCTACCTGCTGAGGACTGAGCCCAGGGACTCTGAATGCCAGGGGCTCTCCATGCGCTTTGTCTTCAGCTCTCCCTCTAGCCTCCTAGCAAGCTCCTGAACAGTGTCAAACTTGGCAAGTGTTTCCTGGGGAATCTGCGTGACTTCCTGGGAAAGTTCAAGATCAATTTCTGATCTTGTTGGTGAGACTGCTGTCCTTTCATCAGATTCAGGGGGAAAGAAGTTCATAGGTGGGCCTGGCCAACTCTTCTGCTTTCATGGATGTAGCAGGCAAAGATGCAGGCTTCTGTATAAGCAGGAGGTGGGGTTCTACCACAGCCTGCCTACCCTGTCAGGAATTCGGCACTATACTCTGGTCTACTTGCTATCGTGGAAAAGGCCAGGTGCTGGACTGTCTGTGCTTTGCTCTTTTACCTTGCTGGCTTAACCACAGTGCCGTCTCTCCAAGGAGCAGGGCCTTGCTTTTGCCAACACTGTCAGTGTGGGTTTGCTCAATGATCTAGTCTGTGAGTTTTGGGACTGTGAGGAAGAAGAGGCAGATGAGTCATCAGTCATCTTGTGAAGCTTGGACAGGGCAGGTGTCGGTGGTACGTCTCTGAACTCAGCTCTCTAATTTTCCTCCTGTGTTGTGTGTTCCTCTCATGAGTTAGAGGGTAATCTCATTCATGGCCATTGTTATCCTTTATATGGTTCTCATTTCATGTTTTCCTCAGATTGTATTTGTTCAGTGGAATGTGAGGAGGCTCAATCCGAAAGTCTACTCTCAAAGGGTTCTTTACAAAAGGGAGGGGTGCAAGGTAAGCCAGGCAGGCCAGTAGCAACACCGTTGACTGGCTCAGGATCCAATCTGCTGGTCCACTTTGCCTTGTGAGGGAAATTTCATTCTGTGTGTGTGTGTGTGTGTGTGTCCCTTTTTTCTACAAGGTGTTGCATGTAGCTAGTCTGGCATTTAGTTTGTGGCAATTTTCCTTCAGCATCTCAAGTGCCTGCTGTGTTCTTAAATAAGTTTAAAAATATTTGTTCCCAGAAAAGCATTTCTGAGCCTTTTGTATCTTCTGCAAGCCCCCTCCTCCCTGCAGTGTGTCCACCTGCAGGCTGCCTGTACCACAGTAGGGAATGTTCTGGAGTCTCCAGAAATCCTGGCCTAAGCATCTGTCTTTCAGCTTCCCGGGCACCTCATTTTGAGCATGCCAGCCGTGTTCAGCTGACACCTAGGTGACCTGGTGAGCACTGGAAGCATGAATGCAGTCTAGGCTCCAGCAGGCCTGCCCCGCCTCACCTCTGTGCCCTTCCTTTTTGGCCCACCTTTTCCACACAATGCTATCTTCCAGTCTCCACTTGACATGAGCTTGAGAACCCTGCCCTCCCTCCGCTGTGATCTGTGTCTCCTGTCTCTGCTTCCCCAGCACTCAGCCTTCACTTGGAAGATTACATCACTGTGACTAATGCCACTGCCCTTTATAGGCCTTAAACTGAGCTGCATTCCGGGGAGCCTGAATCGAGCTGAGCTGAGCAGTTCACACTACACCCGCTCATTTAAAAGTTGACGTCGGCCTTCTGTTACGACAAAAGAGTTATATAATATGTCCACAGCAGAAACATTGGGAAGGGCAGGTGCTGTAAAAAGAAAAACGCTAAATGCCTGGGTTCCAGTAGCCTACAGTAGACATCATCAGCTTTTAAAGGTTTTGCCCCTTTGTGTATTTATTGAGCTCATCCCCTTGTACCTCCCACCCTCCTTTTTTACCCCTCCTATTGTCCCCCTTACCCTAGACAGTTAAATACTTGGGTGGATCACAACTCTGAGCATACTAGTTTATGATACTTTTAACCAAAATGAGATCCTGTATATGGCATTTTTTTTTTAAAGAATGTTATGTGTCCTGGTTAGTTTGTTGTCAATACAAAAGTTATATGAGAAGGGAAGTCTTGAATGGTTCCATCAGCTTGACCTGTAGGCAAATCTGTTACAGCTCTTTCTTGGCTAGTGATTGGTGTGGGAGGGAGAGTCCAGCTCACTGTGGGCAGCGCCACCCCTGGGCAATATAAAAAGCAGGCTGAGCAAACCAGTCAGCAGTGTTTCTGCCTTGAGTTCCCTCAGTGATAGACTGTGATCTGGAAATTGAAAGCTGAAATAAACCTTTTCTAACTCATGTTGCTTTTGGTCATGGTGTTCATCATAAGAGTAGAAGCCCTGAAAGATACAAAAAAGTGAATCTAATAGCTTAGGCTTACCAGGGCACCCATGTTACAGTTCATTCACAGTTATGTAAGCAATACCTGTTAGACAAAGATACATGCTGGACTCCACGGTCCCTCTGCTTTCTGCTTCTGTGAATTTAGCTGTTCAAAGTACCTTACATGAATCTGTTGTGATAGCTTATTTCACTTAGTGCAGTGCCCTTAAGGCTTCTTCATGCTGTGAATTGGAAATGTTTCCTTTTTAAGGCTGAATAATATCCCATGATGTGTACATACTACTTTTATTAGGTTTGTGCATTTTTTTCTTTTTCTTTTCCC
Source organism: Grammomys surdaster (assembly GCF_004785775.1). NCBI lineage: Eukaryota > Metazoa > Chordata > Mammalia > Rodentia > Muridae > Grammomys > Grammomys surdaster. The sequence continues at coordinate 3,790,707 of NW_021620771.1, read as the reverse complement.
TTTTGTTTCTTTATTCTGTTTTTTTGAGACAAGGGCTCAATGTATCCATGGCTGACTTTCAACTCACATCAGCCTACCTCCAAGTCCTACACTTAAAGGTGTGAGCCACTATGTCTGGCTGTATACAGTTTTATAATCTATTCTCAGCTGCCTTCAATTTCCCGTTATCAATATCTACTTGGGGATTGATGGATGAGTCAACATGGAGTCTCTATGTAACCAAGGGTGACCTTGAACTCCATCTCCAGAGTGCTGGCATTACAGACAGCAAGCACTCACTCCCAGTGACATGGCAGTGACTCCCAGTGACACTCCTTAGGCATGGCATGTGAGCACAATATCAGCTGGGCTACATCACTAGCCCCATGTGGTTTTGCCTTCCTCTTCGATGCTGGTGTGTGTGAATGCTACTACTCTGGCCGACTAAACGGAGAGGCGCTAAGCTACATTCCATCCTCTCTGCCATGGTGGGGCCGGGCTCCTGGAACACCTGCTTGGGGGTGGCAGAATGCAACCTAAGATGGGGGCTCAGCCCAGGTCAGAAACGGCACAGGCTGAGGCCAAGGTTTGGGTTCACATACTTCTGGACAGACACTGCTGGAAACCATGAGGAGGAGGAGTTCCCAGCAGTGGGTATCTAGGAGTATGTGAACTCCAGTCTCACACTGTTGTCTAGCCTGGAGCAACGGGGCTCTGTGTGCACGGATGCCATAAGCATCCATGGCAGAAGTCAGATTGTGAGAATGAGGGGACCCATAGGCTGGTGACAAGGGGGAGGGAATACAGCTTAGCTCAAGAGTGAGTGTCCTGTGTGTGCAGGGGCCTTCTGCGGGAGACTTAGTCAGCCAGCTCTGTAGGACAAAGACTTTCACCACAGCAGTTCTTGATGAAAGAGACAATCCTTGCTTGTTTAAACTGTTTATTCATGATGAAAATACAACGTACTCAGGGTGGACCTGAGATTAAATACCTTTTGCAGGAAGAAATGTCCAGGAAGGAAAGTTTATTGTCTAAACCCTCTGGGCAGCCCATCTAGATACCTCATTAGCATAGAGAACTCTGTGCTCTATGCTACATCACATGGGAGGTGGTGGTCACATGCTCCAGGACAGGAACCTGGTCTGTAGTAGGTGAAACACCTACCATTCTAAGATTTGAGAATTTACTGGGGTTTCTGAATCCACTCACTCAACCTTCCTAGTTTTTGTCTATTGAAACTGTTCGACTTGCTCACAGTGCCAGTAAATGTTCATTTTACATGTTGGCCTTGTCCATACTCAGGCTTCAGTGGATTGTCTCAAAGCTATCTTTGTGGATGCTACGCTTGGTTACCAACCGTACATACCACTGTGTCTGACTGCTTTTCTAGCCATCCCTGCCCCCAGGTTTATTGAGGTGTAACTTATAAAAATGTGCCAGAAGTATGCCAGACAGTTTTTTTGTTTTGTTTTAGTTTTGTTATCAATAAGTGTGAGTATGATATGCTCCGTACCTTAGAGCAACTTTCATCCCCAGAGAACACACTGGTTCCTTTCTCTTTTTTTATTTTTAATTATTATTTTATGTGTGGGTATTTTGCCTGCATGCATATGACTATGCACCATTTCATGCAGTGCTTGAGGAAACCAGAAGAGAATGTTGGGTCCCTCTGGAATTGCAGATAGGTGTTAGCTGCCATGTGTTCTCAGGGTAGGAATCAAACACAAGTTCTTTGGGGAGCTCCTAACCACTGAGTCATCTCTAGACCAGTGGTTCTCACCTTCCCTAATGCTGCAGACCTTTAATAACAGTTCCTCATGTTGTGGTGACTTCCAGCCATAAAATTATTTTCGTTACTACTTCATAACTAATTTTGCTACTATTATGAATTGTAATGTAAATATCTGACATATGACCCCTCCAGGGATTTCACAACCTACAGGTTTAAAACTACTTCCCTAGACCCTCTCATTCTTTTTTTTTAAGACTAGGTGTGCAAGCTAGCTTCAGATGTGTTGTTGTTATGTGTCTAAGGATGACCTTGAATTTCTGATCCTCCTGGCTCTTATCTCCAGAGTGCTGGGATTATAGGCATGTATCACCACATCTGCTTTATTCTGTGCTGGGAATGGGACTCATGGCTCAGCCCATGCTAAGCAAGCACCCTACCAATAGAGCTAAATCCCAAGCCTCCTAAGAGTGCTCGGATTTCAGGCTGATGCCACCATGCCCAGCATCACTCGTGTCTTTGAATGCCACTGTCATCTTTGGGGCTCTGTGCAGCAGCCTTGTGAAGCCGTATGTGGTCTCTTCATTTACAGGAGAAACGGCAGGAATGGGGAAGAGGGCTTTCTCACCCTGTTCAGTCATCTCTTTTTACAGTTCCAGGAGGGTGGGATGGCGGGTTTTCCTGACATGTTTTTCCAGTTATGAAACTCATATCTTACATATTTAACATAAATCAAGAGCTTCTCCAGAGAAGGGTTTTGAAAAATCCTTTATGTGTATGAATGTTTACTTGCATGCAGGTCTTTGCACCACATGCATGCAGTGATCAAAGAGGCCAGAAGAGGGCATCAGGTCCCTCAGACTGGAGTTTCAGGTGGTGGTTAGCTGTGGTATATAGTTGCTGGGACTAGAGACTGGGTCCTCTGCAAAAGTAGCAAGTGCTCTTAACCCCTCAAGATAGAAACTTTTGAGATAATTTTTCTACAAAGCTAGTCTTAGATCATGGAAAATGAGTGCATTATGGGCTTATCTTGGTGTAGTTCTTGAGAGTCCTCCAAGGCATAACTCAGCTCTCCTGTACTTGTCTTCTCAGGTATTTTATGCATGGCGTATGTCGTGAAGGCAGCCAGTGCCTGTTTTCACATGACTTGGCGAACAGCAAGCCGTCCACCATCTGCAAATACTACCAGAAGGGCTATTGTGCCTATGGCGCACGCTGCAGGCAAGGCTTGCCATGGCTGTGGTTACTGGAGTGGAGATGCTTGGAAAATGGGAGCTGTGTTTGGTTTTGTTGACAGGGTTTTATGCCACCCAGGCTGACTTGAGACTTCCATGTAGCCAAGGCTGGCTTTAAACGTCTAGTCTCCTGCCTGCATCTCCAGTGGTGCGTCTGTAGGTGTATGCCATATATATGCCTGCCTGAGCATGGGCCCAATGCAGGGAGAGTTTAACTTAAAAGTTATTTAGAATATTAATCATTTGTGCCTCACCTTTAAACCCTGTATAGCACACCGTAGACTTTCCCATTGCTGCCAGACCATATCCTCACTGTGCTTTTGTGTGTCATAGGTGACATGCCATGGTTTGAAAGCCATTTCTGGTTCATGCTCAGGTGACTTCTGGCATGGATGCTTATAGCATTCATGCACACAGAGCCCTGTTGATTCAGGCTAAACAACAGTGTGAGGTCTCCGTGCTTTGGTGAGCAGAGCCATCTAGTCCTCACTGGTGGACAGAGTTCTAGAGTTTGAGTTGGCCCCCTGCTCTTTCCAATCCATCCACCTCAATCAGTGTATCCTGAAGATTCCTACCCAAAGGGCCTGTCTTGGTAGCACAGGAGTCAAGGGCTTTCTTTGGCAGTAGATCTGTCAGTCCTACTAGGACACAAGTGTGGTTGTGGGTAGCAGGATACGTGGATCCAATAGTCTCTTTTAGTTGAAAGTACAGAGACAGACCCTTGCCTACCTTGGTGAGTTCAGCTGTTGGTAGCTGGGAGGGGGAGGGGGTGTAGGTGTTAGGGCCTGTGTGGCTGACACAATGACACATTGTTGTCTTTTGTTCAGATATGATCATACAAAGCCCCCAGCTGCAGCAGGTGGAGCTGTGGGTCCTGCACCTCACCCTTCGCCCTCCTCAGGCCTACACAGTCCTCACCCTTCTCCCGACATTGCCACATCTGTTATGAGGACACATTCGAATGAACCTGGAAAGCGGGAGAAGAAGACGCTGGTGCTCAGAGATCGCAGTGAGTGAACTGCAGGCATCGCTGCCTTTGGGGAGACAGCACGTCTAGCCTAGTGCTGTGCTGCTTTCAGGCCTCCTTGTCACGGTGCTTCTGCAGCCCCAGGAGCCTAAAGTTGCTCTGAAAACAGGCTGCAGAGGTTCAAAGGTGTCTCTCCACATCTTGGCTGAGCTCCACCTCGAGTCCAGCAAAGCATTAGCGTGGTCTTTGTCACCACGAAGTTGCCCCTTCATAGTGGTCACCCACTACTCATTTCTAGCTGGGTGTTTTAATGGTGGGCATGTGTCACTTTCTTGTTTGGTGCCATGTCCTAGTAGTGACTACTTTGGGTGTTTCAGGAGCATCTTTAGACATAGCACAAGGAAGGAATCTGGGCCTACACCAGATTTGGGAGAAAGAAGGCATCAAGTGGTAAAGGCTTTTGAGCTGCTGGGCCTCACTGGTAATTTTCTTAGTTCTTGAGATGCTTAGTCCTTGAGTTCTCAGAATAGGCAGAGCAAACACATGGTCAGCTTGATGCAGAGGGTCATCTCTGACAGTGTCAGCAGTGCGTGACAGGCTTCAGGTCTCAGGATTGATGCTCCTACAAAGGAGTCCTATGTTCTGTTGACCTTGTCAGTTCCTTCATGTTTTGAAGTGGTTTTAGCGTTAAATGGTTTGTATGTTGACATCTTGTGTTCTGTATAAAAAGACTGCATTCTCTTTCGTTGTTCACACATGTTCTACTGGTCATCTTCCAGCCTCTGCACTGTTGCTCTTGGGCCTGATTTTCACTAGCTATTCCTAGTTTGGGCTATTAGCTGATAGGAAAGGTTGAGCCTGTTCTTATGTGTGTGTATGTGTGTATGTGTGTTTTGTGTTGAGATCTCACTGGTCTGGCTGAAGACAAGACTCCTTCAAGCACAGTGAATAATCCAGGTGGCTGCAGTGACCCTCAGACCAGCCCAGAGATGAAGCCCCATTCCTACCTAGATGCCATCAGGACTGGCCTGGATGACTTGGAGGCCAGCAGCTCCTACAGCAACGAGCAACAGTTGTGCCCCTATGCTGCTGCTGGGGAGTGCCGGTTTGGAGATACCTGTGTCTATCTGCATGGGGACATGTGTGAGATCTGCAGGCTTCACGTCCTCCACCCCTTTGACCCAGAACAAAGGAAAGCTCACGAGAAGGTAACTTGAAAACTTTGGCATGAAATCACTTTAAGAAGCCTGAATGAGTCACAGGACAGAGACATTCAGGAGTCTCACAGATATCTTTCTGCCAGAAATTCCTGTGTTGTGTTGCTGGCTTGTTTTTAATTCTGTTTTCAAGTTCTTTTCCTGTTGCCAGTTTTGATTATTAAGAACAAAGGAGGCCAGGCATTGGTGGCGCACACCTTTAATCCCAGCACTTGGGAGGCAGGGGCAGGCAGATTTCTGAGTTCAAGAGTTCAAGGCTAGCCTGGTCTACAGAGTGAGTTCCAGGACAGCCAGGGCTACTCAGAGAAACCCTGTTTCGAAAAACAAACAAACAAAACAAACAAACAAACAAAAAAAGGAGAATAAGAAGTATTAGAAATGCAAAGTTCAGGACTGGAAAGATGGCTCACCAGTTAAGAGCACTTGCTGAGCCTGGCAGTGGTGGCACATATCTTTGATCCTAGCACTCAGGAGGCAGAGGCAGGTGGATCTCTGAGTTCAAGGCCGGCCTGGTCTACAGAGTGAGTTCCAGGGCAACCAGGGCTATACAGAGAAGCCCTGTCTCAAACCAAACCAACCAAACAAAAAAACTCCAAGAAACAAACAAAAAAATTGCTGCTCTGTGCAACCTCCTGTAATTCCAGCCCCAGAGAGTCCAGCATCTTCTTCTTACTCCCATAAGAACATCATTTGTGAACACACACACACACACATCTCTTACACATCTTTCTTCCCTATGTTTACATGTCCCTGTGGTTGGGATACACAGGCAGTCAATGTTTTGGAAACTTTGAAAACCCGTTATTATGGACTTTCCTTAATTTTACTGTCTATCTAATTATAACCGTGTGTGTGTGTGTGTGTGTGTGTGTGTGTGTGTGTGTGTGTGTGTGTGCGCGCGCGCATGCATGTGAGTATCTGTAGAGATGAGAAGAGAGTGTAAAATCCTTGGGCTAGAGTTATAGTCAGTTGTGAGCTGATGACGGTGCTGGGACCAAAGCTCAGGTCTTTTAGAAAAGCAACAAGAGCTCTTAACTGCTCCACCATTCCTCTAGCCCCTTTTATTATGGACTCTGAAGAACCAAGTGTTGAAAGGTTACAAATATCCTGATCTTTGGGTCCACTCTATCCACACACAGAGCACTGTGCTGTGCACTCCACTCAGAGCAGGGCCTGGGTCTTCTCATCTGCCTGCTTTCATTAGAGTTCACTCAGCTCAGTATTTCCTGGATTGATGTGGCATGAAATAGGCATGACATTCACAGAGACCTATGACCCAGTGTTTATGAATGCTGCAACCTCCATAGTAATCTAAGTGTTCTAGAAATCCATAGCTGTTAAACTGGAAGTGATCATCTTACTAGGGAATCTAGGACAAGGGAAAGGTGGCTTGAGGTTCACTTTGTGTTCATATCTGTGTGTCCTGAATACAGGAACTGTAGCTACTGCTTCTAGTAGCTGTTGTGACTATGTGGCTGACCCTGGGATCTTGACCAAAGAGAACCTAAGGCGTCCCTTCCTGTCATTCTCAGATGTGTATGTCAACATTTGAACATGAGATGGAAAAGGCCTTTGCCTTCCAGGCGAGCCAGGACAAAGTGTGCAGCATCTGTATGGAGGTGATCCTGGAGAAAGCATCTGCTTCTGAGAGGAGGTTTGGCATTCTTTCCAACTGCAGCCACACCTACTGCCTGTCCTGCATCCGTCAATGGAGATGTGCCAAGCAGTTTGAAAACCCAATCATCAAGTGAGTGCAGCCGGGCTTCTCTGCATGCATGGAGACTGCTACCCTCTAGAGCCCAGGCCCCCAGCTGTGTGAGCTTGTATAGATCATCTTTCCTGAGCCCATCTGCCTGTCTTAGTTGACGGCCTCTCCGATCTCTACATGCTAGGAACTCTGCAGAACATCAGCTGTTGCTGGCTGGGTTCTGTTTTGCAGCCCTCACTGGACAACTATCATGTCTACCTTAGGCTAATTGCTTTGTAACCTTTGGTTCTTCAGGTTTTTTCACCTTAATAAAGGGGCTGAGGCTCCCTTGGAGGAAGGCTCCTATGCACTTCCCACTCCCTGGTGCACATTATTGGGGAACTTGCCTGTGTGCAGCAGTTTTACTGAGAAAGAGTACGGTTCTGTGGTGTCCAGTGCTTCGCAGAGTTGCTCACCTGACATGCAGTCTAGTTTTAGAAACTTCATCATCCCCTAAGCTGTACTGCCACCTGTCCATCCTTGTTGTCTTCTGTCAGGCAATCCCCGGCCTAGGCTCTTTCTCTACAGAAATCTTACTCTGCTTGTCATCATGCATACCCTTACCTTGGCAAATGTTCCTAGGCTACCCCTAATGAGCATGCCCAGCATTTACTCCCTTGTTATCTGACTGAGAACAGATTGCACCTGTTCAACAGCTAGTGGGCTGTCATACACAAGATTAGACCTCAGGAATGGTCACAGTAGCTTGGCCTCTAACCAAAACATCAACACACTGTTCCCCCAAAGTGGTTGTACCATCTCTCTCTCACCTGTAGATCCAGGTTCTTGTACTTGCCTTTATTTCGAAGCTGAGCTGTCATCTTGCCTTCCATAGTCACTGGAGATACTGAACATCATCCTGTGTGCTTATTGGCTGTCCTAGGTGAATATTCAGGGCTCTGTTTCTTATTGTGTTGAACCGTTTCAGTGGCAGAAGCTGCTTAGATTGTGGGAATTGTGTCTTTGGCCATGTGTTTGAGCAAGGGTGTTTGGCGTGGAGTGTGCAGAGGATTCATGACATGTTTTCTTTCTTACTAACCTATTGGTTTTGTTCTTTTCAGGTCTTGTCCAGAGTGCCGTGTGATATCAGAGTTTGTAATTCCAAGTGTGTATTGGGTAGAAGATCAGAATAAAAAGAATGAATTAATTGAAGCTTTCAAACAGGGAATGGGGTAAGTGCCTTGATTTCATAGGGGGATCCTGGTACCTACCTTTCTGGTTATGGTTTGAGCCTCTGTCATCTTCAGGTTTCCCAAGAATGTGGACCTGGTAGATAGATCTCAGAGCTTCTTGCTCCTGTGAGGCATTTCCTGGGCTCTGAGCTGCAGAGCTAAGTGAGACCTTGAGGAAGCAGATGAGTTCTAAGATGAGCCCTATGCTATGTGCCAAGATTGTCTTGCCCTCTCTGATTGCCCATGCATTTAACAAGCACTATTGAGGATCTGCCATCTCACAACCTGTCCATTGCAGGGCCCAAAGAAGCTGATGGTGCCAGCCTCAGTACAGCCCACACTTAGCAAAGGAAAGTAACGATCAGTAAGATGAATAAGGCAAAGAGAACCTGCCTCAAATGAGGTGGAAGATGAGAACTGACCCCTAGATGCTTGTCATGACACTTAGCACTCTGTTGCCTTGTCTGGCTCAGCTTTCTGCCCCAGCCACCCACGTGCTGGGATTACAGGCATGCACAACCACACCTGGCATCTTTTTAAAAGAACAATTTTTGTAGGAATTTTTCACAGAATATCCCATTGCCTTATATGTATCCTTTGCCATCACCATCGTTTGTATTGTAATACATATGTTGTAGTTACATTATTACAAATCTATGGCAACATCATATTTGCCATTTAAAACTTTTTCCTTTTATGTCATTGTTTTTATTGAAACAGGATCTCACTGTGTAGTGTTGGCTGGCCTGAAACTTGCTACACAGACTAGGCTGGCCTTGAAGTCAAGAGATCCACCTGTCTATGTCACCCAAGTACTGGATTCAAAGGCATGCATGACCATGCCTGGCCAAAATTCACTTTTTTTTTTTTTAAGTGCACACCACCACCCCCACCCCCAATTATTTATTTTGGAAGTTTTTATATTTATCTAGATTCTGTGGCTTGACATTTACCTATTTTAACATTTTTTTCCTCCTGTCATGTGATTGTGTCCATCCACAAGAAGGCAGATGCTGTCAGACAGAGCTAGTTGGGCTTAGAAAGGTGCTGTGATGAACTTAGAAAGTTCAAAGTTGCTTCATTGCTGTTGATGTTGCCTGGCTGTGCATCCCTCTGGTGGATGTTCTTGGGCAGTCTCCACTGTGTTTGTGCCAGGCACCACCAGGGAAAGGAGAGATGAGTGAGATTATCTTTCATCAAAGTGTGATGGGGCAGTATGGTAGCAGATTTCTTCTTTAGTAACCCAAGCCAGAACTGAGAAAGCACTTGAGTCTGCCTTGGGTGCAAGAAGGAAGCCATGTGGAGCTCTGTACCCATCCTTGTCGGCTAGGCAGTAGCAGCTCCACTGGTCCTTGAAGAGGATCGAGACTCACTAGTGGGGATGGAGGATGTCAAGGAAGACTGACTGGCAGACAGGCAGCCATGCATAATACCCTGGTGATGGGACAGTGGGCAGTGGAGGGCCAGGTGGGTTTGGGGTTTGTTTGTCAGTAGATTAGCTGAGTGTGAGAGCTGAGAACACTAAGTAAGGTAGCCAGACTGGAGCTTTTGACTTTGGTAGTCAGATAGGTAGGACTGGAGGAGAAAAAGGAGGGAAGGCAAGGTTTGTTTTTGCTTTATAGCCCTAGCTAGAGTATCCGTATACTAGGCTGGTCTCAAACTTGAGGACCTTCCTGCCTCTGCTTTCCAAGGTCTGTCACCATACCCAATGAGAAGGCAGTTCTGAAGTTGGTGAACGGCCGTTGGAGAACTGAGAGTTTACTGTCCAAGCTGTAAGAAAAAGGATTCCAGAGCAGTGGAGAAGAGCCAAGGGCAGAGTGAAGCTAGTAGAGTTCTAACAGTGGAAGCTATCTGTAGCCTTAAGCATCTGCTAAGACCTGCTTTCCCAGACTGACCTCTGACCTTGACAGGATTCTTGACCAAAAGGAAAGGAAACAACTCACTTGCTTTGGAGACTTGAACAGAGCAAGTGAACCAGCTTCAGACCTTGGTACCCTGGGGTTATCCAAGCCTCACTCAACCCTAGTGGAGCACTGGAGCTCTAGGGTGGGGGCGGGACACCCTGCTTCTGAGCACTGCAGCCTCCAGTGTATCTCAGCCTAGCTTGAGAATCAGAATACCAACTGGAAATTCAACAGGTCACCTCCCAGCACAGGCTTTCCCAGTGTAAAAGGTAGGGTAGCTGTAACACAGTAGTCACTCTTAACTTCATTTTTCCATCAGCCTCTGATTTGTGTGTGTGTGTGTGTGTGTGCTTTTCAGGAAAAAAGCATGTAAATACTTTGAACAAGGCAAGGGAACCTGCCCCTTTGGAAGCAAGTGCCTTTACCGTCATGCTTACCCTGATGGCCGGCTGGCAGAGCCAGAGAAACCTCGGAAGCAGCTAAGTTCTGAAGGCACTGTGAGGGTAAGCTGGTTAGGAATGCTGTGGGAACTTGTAGGTGCTGTCCAGGCTCCCAGTAGCTTTGGCAGCAGAGCAGTGGAGTCAACAGAAGCAAAGCACAAGATGTCACTCAGTCTGCTGCCTCCATTGACCCAAGCCTGCTTGTTGGCTGTTTTTGCAGTTCTTTAACTCAGTACGGCTTTGGGATTTTATCGAGAACCGAGAAACCCGGCAAGTCCCCAGCACTGAAGATGTGGATGTGACGGAGCTAGGAGACCTCTTCATGCACCTTTCTGGAGTAGAGTCATCAGAACCCTAGTCAGTGTTGACGCCTTCATTTGGGCTGTGCAGTCAACTTTCCAAGGCGTGGTGTGGTCGCATCTGTCACTGAACGGAGGTGACATGGTACCGGGATGTGAGTGCAGTAGTGAGTCCCCTTGACTCTTCATGATCCACTTTCCCTACCCTGGTGAAGGGAAGGGAGATCAAGTCCATGGAATCACTACATTTAGAGTTGAGCTCTTAGTTGTACCTCCAGCCCCTTTATCAGGGACCAGCTATGTGGTCCAGCTGTTTTAATTGATTGCTTTTAAATGAAACACAACTGCCATCTTTCTTTTGTGACTTTCTTCCTTAAGCAACAGTAAACTTGCAGCTGCTCATAAAGCAGCAGATCTGTTTTTTCTCGCCAAGACGTCGCCAGCCCTATAGACGGCTCCTCTGCAGTGATCATCTCTAATATAGTTGTTGACCCCTGGAATTTATTTATGGAGCTGTGTATTGAGAACACATTGGGTCATACTGGTGCTGTACCATAGTGTAGACTTTTATGGCTGTGAGGGTGGCTATTGAGTTCCTTTCAGTGTCAAGTCAACAGATGTGTGCAGCTGTAAAAAGTCTCCAGGGAGACTCCATCTTACCCTCAGTACACATCACAGTACACAGGACTCACACTCAAACTGCTTGTTCTCACCTATAAAGTAGGCTCTACACTGGTTTTTGTGGTAGACAGGAGCAGTCACCTCTGTCTAAGGAGAACTGGGGCCAAGACAGAGCAAGTTTGTTCTAAACCTGAATTTATTTTTGTAAAAAAGCTGTTATTACCTGTGTGCTTTTAGCTTGGTTGTTCATGTAACCGCAGAGTAGGCTCCTTGAGTTCTGCTCAAGAAGCTGAAGTAGCACTGCGAGTTTGATATTACTTACTTTTTACTTTTGAAGGAGTCAGTAGCCATTAAACCTAAATTTAATTTATTTTATTAAAATAACATAATTGAGGAACCATCAGATAACTGTATTTTATCAGGCTCAATAAAAACAAAATTAAAACCCAAAATCATTAAGAAAACCTGTATTCCTGGCTTTCTTACAGACAAGGATGTGACTAGAGATTAGGGCTGGGCTGTGGCCCACCCCACAGGGGTAGCTCCTGGAAGACTTAGAGTCAGCGTGTGGGAGGGAGGCTGCCAGAAGGGGAAGCACCGCGCTTGGACAGCCATCCGCACAGGACAGGACACCTTAGACACAGCAAGAGGAAGGTGTATCCACAGAGTGAAGTTCTGTAGTACCAAAGCAGGCTCCCCAGGTGGCCAGGACTCCATGTGCAAAACTGGCACTGCACCACTGTCTGTGCCCTGCAACATACAGGCTCAAGGAGCCAAGTTCCCAATTGCATGTCCCTGCAGCAGCCGGAGTGCCTCCAAGGCCATTTGCCCTAAAAATACTCAGCTGACTTGTATATCTCTGGAGCAGAGCAGGCTGGCTTGGTGGACAGCTTCCATTTCCAGGGCAGGAGGGGTAGAAAAGAAGGCAATATGAAGTTAAGGCCCTGTGAGTAGTCTAGGTCCTTAGCAGCAGCTTTTCCAAAAACATGCATTCTGCCCCCAAGGAAACAGAAAGTGGTGCCTGACTCTTCTTCGTCTCCTAGTGGCCTAATAACAGCTACAACGTCAGCTAGAAGACTGGTAGCCTTGGGGATGTAGTCAGCGTACAAGCATTGATGTCCTCAGTGTGAGCTGCCCGATGCAGGGAAGGCTCAGAGGCGCTCCTGTTGATTTTCGGCAGAGAGTGCTGAAGCAGCTCAATGGAAGACAGGATCTGAAACAAGGCCCCGTGTGGTCTCATTAGCTGGACACTTGCTATCTCCCCAGCCATACCAAGCACACGGGCCATTTCTTGTACGTATAAAGAGAGCTTGTGGAGGTTCTCTCCCCACCAACCCCAATCCTGGCCCACCACATTTACACCCGCAGAATGTAATGTCTGAGTTCTGTCTAACCTGGGGAAACAAAGGCCTCTCTTCTTTGACTTTCTTCACACAGTCAGCCACCAACCTCTTCATTGCCTTGGGGCAGTTCTTGTAGAGCCTGCTAAGATCTGGGGAGGCATACCCACGGCCCACCATGAAGATGATCTAAAGGAGAAACAGTTGAGCAAAGGAGTTTGTGAACAACAGAATACTAACTAGCCCCTTACTAGTTTTACTGCTTTGCCAGGCCCCATGCAGATTACCTGGTCTCGGTTGTTGATGTGGGAGTAGGGAAGCTCCCCAGTCATCAGCTCGTACAGCACAATGCCATAGGAGTAGACATCAGACTGGAAGCTGAACGGGTTGTTATCCTGCATTCGGATAACTTCTGGGGCCTATAAGGATGAAGTGTGTCAGGGTAAGGACTAGTCAGGAAGGGAGTTCAAGTCCTTAGCCCAGGGTAGCTCTTCCCCAGAGATTCAAACCCCCAAGCTCTGGCCTCTGTTGCCATGGTTTTAGTGGTTTTGCCTTAAGCTGATTGACAACACAGATAACTTTTCACCCTGCTCTGGGCCAGCACTATCTATCCTGCTTAGGAAGGTGTGTGGGGCCAGCTTCCTCACCATCCACAGCACAGAGCCAGTGGGCTGTTCAACCTGCTGAGAGCCACTCCAGCGTGACTTCACTGTTGCCAAACCAAAATCTCCAATTTTCACCGTGAGGCCTTCGTGGAGAAATATATCTCAATGCTTGTTAAGGAGACTGACAGTTTATACTGTTCATAACAGGGCTTATAAGACCACCTTTTGCTTCACCTTTTGCTTCGTTTAATAATCTTCCAGGAAACAGGAAATGATGACATATCACAGGAAATAGGGCCCCACACTGCTTATCCCCTCTGCCTACAACAAAGGTTTACTACCTAGTGCTTTCTTTAAAAATCTCTTGATAGAACTGGTCTACTTTGTGACTTTTGTCAGCTTATTTTCAGGTAACAGAGAATTTTGGTCTGACTTGTGACCTGCTAGTTTATTAGAGTTCAAGCCTTAAATCTACACTAATATCTTGACCCCAGTGCTTAGCTACCGAAAAAATTTACCTCAGGAAAGTGTAGCAAGGTGGTCATGGCCACTGATCAAGCACAGATTGATCTGCATTGGCCATGCAGAGCTTCAGCTGAGCTTAACACCAAGCCATGTACCATCTTACAGCATGAGAGGCACAGTTGGTAAGGGGATGATGCTATTTCTAACAGTGGCCTCTAGGCCAACTGTACATTTAACAGAAAGCAGCCGTTCTGAAACTTCTGGGGGAATTCTGGGATACTGGTTATGAACTGATGCTAATTCTAGGAGCCCTCAAGAAACATTTGTGTCCTTCCAGTTAAAACAGGAGCTTGTGGAGGTCAGGTGATTAATGGAATTTCTGACTCACAATACTTTAACAGTGGGCCCCCAAACTCCTGTAGGTATTTCTTAGAAGCTGGCAGAATTCTCAAATTTGTTCCCCTCACCTTTGCAGTGAGGGCTGTTATGGTTAGAAAAGCTAAAATGGAAGCCTTCAGGGTGATCTCTGCCAGGGATGTGAACCAAAAGTGTCACATCTCTGGCAGAAGTGCAGATAATCAGTGCCATATTCAAGGGCTTGAATGCTCCTAATCTGGCCAGTGCAGAAGACAGATGGACCGTGAAGAACAACAGGCTGTACCACATGGGGTGTCCTTACTTGAGCAATTAATGTACCTCCTGATACACGATATGTAGCAGTTGACCTAACAAATGCCTTTTTCTTTGGTACCTGTCCATAAGGACCACCAGAAGCAGTTTGCTTTTGATTGGCAAGACCAGCAGTATACCTTTTACAGTTGTACCTCAGATCTTGGTCATGTCTCTTCCACAAAATATCACATCGGTCTACTATATGGATGACATGATGCTGGTTTGACCAAGTGAACAGGAGGTAGAGCGATCACTTCGACTTGTTGGTAATACATAGATATGCATCAGAGGATTACATAGGCTAGATACAGATAGATGCTGATAACCTTTTCAAGCTATACGTTGGATAATCCAACCAAGCTGAGTTCAAGTCTATTTCAAGTTTGTATCCCAACTCGGTAGGAATTATTTCCAGATCACTGTTGGTTTAAAAAACAAAAATCCTTAAGGAAGGAACTCTCATATAAACACCATGTTTGGCTTCTCAACTAAAGCCCCAGTCCAACACCATGAACCATGTGTGTGTATGGAAAAGGCCCCTTTGGGTCCTTAAGCTGAGAACTCAATACCAAAGGATACTGTTGGATTTCATGTCTCTGTGGATGATGTTTTTTGCATGCAAATAGCTGTGAAGGAGAAAAAAAATCAGTTAACTATTTTTAAGACTACAGCTAGTGAGTCAAGGCACCCAAAGGCCTGTCTTCCTAGCCTAATCCTGTCACCTGCAGAAAGACTCCAGCATAAATGGGCTGACACATCAAGCATCAATCATTCGAAAGCTAACTGTGACCTCCTCACGGCCCAGCAGCTAACTGGTAGGTAGCACTTTCAAAGATGACCTTTGAAAGAGATGATAATCAAAAGTGACAAAAGGGCTCAGCAGACAGGTTGGGTGTTTAAAGAGAACGCACTGTTTTCACAAAACACTTTAGGTTCCAGAGCCATATAAATTTAATTGAGAAAAATTGAGAAGGTATTTTCCTATAGACAATGGCTTGAATGGGCAGTTAGGCTGGTGAGAAATGGTATTTCTCATACATGAATATCTGCTGTCAAAGAGCCCACCCAAGTGCCACTCAATCCTGTCCCACAAGAGCAACTCCCACAAGGGCTCACCAAACTGTCTACTTACTCCATTCCCTGAGCTGTCTGTCGGGCAATGTCAATTAGCTGGAACATCTGGAATTTGGTCTCCTGGACATGCAGATGTTTGTAGAGACTGCTGCCCTCACACCACTGGGTCACAATCGCCAGGTTATCCTTTGTCATGTACCCCATGAACAACAGGATATTAACATGCCGTGTTTTGCTAGGAGAAGCAGAAGCACAGCCATGAGACCACCCTTCATACACCTCCATGCTAGCTAGCCTTGCTTACAGAGGATGCGTTTTGCATAGGACCCCTTGTCTGTGGAATCCACCTCTGTCCAACTCATCCCTACAAACCTAAGAGTGATTCAGTGACTAGACTGGGGGTTTGAGCTCCAGAGCAAAGATTAGCTATAAAAAGAAATAAAGGTTAAAAACACTCTCACCACCACAAACCAAACCCCATAGAGCTGGGCTATTGAGTTTGGAGTACAAAGAAGGGGTGTGTCATGAAAAGGGCTCATCTGGCTTCCAGCACATATATGCTGGAGGAGGAATGTCCCTTAAAACCCACAGCAGGTGTTGACCTGCACAGCCTGGCCCTAGCTAACCCTGCTGTCCAGGGGCTGGGCTCACCGCAAAACAGCCACCTCGTTCCTGAAGGCCTGAAGTTGCTCTGGAGTTGGGTCAACCACCTTTAGGATCTTTACGGCAACATCTCCTGCAAATTAATTTGTAGTCACACTCAGTTATACAGTCTTTATTTTTCAAATACCAAGGTACATCTTACCTTGCTTTTTTGAGACAGGTCCTCACTGGGACCCAGGACTCACTGACTAGGATCAGCCAGTGAGCCCCTTTCTACCTCCCAAGTACTGAGACTGCAAGTCAGTACAACCACAGCTAAATGTTTATGTTCAAGCTGGAGCTTGAACTCGGGTTCTCATGTTTAGATGGTAAGCACTTTTTACCACTAAGCCACCTCTCCTAGCCTTTCAAACACGCTAATTCTAAGGAAGATAGGGAGTCACTTTTCAAAGAACATGTATCCGTGCAGGTAGAACAAATATGCCAACTAATACACATCAAGTGGGTGAGACACTTAAATTCTACTCATATCCACGGAGGCTTTGCAACAAGCTTGTATCCACTTGAGCATCAAGGTAGGTCATATGGGCTAGTTCCACAGCCTTACCCTGTGAGGATGAAATCAGTGCCAAAGCCATGAGTGGCCCACCAAATGCAAATGGATGAGGAAGCAGGTCCTTCAGCAAGTTGAGAGGGGTTCAAATATGTTTTATATAGATATATTAGCAATAATAAATTACTTGAAACCCTATAAAGACCTCAATTTTTTTGTGGGAGAAGGGAGCAAGGAAGGCCATTGAGACAATGTTTCACCCTGTAGTCCTAGAACTCATTCTAAACCAGGCTGGCCTTGAACTCACAGAGAACTCACCTCTACCTCCCAAGTGTACCACCACTGTCCCTGCTAGGACTCTAAATTTTCATAAGTTAACCAAGTTGAGTCAGTGGAGAAGCACCCTGGAGGTGGCTGGCCCCTCGACCTGAGGAGTGCAGTCTTGCAGCAGTCTGTTCTGGGAGTAACAATGGTCAAGGTGGGGTTCCCATGAGTCCCAGTCCTGACTCCCTGTGAGCTCTAGTTTATCATCTCACCTGACCTGACAACTGACCTCTCCAGCACCAAAGGCACAGGCTGCGGGAGAGGATGCCGCCCGCCTGAGTGCAGGAGACGCAGTGCTGAGCCACCTGTCCAGCAGTGATCATAAACCATGTGTGCCCAGAGGCAGCCACATAGGGTGATTGCTGCATGGCTGTGAAGTCTGAGACAAGATAGTAGCTGGGCTCAAAGACTACTGAGAAGTGGAGAGTGTATGAAGATGCTTCCTGGAGGTAGTGGACTATGAGCATTAGGAAGAATATTAGAAAGGATATTCTAGACTGCACCAGAAACAAACATAAGGGACCTTGTGGGCACCTGTAGAACAGAAGACCTAGAGAAGAATTTGGTGCAATAGCCCAGGTGAGGGCAGGCTTGGAGTTACAGTGGGAAATAAACTGGGAGGGCTTGGGGTGGAGGCAAGAGGCTGGAGGTAATGCTAAGCAGCCCTTCAAGAACAGGCTCTGCCTAGTCCATGGCCTGCTGCAATGACAGCATTCCTCTGCAGACCAAGAGACAGGCCAACAGGGAATTACTTAACGGTTCTCAGAGAAGGAGTCACTCTACAAGTCACTCACCAACTCTCTGATCTATGTTCTTAAGAAATCAACTGTTCATACAACGACTTAGGCAAGGCAAAAACCCATGTAATGATCGCACTGAGAAGTAGATGCTGCTGTTTCCAGCGGAATTGCAATGTCTGCACACTGATGCTCAGAACTTGTTTCTTCCATTCAGGAATGTGCTTATACTGCTAACATCCTAACCCCAGGTGTTAAAACCTGGTATGGAAATGGTTAAATATGTTGTCAGATTAGTCAAGCTACAGCTACAGAGTTTAAGCTCGAATCTTTCTTCTAAGTGATCATGTGTTTCCCGTGGCACAGGAAGAGATAGCTACAATTAACCCTGAGGCCCTAACAGAGACACTAATCAGGAAGTATCCAGTTTTCCTACAGCAAGTTTCTGATCAGGAGCAGTCAGCTCCTCCTTGTACCTGTTATAAGGTCCCTTTCAGCTGTTGGTGTCAAGGTTACACTCCACCCAAAGCAGCTCATGAACAAACATGTTCCATGAGCACAGCTAGCTTAACTTAGAAGAAACAGCACCACTAATACTTCACTCCAGGGCTAATACTTGTTCACTGGTTTCTAAGCACCATGAGGACTTTATTATATCAAAATAATGTAAGGTTAAAATGCTATGAAATTTCAAAATTGATCTGATTGCCAGGTGTGATCAAGAACCCATAGAGAAGGCCACCATGAACCAAGAAGCCCCTTGTCCTCTCTGCTAGAATCTGACCACCAGAGCCCTGCAGCTGGAAATAGGCCCCAAACTCACCATGCCACTTGCCCTTGTACACAGTGCCAAAGGAACCTGACCCGATCCGAGTAGACAGCATCACCTCACTGGCTTCTATTTCCCAGTAATAACTTGAATCTCTCTGCCCACGAGGCCTCTGAAACAAGTGGAGATCATTTATAATCCATACTATCAAAGAAAGAATCATCCTAACCCCATCTGTTCTTGTTTCTTTTAAAGATGAACACTGTCACTGCACCTACAATCTCTGTCTTTGAGGAGATGCCAGTTTACTAAGTTGTAGCCAAATGGCATTCATTTTCCTTTAATATATCTTGTTAGGTTCCCACCCCCAAGAGTTTATCTTTATTGAGCCCTGAGTGAGAGGAACTGTTACTGGCTATACTCACAATTTTGTTTTTTTCCTGGGTCCCAGATCCTGGTGCCCGCTCTCTTTGTGCTGGCACAGGGGTTTTGGGCTGTGACCAGCCTGTTGGGCTCAGGTTGTTGGGGCTGCTGGACAGGGCTGAAGGTGAGGCTTAATAGACAAGACAAACAGAATCCGCACGTAGATAAGCCAACAGAAGATCACAGCATAGAGAGAAAAAAGCCCATTACTGATCACTAAATGACTGGGGTAAAGTACCTGATTCACTGTGACTTCGAATTGCATCCTGAAACAAAAAACAAAAGCTGATCAGACAAGCTAGAAAAGGCTTTCTCTTGCGGGGGAAGGTTTGTAGGAACAAAACAATTATTACAATAGAAAGTATACTTCCATACTCTAAATTCCTAGTTTACCTAATGTCAAAGGCAATTTTTCCAAAATTGATTTCTAGTAAATATTACATTGAGTGTAACTTTTCATGGTAACCACAACATTTCTCAGAAAAAAAGCAACAGAAACAAACCTTCAGCAAAGGCTGGCAAAGTCAATGGGGATCTCCTCCAAAGACTCAGGATCCTGCTCTACTGAGACTTAACCAGAGACAGAGACAGAGAGACAAAGATCCAGGGACAGGCTCGTTTTTATTTCATTAGGAATAAGGACAAATATAGACCTAAAGTTGGGTTTGATACAGGCAAGCACTACTTGAGGCCTAAGTCACAGGGAACTGGAAAGACAACGAACCCCAGAGCCTGAATCCTGTGTTTGCATTTTTAAATCCACATGGACAAAAGGGGAGACTCAGTCAGGGTCACAGAATAGTAGGAGGTAGAAACGGAACCATCACATATGGATCTCAGCCTCAGCTCCATTAGCACTGAGATATTACTTTAAACCTTAGTGATATTCTCAAGCAGGCTACATTCTCTTATGTGATGAGTCAACTCTACTAGACACTGTTTCAAAGAAAAGTTCAAATCATGGAGACCTACCTCAACAGGACATTTTTAAAAGATTATTTGATTTGCGTGTGGTGCACCACACACACAAAAATGTAGGTGCCCACAGAAATCAAAAGCTAAAGTGAGATCCCTGAAGCTGGAGTTACAGAGAGTTGTGTGCCTCCTCACATGGGTCATTGGACCTGAACTCATGCCCTACAAGAGCAGCAAGCACTCAACTGCTCAGCTATCCATACAGCCCTCCATAAGAGTCTAAACTCTAAAATTTTAAAATTCTTCCTTTAGGGTGGAATTCAGAGTTAATATAAAACCACCTGACCCTTATAACTAAAGAAAATGTCTTTCTAGAAAGTCATCTGTTATACTTTTCTTTGTATAACTGCACCAAACAAGATATTTGTTCTACAATGTTATTATTAGAATGTTCCCACTCAATATTTTATTTCTCCATTTTATATATAAGGATGTTTTGCCTGTTTATATGTGTGTGCACATTTTTATAGTGCCCTTGGAGGCCAGAAGAGGATATTACATTCTCCAGAACTGAAGTTAAAAAACAGTAGTAAGCTTGTATGTGGGTGTTGGGCCCTGAACTAAGGTCTTCTACAAAAAAAAGTGCTCTTGAACTGCTGGGCCATCACTCCAGCCATGTTTTTGGTTGTTTGATTGGCTGGCTGGTTGGTTTTTTAAATACAGGATCTCACTGTATAGTCCAGGCTGGCTCTGAACTTGCCATTCTCCTGCCACAGCGCTATGATTACAGACATGTGCCACCATGATTAGCCTTCAAAGATATCTTTACAAGAATAAAAGAACCACAAACCAAGCTACTCCCACCACCCTTCTCTCTCTCTCTCTCTCTCTCTCTCTCTCTCTCTCTCTCTCTCACACACACACACACACACACACACACACACACAGTTTCAGCTACCCTGTCCAAGTATCTTAACAGTATAGAGAAACCTAATTCTCAGTCCCAAGCCTATCTGTAAAATATCCACAGAGATATTTAAGAATCCAGATCCTTGGAACTGGGAAGAGGATTTGGTTGCTAAAGGGCTTGCCATGTAAGCACGAAGCCCAGAGTTTAGTCCCCATGTGGTGGCACATGCCTATGACCCCTATGCTGGGTAGATGGTGACAGGAGGATCCCAGAGGCTCACTGGCTAGCCAGCCTAGCCTAGCCAGCAGGCACCAGGTTCAATGAGACCCTATTTCAAAACAGATGGAGAGCAACTGGGGGAGACATTTGACACATGTGACATCAATCTCTAGCCTCCACATGCCTGCACACACACACAAAATACAGATCTTCGCTCTACAACTCAAACTGGGCCTGCTGATGTGTGTCTGTGTGGGAAAGGTGGAAAAGCCTGGTGTCTGTATATTTTTAAGTACAACATGATGGCAGCCAAGTAGGAGAAACACAGGTCAGTCACTCAACCAATCTCTTCTGTTATTCTCATTGATTAGAATTC
The DNA here is from genome assembly GCF_004785775.1 of Grammomys surdaster. Taxonomy (NCBI): domain Eukaryota; kingdom Metazoa; phylum Chordata; class Mammalia; order Rodentia; family Muridae; genus Grammomys; species Grammomys surdaster. The sequence goes on along the minus strand of NW_021620771.1, from coordinate 3,769,412 downwards.
CATTCCAGAGTACAGCAGGATAGTTTTTAATGTCTCTTACTTTTTCCTTCCTCTGCCCATTATTTTATTTGGTAGTAATTACTATAATTGGATCACATAATCTCAGGATAAAATCTTAAGTGCTCCTAAGTTTAAGTATTAGTTTAGAAGAACATAACTGGTATTAAACCAAACAACATACAGTCCAAGATGCTGAATGAATCATGTGTTATTAAAAAGAAAAAAAAAGGCACAAGCCTTTAACCTCAGTACTTGAGAGGCAGAGGCAGACAGATCTCTGTGAATTAGAGGCTACCTTGGTCTATATAGTGAGTTCAAGGACAGCCAGAACTATAGAGAGACCCTGTCTCAAAAAAAACAAAAAACAAAAAACAAAAAAAAAAACCACCACCACCTCCAAAAAGGGGGGGGGGTGGGGGGGAAGCCACAAACAAAATTTTCTTTTGAGGCACCAACAGGATTAATACTTGTGCTACTTATGTTAGAAATGAAGACTTTTCACTTTGAATGTACTAACAGTTTAAACAGGAACAAGGTGGACATGGGTAGGAAATGGCTACTTCACGATTATATTACTAGGGCTAACAATGATAAAGCCCATAGCTTACATGGGTGAGACAGATGGTTGAAAGTGATTTATTGCTAGAGAGAAACTGCGCCTGAGATGACAGGTGTCGAGGAACAAGGTTTTACAAAGAACAATTCATGGTGTAGAGAAAGCATAGTTATGTTTATGTGTTCGTGTCTCTTGAGTCTCTTTTATTTGATTTTAAAACAGGATCTCACTATATAACCCAGGCTGGTCTTGAATAAGGTCCTCCAGAGTGCTGGGATTCTAGTCATGTGCTAATATGCCAGACTTTCTGATAAACTTTTCTAAGTCATATTAACCAGATGGATGAAATGTTTTGATTTGTAATATCTGAACTCAGTATAGATGCTGTGTTACTATATCAGTCCATCTTTTGAGAGATCTAAGCTTTTAAAAACTATTTCAATGCCCTTGTCTTCAAGAATCTACCTTGAGAAATTCACCTAACAGTGGTAACCCACAGAGTGTTTGTTTTACTCATAACTATAGAAAAGGAAAAAAAATTATGGCAACAAGTCTGGCTAGAAGTATAAACGAATGTATAGTTGTCTCACTTAATAAACTCTACCATCTGACAGTCTCACCTGTTAAACCCAAGAAAGCAAAGGCATGAAGAAAATACCTACTCTTCCCCTTAGACAAAATCGTCTGGAGCACGCCCTGGGAGAGGCATTCAGGCTGTTATTCTAGTCCAAAGCAATGAGAAATAAAGAAGAATAAAGAACAAAGGAAGCATTTGGAGTGTATTCAGTTGATTTGAAAGATGCGCTAGAAAGCAAACCAGATGAACAGAACATACAAGAAAAGAAAAGGCAGTTTGCAAACACTGACTGGCACTGGCACATTTGCCTCAATGCATAGTAGATCCCAGAGCTCTTACTTGACAATCCTCTAAAACATCTGTGATCTGCACACTACACCCTCACTACTCTGCAGTAGCTGTACCAGCACAAAGAAATCACACCCAAAGCTAGGACACAGAGCTAAGTGGTTAGCGAGGAGTTCTGTTTCCTGCTGGAACAACACACTGGCCTAGTTATTAAGCCAGTCTATAGACATTAACAGATTTAAAAACATTTCAAAGTCCAAGGGCCTGAGAAAGTACTGCAACATTCCTGAGCAACTTTGAAATCCACATTCTCTGTGCTTCCCAATCTAACTACTGCTCATCACCACCCGCAAGGGGCCCTATTACCTCAATCATCCTGCTGTCCACAGGCAGGGTGGTGCTGACCATGTGGACATTGGGAGTGGACGTTGATCTCTGCCTCTGGGACAGGGAACCTTCAGAGGAAGGGCTGGAGGTGTTGAAAGTGAAGGCATGGGGTGTGGAGTATCTGTGCTGGGAACTAGGTACAGAGGAGAAAGAAAGTCCCATGATTGGCACTCAGGCCTTCACATTGGCAAAGTCTTCTCAACTGCTTAGTTCATTAAAACACTTAAGGGCAAACATGACCCATACAACCCTTGACACAATATTTCACTTTCTCAATATGCACTATTTAAAAAACTCTTCTGTGTTCCTTTTCATGCAAAATTTTGAAAATGAACAATAAATGTGCTTGTCATCCCCTGTGAAGAGTCCATTATACAATTTCCCCTTGGTAATAAATCACTCTTCAGAGTACTTCAGAGCTTTACAACATCTCTAAGAACAGATCAGTAGTTGTACCACCTAACTGGAATCTGTCCAATTTAATTTGAAGGAAGACTGAAAATCTCTCCCTGTAGCCAGCACACAGCAAAGTATGTGTGCTACTGTTTGATCTGTAATGCCGACCTATGAAAAGACTGTCTCAGCCTAGGAACATACATTAACAAGTACAGAATGAGGGACAGGATGCAGCTCAGTGGCAGAAGGTTTACCTAGCCTGTATAAGGTTCTAGGTCTGAGCCCCAGCTTCTTGAAACCAATAACTCCTGTGACTAAAGGTATGAATCCAGCATGTCACCAGCCTAGCCTACATGAGGCCCTAAATTCCACCCCAACTCCAAAAAACCAAAGTAGAGCATATTTGTTCTGCAGATTAAATTTAAGATTTGTTCAGGTCACATTCATAAGAATCAAGGGGTAAAGACCAGCGTTTCTAAGGGATATTGTTCTGTCTGTGCCCATACTACCCTGAACAGGCCTGGTCTTGTTAGGGACAGTTGTTCCCTCACTGAAATGCCACCTTGCACTAGGAATTCTACATTTAGGTTTTCAAAGTCTAGTTTCTTATCTTCAAGGCAGTTGTTTTTTGCTCAAATGTGGTTTTCAAATTACCAAAAAGGATTCATTCAAGTCGGGCATAAACATATATTTCAGTACAAATCCCTTGTTCTATAAAATGCTGCCTTTAATTAGTTCTATAGTAGCTTTTCAGGGGTCACTAAACAGTAGCTGATTAGCTATCAGATATTTTAGACAAAAATGTAGATTTTTATCTTGGGTTCTAAATACTTTTGTGTCACTGACCAAGATGTAAACACCACTGAACTTGGGAGTTTTAAAGCCAGAAAACAGCACAGACAAGTTAAAGGCAAACTCAGAGCCTAACAGGAAGACCTATCTCCAACTACCTGGATTTTAAGGCTGGGATAAACATTTACAAGTTAAGGTCTGATTTTCTTCTTAGTTGCTATACTCACTTGGGGGGACCCTTCCCACAGACACTTAATTCACCACAACTGGAAGAAGGCAGAACCTCAAGCTGTTTATAAATGTAATGTGAGACTGAGGGTTGTATTGTAACATAAGGGCCTGCAGTCAAAATCACTTTCCAGAATATAAGTATGCTGGGACCACAGGGAGGAAGATCTCCACTTGATGTTCAACAGAAGCAGCAAAGGGTCTGCAGACAGCAGGACATGAAGAAGGACTTCTTTGTATTCAGGCTGCTAACCCAACCAACCCAATGTAACTTTCCAAAAGAGCTCAAAGGAAAACATTACCTAGCAGGCATCCGGGAAACAGATTCTCGCATCCGACGCATTGTGAAAGAAGGTGGTGCTGGGACTCCACTATCACCAACAGTGGAATTTGGAAACAGCCTAAATGCAACATGGAAAGACTAGTTTATGGATTCAGTCCTCTCACAGAGAAACCATCCCACCTTGCCTCTAAACCCAAAGCTAAAACCCAACTTCCCTTGATTCATTTTCCTCAAGTGCTGCAGTCAGTCACCTGCTCTGAAGAGACCATCAATCTAAAGGACTGGATTATAGGCTGCGTGACACAACCTACTGATAAACGCAAATCCTGCCTCGATACATCTCTAGAAAAGTGGTCGTGTCCAGTTAGACTACATAATGTTTCTTAAGTGATAGTACAACATTTCACAACCCATGCTACATCAGCTTTCTTGAATTGTTATCTTTGAAACACACACACCCACACACCCACACGCCCACACGCCCACACACCCACACAATAAATTAAGTTCATTATATTCAGTACCAACAGTAAAACAGAAGGAAATGTGGGATTACTGTTAACCAGGCACTTTCATTCGCATGCTGGGTCCTTGTGCTAAGCAATCTTATGTTATCCCAGCCAACTCTTTTGAAATGAGGTAGCTGAGACTTGGAGGTGCTAGTGACAGTCCTGAGGTTGTGAGGTGTTCACTGACCACAAACACACGCCTTTCTGCTATTCAAGTGTTCTGAGAACCAACAGTTGATTTCTATGGGAGCTAAAAGGTTCCCTCCCATTGTGAATGAAGACGACTCCTTTCATTTTCCTAACATGTTTCAATAAGAGTAAAACTGACTTTTCATAATCTCAATACAAGTTTTTAAAAGACTCTAAGAAGTGTAATTTAAAATAAGCAATTATTTAAATCTTTTTCTCTCTGTGAAATATATTTTTGTTTCTGGCTTATCTCCTAACAGAGAGCCTCAATCTTTTATATCCAAACTGTCTGAGGCCTAAACACATTACTCCCCAGTGTCAAAGGAAGGAAACAGCACAAGCTCCACTTTCTGGTTTCTTGGGACAACCCGCAGCCCTGGCCACTTGCAGCCCAAGTGAAGAGAGAAAACCCAGCCCTTCAATTTCCATGTCCCTGTTCTTTTTCTTGACAAATCAGTGTCAGTAACAATTTGACAGACAATGGGTCCTGCCTGCTTGTGGTATTGTTTGTGCATGTGTCTCTGAGTTCATATGACTGGTACGAATACCAGAGGTCAATGCTAGGAGTCTTCAATCACTTTCCTTCCACCTTATATTTTTGAGACAAGCTCTCTCACTGAAACTAGAGCTCAATGATTCAGCTAGACTAGCTGGCTAGCAAACCCAAGGATAGCCCTGTCTCCACTTCCCCAACTCTGAGATTACACACTGTGGGCCCAGCTTTTATATTAGGGCTAGTGATCAAACTCAGCTCTCATGTTTACACATTTAGCACTTTACCAACTGAGTCATCCCCCAGTTCCCTACCTGTTTATTCTACAGCTAGTTGACCACCACACTAAAAATAACTAACTTCAGAACTATTATGCTCTAAAGTAGATAATTTCTGACTCACAGCAATCATTTATTTAGCAAACCTAAAACTCAGACTTAACATTGAAAATGTATAATGAGCATCCTTCAGAATGTTTCTGCACCTGACCCTGACATTTTTTAAAGGGAAAAAAACAGCAGTGCCTTACAAGAGCTGTCTGATATTACTCCAGTCCACACACATAGTAGGTACTTTGGTGCTACAGTGCTCATGAAACTTGTAGCCACAAGTCTGACATCGAAATCCATTTAGCAGGAATTTCTGACAGATGTCACAGAATGCAAGCTTCAGGAACGTTTTCCGAGCCTGTAACAAAAAGCAGGTATAGGACTGTGAGAACTTAAGTGACAAGCAAACGCAGCACCGTATTCACCGGCCTCACAAGAGTCCCCACAAGGAAGAATCACACTTCTAACACTGTCAGATTCAGGGACACAGGGTAGAGGGGCCTCTGTTAATGGACTCTAAACTGCCTGCTATATATGACAGCATAGGGAGATCTGAAAGCAACTAACAATGTGCACCCAGGGCGTCTCAGAAAGGTCAACGAGTCACTATAGAGAGTCCAAAAATGGCAAGGAAAGAGAGGAGCTGAAACTTACAAAGTTGTGAGTTGTGAGTGGAACATGATCCAAAAAATCCACTTGCAGTTCTTCTCCAATCAGAGAGGCGGCATCGGTGTTCCAATCTAAGCGTGCTTTCTTACTAAAAATTACCCAAAGCATAACATGAGGGAACATTGGACAAGGCTCCAGACATAGAGTTCTACTGTCTACTGCATGCTGCCTAAGCACACTTCACAGGTGTTCTGGTCCTACCCTAAAAATATGCCAGCACTGCTCACTGTGTGGCCTGTTGAAACCGAAGCCTGTTGGACTCCAAATGTATGCTCCTAGAACAAAGTGTTCTTTAAACAATGAAACAGGCTGGGCGGTGGTGGCGCACACCTTTAATCCCAGCACTTGGAAGGCAGAGGCAGGTAGATTTCTGAGTTCGAGGCCAGCCTGTCCTGAGTTCCAGGACAGCCAGGGCTACACAGAGAAACCCTGTCTCGAAAAACCAAAAAAAAAAAAAAAAAAAGAAATGTAATACACATATGACATCACTCAGACCCCTCTTATCACCTGCCAGAATCAACAGGGCACTCTTCTGGTTATCCAGTGAGCAATAATTCATTCCTTAAGATAATTCCCTATGCAAGGTAGGGAAATGGTACCTGTCTAAAGTACTATTGTTTCCTAATGAAGACCAGGAAGGAAACCTCACTTCCTGAATAGGCAGGAGAACAGAGATCAGTTCCAAATCAGTACAACTTTGGAGAAGAGTGGACCAAGCCCCTGTCTGGCCCTGAAGAAATTTACGTATCAGCTTGGGGACAGACACGGAAATCAATCAAGCTCGAAGTGATGACATGTCGAAGATCAGCAAACTAGCTGAATAACAGGAACAGACACATGAAGGGCAAGCTCTCTGAGGAGAGTCTCTCCTGAGATGTTTTCTCCAGCCAGGGAACTCAGAACCACAGAAAGAACAAGCAAGAGGTTAGTAAGAGAGGCATTACTCCTCAAAGAGGACAAAGTCCAAGGTTTGGCTTGGTGCGCATGCAGTGCTCTGTTGCTCTGGGCCATTATCTCAGCCTTTGAGGATGGAAAAACCCATCTCTATCTTGCTACCACCATTTCCCTGTGAGTAGAAATGCCCTGCCTCTTTCAGCCCTGTGGCTATCAGAGAGCCAAGATTTAATACTCACCAAACTGAATACTTAGCATATTCCAGGCTCTAGGTTCTGTCACCACCACCACCACCACCACCACCACCACCACCACCACCACCACCACCACCACAAGATGGGTGAGGAAAGCATGAATGAAAAGACTCTCTCTTTAGGACTGTAGTAAATGTGTACGTGTAGCAAGACAACATGTTATTCGTCAGGTCCCATCTACCTTGCTTTTTGAGACACATTCTCTCACTGATCTGGAGCTTGCCAATTAGGTTAAACAGGCCTGCAAGCTTCAGGGACCTGCCTGTCTCTGTCTCCAGGTGCTGAGGTTACAAGGGCACAACCATACCCAGGGTTTTATGACAGTCTGGCAATCAGATGGCAGGGCAAGCACTATACTAACTAGTGTATTTCTTCAGGCCAAAGATGAAAAGGGATAAGGAATAAGGGCAAGGGGCAAGGGAAAAAAGGGAGAGGAGATAAGAGAGGAGAAGATGGGAGGGGAGGGGGCTGGAGAGATGGCTCAGGGGTTAAGAGCACAGGCTGTTCTTCCAGAGCTCCTGAGTTCAATCTCAGCAACTACATGGTGGCTCACAACCATCTGTAATAGGATCCAGTCCCCTCTTCTGGTGTGCATGAAGTAAGGGTATTCACATACATAAAATAAATAAATAAACCTTTAAAAATTAGTTTTTTTAAAAAGGGGGGAGGGAATATTTTCCTGTATATCTGAATGTCTCTAACTGGTATGTGTGCCATGTGGGTAAAGATCTCCTTGGAGGCCAGAAGAAGGCATTAGATCTGCTGGAGCTGGAGCTACATTAGTTAGTTGTGAACCACCTGGCCTGAGTGCTGGGAACCGGACTTGAGTTCTCTGAAAGAGCAGCAAATGCCATTAGTGGGCCATCTCTTCAGCCCCTACAATTCTTAACCATAAAAAACAATGCAAACGTGTTCAGAGTACCCACTCTGCATGGCAAACTCCAGGAAAATTCTTTGCACTCATAACTCATTGTTATGCCTTATAACAATGCCCCCCTCCCCCGGCAAAAAAAAAAAAAATCCCTGAACAATGCTATTAGCATCTCCTATGCATTATAGTTTTTAAGACAATGTCCAGGAAGTTTTCAGTAGCAAATTTTTCTGAATTGATGCTTTAAAAACAAAGTATATATACATACACTAATCCCTAGGAAGCTAATATAAAGCATTTGTAATAAATCAAGTTATTTGTGGCTAGGAAATGCTTAGAATCCTAAAAGGTGCTTCACTCTTACCCTTTGTGTTCCTGGAGAAGTCTGAACACTGCACAGCACTCTGGCTGCAGGCCTCTCACCTTCAGAGCTTTCATAAGGCAGTCATGCAAGCTCATTCCATTCCGCACATTGACCTGTAAACAAATGGCCACCTTCAGTACCAATGCAGGCTACAGCACTCCTTGCAAAGATGAACTGAAATACACACCCTCACATGTAAAATTGTATAGACTTATGGCATACTGTTTGACATAGTGAACACACAGAGAAAAATACCTCAATATCTAGAATTAAGTACAAGCGAATACACACATACCTGAATCAGCATTGGGAACAGTACACATCTCCTGTACTACCCATAATTAATTATCTGAGGGAACAGTAGTCTATGGCATGCTAACTAGAGAAAATACTTTTATTAGAACAATACGAAGAGTAAGAATATTTTTAAAGTGGGAAACCAATATGTGTTTATGTATGTTGTATGAGTTACAAAGATGTGTGCCATGATATTAACATTAGAGGGGAATGTGCTTGTTGCCAAGTCTGACACCTTAAGTTCCATCCCTCAGAACAATATGATGGAAACAGACACTAACTCCCAGAAGTTATCCACTCTCTGATCTCCACAAATGCACCATGGAGCACACATGCACATGTAAACACACACACACACACACACACATCAAAAAATAAATACATTTTAAAAATAATTTTAAGTGGTACGGTGGGGATACTAGGTACACTCCAGTTGTCTGGACTTGCAAGTGTACACAAAAGTGTACATAAGATGAACAACAGAAGGTAAAACAAACCTGAGATGAGCCTTTATAATAAAATCTTGCCTACTTTCAATAAAATGGAGAAATGATCTTCCTAACAAATTTCAAAGTAGTGAAGGTGAGTAGGAAGTGGAGAGCAGAGTTCCGGCTTGACTGTAGTGACGGCCACCAATGTGTGCCAGACAGTCTAGGCAGCAATGCAGTGCCCTAATCCATGCTTCAAAAGCTCGGCTGCTACTTGGAGACACAATGAAAAGTATCTGTACCCACAGCATTGAAATACTGAATAAAATCTTAAAGAGTTTAGATATTTTGAGTTCAAAGCCTAGGAAATTAATTTAAAAAAAAAAAAAAAAAAAGGTGGGGAAGAGTCAACAGAACCAGCAAGGACAGCAAGATGATTTGAAGTAGCTATGAGCTGCCTGCATGGACCCCTACTGTAGCTGACTGTAGAACTCCGCAAGAAGGAATCACTGCCCTTTTCAGAGATTCAGAACTATTCTTTTCTAGCTGGTTTGAGATAGAGATGAGTCTTAAGAAGCAAGGTAGAGATGTCTAACCTCAAAACAGACCACACCATCTGGATGCAAAGTGGAGACAAAGCTAGCAGGAAGGAGTAAGAGGGAACCTAAGGAATGACAACTCATTCGTTTTTCACATAGCCTTATTTTGATATTACTGGCCACTAACAGGGACCTAGCTGGCCAGTCACCAATCTTTGAAGAATAGATAGGTTAGTAAGGGAGAACTACAGCAAAATTTGAGGGTATAGGAAACTCAATTTAGGGGTGACAGAGGTCAGAGAGAAAATGATTCTAAAGGATCAATTAAATCAGAGGAAAGAAAAAGGGTTTTCTAAGCTATCAAAGCTCCTCCTCTGCTGTGGATGAGGCCATCTGATTCTTCAAGTTAATAAACCTTCTTTTTCACAGGAATACTAAGGGAATGAACGGGGGGAACTAGACAGAGGCAGAAGTCACCCATACTTGAAAATCAAGTTGCCTATTTAAACAATTAACATTCTTTAAGTTTCCTATAGCTGAGTGGTGGCTTACATCTATTTCCAGTATTTAAGAGATGGCTGCTTTGAGTTTAAGTCCAGCATGGACTACAGAGTTAGACTCTGTCTAAAGAAAAAAGTTCCTTGAATATACCAAACTAGTTTAGACAAACGTTACCTGGGATTTGTATCAAAACAAAAGAAAAGGTGTGGGTGAAAACAGACAAAAAGAACTGCTATGGTCAGCCAAGGGTAAGCCAGGTGATGAACATACCAGAACTATTACTTACTGTAATCTCTTTACTTTCATAGGTATTTACCCTTATAACATCTTACTAGTATCCAGCAAAACAAGGCAAACATGCCTGCACTGGAGATCTGAGCTATAAAGACATAAGAAGAGAAAACAGCAAAGAGTGCTAAACTCACACACTGACAGACTCATGAACTTATACTGCAGAGCTCAACTTTCAAAACTGTAAATTGATAGGTGGTTATTTTATTGTTTCCATTAGAGGTCACAGGTTCTGAGAGCTAGACAGCTCTTTATTCTCTACTCCACTGATGTCCCCAGATGTAAACAGCATGGGAAGCAGCCAAGGGGTTTGTGGAAGAGACTCCCTGGCCTCCTGTACCAACACATCCAAGAAGTCTGCTTCCATAACTTTGGAATACAGCCCAGGAGCCTGTGTCTGCACCTGCCTGCCTGCCTGATGGTTGGCTGTGAGGGCAGCAGCTCTCAGCAGCTCTCAACTCTAGTAACTCACGTGTCCAGTAACAATGAGAAGCAGCAGCCAGAGAGACATGCATGTTTAGAAAACAAAATGACAAGAAACATTAAAAGACAATTATTCTTCTAAAATCGTTTCGGTCTGACACATCCTCATCTGTCTCTCCTACCCTCATGGATGCACACTGGGATTAGCTCAGTGGCGTCTTACTGAGCTGTAAGAAGAGAAACCCTGTGAACCCACTCTAGAATGGAGAGAGTGCTGGCTGCCCGAGGGCACTGGCTGCCAAAAGACACTTTCCACCACTGGTTTTCCCAGAGAAAGGTGGTCCATCTTTTGCCAAAGAAATAGAAGAAACTAACATCTGCTATAGGCTTCCCATAAGCTTCAGGAGATGCCAAACTCCCAACCACCTGCTATGTTCCAACAAAGGCTGTCAAGGATTACACAGATGAATAAAAAACTCAGAAATACTATTAGCAGTCAATACTGTTGGCTTTTCTTTTTGTTGTTAGAGTGTTTCATTATTTCTAACTATGGGAGAGAGAGGGAACATGTACATAAATGCGGGTGCACTGCCACAGAGGCTACAGATGTAATATCCCCTGGAGCAGGAGGGTGCGGACTGCTTAATTGGGGTGCTGCTAATTGAACTCCAGGAGCCTCTTAACTATACAGCCATCTCTGCAGCCTTAATGGCTGTTAGAGTTTAACATCTGCAAATAGACCCAAAACAAGTATTAAATCTGGTTCTAAATTGCAATGTTCAGCAACATGAAGAATAACTCCATTATTTATAACATGCTGATTTTGTCATGTGATATACCTTCAAACAAAATCCATTCTCATCTTGAAATAGACCTTTTTACTCTTTTAGTATTAAAATGACCTTGCTTATATAAAGCAATACTAACAAGTGAAGATTTTCTTTTTTTTACCCCTGGAGAAATAAGCTATAAAGAGATGCTGGCTATTCGGAATTACTGCAGTTTGGTAGAAACATGACATGTAGAGTTAGGAGACCTGACACAGTTAAAAGAACTTTATCCAACAGTTATGAGCTCATTGCCATAAGCAGCCACCGTAAGCCCTAAAGAGGGAAGGTATTAGGAGTGTTGGAATCCTGTACTACAGAAGTACAACAAGGGGGAAAGAAAGGGTATCTTCAGTCAAGAAGAACAAAGGCTAGGTTGCCAGGTTCTTACAGGCTTAGGGGAAGCGGGAGGTTCCATGTGACCTAGTCAGCATGGCCCTGTCTTGGAGCAATGTCCTAGACAACAACCTACAACTCAAAGTTCTGGATCCAGGGAAGGGAGCACAAGCTGGACGGTCTATAATCTAATATTGGCACTACAGATTTGTTTCTGAAATACCTGACCTGTGAATCTGGACTCCAGTGTGGAAAAGTAAGTGGAGAAATAGTCTTGCACTCAGTCTAAAAGTAGAAGCACCAGCAAGCATTGCTAAATGACACAAACACTGTGTCCCTAAGGTAGCTGCTCAGCAACCTTATTTAAGAAAAAAAAAACAAAACAAAACAAAAAACCTCATTTATTTTGAATATCATTTTAAGTTGCCTATGAACCCGGAAAACACTCAGTAGCCCAGATAAGCCTCAAACTTAAGATCATTCTTCCTCAGGACCAACACAGCAGCTCACAACCATCCGTAACTTCAGATCTAGAGAGTCCAATGTCCTCCTCTGGCTGCTACAGGCACTGTATACACATGATACACTGACATACACTCAGGTACAAACCACACACACAAAATAAATAAGGATGAAGGGGTTAACCAGAAAAACCAGAGGGGACTGTTAGAAGAAAACCAAGAAAGTTCTGGCTGGCCTTCCAATCTTAGAGCCTTAAGAAACAAACAGATGTCATACACTGTGCTCCAGGAACCATGGAGTGGGAAGGCAAGGATGTACAAGTTTTAAATTTAGGTTTAAATAAGACCTGACAAACAAAAACCAATATAACTTCACTTTTCTGTTCAGTCAAACAGGTTTTTTTGCTTTTCAAGTTCAGAAAGTAAAGGGTTTTTGAGCAGTGAGTGGGTCTTTAGAAAATAACAGGGTTTCATGTCAGAAAATCCTGTTGACAATGTCCAGTTCCAACATGAACCTGTCACTGATTCCATGGAGAAAATGCAGAAATATTTTGTGCTCTGAGAAGAGACAAGGCAGGAGTTTCTTCTTAAGCAACCTAAAAATCTGTCTTGGGCCTATGAAATAACAAAATATCCTTTTCCTAGGAGATGGAGAGATGGCCTCATAGTTAAAACCACTGGCTTTTCTTCCAGAGCAGCCCCATTCAATTGTGTGTTCATGTGTGTGTGGTGTTTGCATGCGTGTGCTAGTACAGTATGACATAGAGGTCAGAGAACAACTTGTGTGAGGAGATTCTCCTCGGTCATTACCACATGGGTCCTGGCCATTGAACTCAGACTGTCAGGCTTGGCCAGCACCACATGGCAGCTCCTTCACTGTCTGTAACTCCAGTTCCAGGTAATCCAATGTCCTCTTCTGGCCTCTATGGGCACTGAATGCACTGGCACAAAGACATACATGGCAGCAAACACCCATTCACATAAAACAAAAACTTATTTTTTTCAAAATTAAAAATCTAGACTTTTTCCCTAAAGTGAAATAACCCAGAAAATTTTATTTTCCTTATATTTAATTGCAATCTCAAAAAATAAGTCAAGACTTTGCATTCACAGAAAAATAAATGTCTTATTTTTCCTTCTTTAATTAGTTTTAATTAGCTTGGAAACTAAAAGAAGAAGAAAAAACTTCTCAAAGAAATGACTAAGAACTGGCAAGATGGCTCTGGACCTAGGCAGCTGCTGCCAAGCCTGATAGTCTGAGTTCAATGGCCAGGACCCATGTGGTAATGACCGAGACCAATCTCCTCACACAAGTTGTTCTCTGACCTCTATGTCATACTGTACTAGCACACGCATACAACCACCACACACACACAAACATACATAAAATTAATAAATACAATTTTTAAAATGTTTCAAATGAAAAAAAAAACAGTATCAGAAATATCCTCTCCTCCTACCCCAAAAATAAGGATGCAGAAAAAAAGCTTTTGTGGGCAATGCTTGAACACAGTAGGGAATATGAGCAGAACAGTGATTTAATAAAATAAATCTGAGGGGCTGAAGAGATAGCTCAGTAGTTAAGAGCAATGACTGTTCTTCCAGAGGTCCCGAGTTTGATTTTCAGCACCTAAATGGTGGCTCACAATCATCTGTAATGGGATTTGATTCCCTCTTCTGGTGTGCATGATGTCAGAACACTTATATATATATAGACAGAGATAAAACAAATAGGTCTTTTTAAAAATAAAAATAAATCTGTACTTGGGGGAGAAAAGAAAACAATTAACAGAGACCCCAAGTGACAAGGAGAGTCTCCCATCTATAAACTGGACAGCATAGCACAGTCTCCAAAGGCAGGAGAACTATTTTCTAGGGTCACGTACCACAGTCCTTTGCTTATTCGGCAAGAAAACCCGGATAGTATTGCTTGTCTTAGAAGAATCCGTGAGCTTGCCATCATCTGAGGCCCGACGCTGATAGCCGAACTGCTGGACAACTGTAGGGGAGATGCAGCTGGAGCCATCAAACACTGCGTCTTTGAGTCCAAACCCGTTGCTGATCGTCTTCCAAGCTCCCTGTATGTGCTCCATTGATGCAATTTAAACAGTACTTATACCTGAAAGACAAGCAATTACAATTCTAGAAAAAAAGGACTTAACCTAAGAACACCATATAAAAAGTTGTGAAAACAGTGGTATATGGCTTTTTGTAATCTGGGAGCAAGTTAGTCAGGAAAGAAATATAGTGGTATATTTCCATAAAATGAGAGAAAAGAAGATCAAAAATCAAAGCTAACCTAGAGCATAGGCCAGGAGTGCCTGGCTTCTAGTCCATATTTTTCATATGAATTTCTTTTCTTTGATCACAATGTATAAATAAACTGGGTCATCACCTCTGACCATGAGCAATATATTTTAAATTCTGAGAATTCTGGGAGTAGGCGGTCCTATCTCTAAAAGAGAAGCAGAAAAACTTAATTCCCAGGATGCACTGTAGATACCATATATATTTATTTTTATGCATAAACTTTCTCATTTGTGTATGAACTTCAGCTTTTAAATCTTCCTTCTACTCTTCTCCTTCCTCTTTACACCAGAGAAATCACCCTAGCTGCCCTACACTCCCAGATTCCATATCTATTTACAAAGTCGATGAATTTTTCATTGTAACATTAAGGGTTCAGTTTGGGTACAGAACCAAAGTGCAAGACCGGCCATTTAACTCATCATAATTCGATGTTTTAACTATGTAATATGCCTAAGGCATAAGGACTAAGAATGCCCAGACACTTGCAAGTCAGCAAGGAGGCAAAGTAAATGGTTCTCCTTCTCTAGAAAACCATGAGGTTAACAGAGAATCCCCCTTTAAGCCTTCTGTCAGACAACTATCCAGCAAGAGCTAGAATTCACCAGAAGCCTCTATTGTGAGGCAGAATACAGAGCATGCATGCATGCATGCATACATAACACATATTCAAATTTACATATACATATGCACAAATATACACATGCCCAATTCCTATTATCCATCTTAGTATGTACAGTTAGATACTAAGTAGAAGTAATATCCCATCTAAAGCAGAGAAAACTCTTACAACATACTTCTGAGTGTCCAGGCTAAGATGCACACTTGAGCAGCTCTGACTCAAATGCAATCCTGACACACAAATCATTCAGTCAGGGATGACATGGCCTAGAATTAAAGAAAATGTAACTTATACCCAATTTTCAACCAGAATTTTCTACCTGACTACCTACTATGTGCTAAATTCTCAGCCCAGGAAAAGAAATTGGGGATTAACTGCAACCAGACTCCTGTGCCACATCTACGAGTCCACAGCCATAGACTCAACCGATTGTATATCAAAATGTGTGTGTGTGTGTGTGTGTGTGTGTGTGTGTGTACGCACTGAATATACGCAGACTTCTATTTTGTTACTGTATGGCTGTCTATATAACATTTACACTGGATTAGCAATCCTGAGTTCTCTGGATGAAGTGGACTTACATCAGAGACATATGCAGGGCCCATGCCCTCTACATGCCCATGCCCTGAGCAAATGTAGACTGTGGTATAGGGGTGCAGGGGTGCAGGAATGAAGCCCAGCAGATACAATGGGACATCCGAAACCTTAATTCAAAGTCAGGAGAGCAGAGCAGGTTTAGAGAGTTACTCAAGATCACTGTGTGGTATATAAATCTTGGTACAACCTTTCTGGAGGAGAATGAGAATGCACCACCTACTAAAATTCTGACATCTAACCAGGTCTCTAAGCCTGCTTTCAGAACGTGCCAGTCCTACTGTTAATGGTGGAGCACACGTTTAATCCCAGCACTTGGAAGGCAGAGACAGGTGGATCTCTATGTAAGGCCATCCTGGCCTAAATACCCAGTTCCTAGACAGCCAGGGCTATATACTAAAACCTTGTCCTTAAAAGACAACAAACAAACCTACCAGAACATTCCAGTATTCATACCTCAGAATTTCTTATTCCCTTCACCCAAAAGGATGAAAACCTCAGATGGTCTTTTCACTACCTGTCTCCACCAAGACAGCCTTTTTGAACCAAAAGAGTCTATTCCCCTTCCCCCAACAAATAAACCTGATTAATTCTCAGTGTGACATTTATTATTACAGAGATTGTTTATAAATGTCTGTTCTGTGAGCAGAGCTCACTGGTATATTCTCAGTACTTGGACCAGTACCTGCAACACAAAGGCACCCAACCCAAAGCTTTGTGTAATTCTATGAGTTTTCAGGCATTCCATTGCTGTGGTACACTAAATTTTCATTCTTTTCACAGTAACTGTTAGTTATTATATGACCTTATTTATCATTATGATTTGATTTTAAAGTGGAAGAAGTCTACTCACCAATCATGATAACTATAATTCCTATGATAATTTTGAACTAACCAAAGTTAGCTATCGATTGAAATTAAAAAAAAAAAAACTAATCAAAATCAAGCATAGTAACCCCTTTAATCCCAGCACAGGGCGGCAGAGGCAGGCAGACCTCTATACGCAGGCCAGCCTAATCTACATAGGAGTTCCAGGACAGCCAGAGCTCTGTACAGAGACCCTGTCTCAAAACAAAACAAAACAAAACACCAAAACCAAAAGAAACCAACATAAGAAGAGGAGGATCAAGAGGAAGAGAAACAGGAGCAGGAGGGAAGAAAATGGAAAAACTAAACAGCAGTGGTTTATAACAAACATTAAATACTAAAATGTATTAAGAAAACTGCTATAGGCCGGGCGGTGGTGGCACACGCCTTTAATCCCAGCATTTGGGAGGCAGAGGCAGGCAGATTTCTGAGTTCAAGGCCAGCCTGGTCTACAGAGTGAGTTCCAGGACAGCCAGAGCTACACAGTAAAACCCTGTCTCGAAAAACCAAAAAAAAAAAAAAGAAAAGAAAGAACTGCTATAAGATACAACATAAAATTATAACCTCAAGCAGGTTCCATTAAAAAAAAAAAATACTGGGTAGAAGAGATGGTTCACCAGTTAAGAGTAAGTACTGCTCTTGTAGAGAACCCTATGCTGTGAAGTATATAATTAGTCTGCTGACATCTGTGGAATGGATTACTAGATCAATAAAATTATATACAGCTCTTCCCTTTTTCAGCCATTGCTGGAGTTTTAATTCTTTGTGACTTTTGACCAAAGCAAGAACCACAGAAGGCTTTGACTGCACCTCTTCACACTCCAAAGAACATTATGTCTTTTCCTTTTTCCAAAGAGCAGAGACAGAAGCTTTGATGACAGTCAGGTTGTACAAGGACACTAAACAAGTCAGCAGATGGCAGAGTAGTTCAGGTTTACAGTAAAAATGATGCCATCTACTCTGTACATGTGCAGTGGGAAAAGACTGTGGTACACTGCCATGTGGACAATCACCCCAGAAAAGTGATTAGCACGGGCTAAAGCTGGACAAAGGCTGGAGGGCACGGGGGAAGAGCTTGGAACAGAAAGACAAAAGCCAAAGGGGGGGGGGAACACAAGGAACAGACAAATGAAATGTAAGAATCTTATATACAATTCTCACTAAAAACTGAGTAAATGAAAAGTTATACTGTCTTTTCTTACATTTTAAAATTAGATTTTGGATGATTTTTATGTTAAGAAAGGCCTTTCTGTTTATCTGACTACTCAATAGATACCTACTTTTTGTCATCTTCTTCTGGGGAGCGGGGGATGTGCTACTGCTTCATCTCTCTCAGAAGTACCAAACACTTCTCAAATTTACAGAGGATAAAGACACATACTGATAAAAGTAGCCAATGTAACTTTTCTTTCTTTCCTTCCACCCACACAGCACACGCTAGATAGGAAAGCACTCTACCAAGCCACATCCCCAGCCCTGTAACATGCCTAAGAATCTCATTATTAGGTCTACTTTCTAGTATTAAATGAAAAATTTTAGACCACTTATGTTTATACATACCTTTGAAAACTAGAACTGGAGAGATGGCTCAGCAAAGAGAGAGAGACAGAGACAAAGAGAGACATACCACACCAGGCCAGGTGGTAGTACAGGTCTATATATGCCCAGCACTCCAGACACAAAGCAGGAAGATGGAGAGTTCAAAACCCTGATCTATATAGCAAGACCTTGACGCAAAAACAAAACAAAAGACCCAGACCATAGGAGGAAGCACATAGAGCTCAGATTATAGACCAGCATGGACTGTAAAGACAGACCAGATGCTATTTAAACAGGCTCAACACTTGAGCCTAAACTAATTCAACATCTGACTGCAAAAACTGGCAGCCTCCTCCCCAGCTCAGCAACCAGACTCGAAGAACGTGCTGAATTTCCCCATCCTACCACAAAGCTCAGTAAAGCTCACTCACCTGTGCTCTAAGATCACAGTCAGTTCTTAATCTTCTCCTGTTAACTAAACAGACTAGCAGAGAACGTCCAATATGAAGGACAGAGAGACCAAACCACACGGATAGGAACCTGAATTATATCAGATTAAGAATACATAGAATGCATCACATTTTTTTTTTAATAACAAGAAAGCAAGACTCCAGAAGTTTTAGCCAAAGGAACAGGAATCATAATGGCTTCAAATCTCAACACTGAAAGAAATTTCAGATACAATATGAAAGAAAATTATAGAGAAAAATAAGAGAGCTTTTTCTAACATTCGTGATTCACGAGCTTTAGTGTCCATGGTCCCTTTCTGAAGGACCTCATTATTCACATAAGTCAACAGAGAAAATAACTTAAGACACAGGAAGCAATAAGACACTGAATATAGAAAAGAAGCAGAGGAAATTCCCAGCAGATCAGGAGAGGGGTTCCTGGATGACATACATGTGACAGATATAGGAACTCCTGATGACCTGAGTCTAGAAATACCAAACTACTACTAGCAGTGTTTACATACACAAAAGTTTTTTCTTCTTTTCTTCTGAGGAAAAAGAGGAAATAGCAGATAACCTACATTTTAAGTTCCCATGCACCTATTGTCCTGCTGACATAAGCACAGCGCAGCTCACCTCAAAGGAATGAGAGAGAACTTATTCTGAGCCAAAAATGAGTGGCAGTAGCCCAGGAATGAGGACTTGTGTGGCCTCAAATGACATGCCTCACCATAGAAGTGGCTGCAGGGGAAAGAAGTCATATGTCAAAGCACTTACTGAGTTCATTGGCGGGGACATAAGCAATGGTGTGGTAAGCAATGGGAGTGGGGAGCTCTACTACAGGCTCCAGATGCCACCCAAGCCACATTTAGTCTGGGGATGGGTGGAATCTAAAGTCTTCCAGAGGTTTTGCTTGATATCAATCAAACTCTTTGGTCAAATATATGCTTGGACAATGAATGACTATTAAGAGGACTAAAGATAGCCCAAGATAATTCACTCAGGACATTTTAATTCGCTACAATTAAAGAAGTTCTAATTCAGCCTTCTAGAATCTTCCCACAGATGTGCTTTTTGTTTTACTTTTGTTTCTGGGAACTTAGCTCCTTAAGCTTATCATCTTTCCCACAGAGGAAGCAGTAAGGCCTGTGCTGGGTTCTGAGAACTTCCTGGTGGCTCAACATGAGTGACATAATCTAACAGGGCAGCCCTTCACAAACACAGGACACACATCCCTCCTGGATGACTTTAAGGAATATGGGGCATGGCACTGACTACCACCAATGACTCTAAAGGGGTTCGAGGGAAGAAAGCCTCAGCTGGTACTAGAAGGACTTTGTTTGCATTTCTTTAATACTTCCTAATTTCTTTCAAGCTCAAAGTCCTGGAGAAAACAAACAGCTAACTAAAGTGACACTGCTGACTTTCTTTTACCAAAACAGTACAGAAGTGTAGGATTATATCCAACTCTCCTAGCAGTTCTGTTCAATTTCCACATTCTTATGAGTACTTATAACGTTGCTGTTCCTTGATCTGAGGTAAAATAATAATAGTGAACCAGGGTCAATGAAGTGGCTCAGTGGGTAAAAAAGCACTTGTCATTTAAGTCTGGGTTCAATATCCAGAACCCATAGTGGAAAGTGACACATGACTCTTATAAGTTGTCCTCTGACCTCCACATTTGAGCCATAGCAAGCACATATGCAGTTCCATATCATAAACATACAATAATCATAAATAAATAAATAAAAATGTGAAAAATAGTGAGGGCCAGTGAGATGCTTAGCGTGTAAAAGGCTTGACATCAAGCCTGTCCTGAGTTTGATCACTTCGATTCACATGGTTGACGATAAGAACCCACATCAAGACTTTTGCTGCTTCGTCCGAAGCCATGAGTATGTTCAGGCTACAGAAGAGGCTTGCCTCTAGTGTCCTCTGCTGTGGTAAGGTCTGGTTGGACCCCAATGAGATCAATGAAATTGCCAATGCTAACTCTCGTCAGCAAATCAGGAAGCTGATCAAAGATGGGCTGATCATCCAGAAGCCTGTGACTTTCCATTCCTGGGCTTGCTGCTGGAAAAACAACCTTGGCCTGATGGAAGGGCAGGCACATGGAGAAGGGTACAGCCAATGCTCAGGTGCCCGAGAAGGTGACCTGGACGAGAAGGATGAGGATCCTGCGCCCGGCTTCTTAGGAGATACCGGGAACCTAAGAAGAATGACCGCCATATGTATCACAGCCTGTACGTGAAGGTCAAAGGGAATGTACTCAAAAAACAAGCGGATTCTCATGGGACATATCCACAAAATGAAGGCAGACAAGGCCTGCAAGAAGCTACTGGCTGATCAGGCTGAAGCTCGAAAGTCTAAGACCAAGGAAGCACAGAAGTGCTGGGAGGAGCACCTCCAGGCCAAGAAGGAAGAGATCATCAAGACTGTCCAAGGAGGAAGAGACCAATAAAGCTTCCCTCGTGTCTGTACATAGTGGCCTGGCTGTGGCCTCCCATGATCAGTCAAAAATAAAACAAGCCTTATTAAAAAAAAAAAAAAAAAAAAAGAACCAACATCAAGCTGTCCTCTGATCTCCACATGTGCCCCATGGCACAAATACACACATTCATGCACACACAAACTCACACAAAATTAAGAAATATAAGCTCACTGCTCTGTTAGGTGAGAAAGGCAAAGGCTGAAGTTAATGGAACACTATGCTAGCAGAAATGGTGTCCTTTACATAAAATGACCTTGTACTTAACAGGCACTGGAGCCCCTAGAACTGGAGTTACAGATAACTGAATTGTGAGCTGCCTCGTGAGGACTGGGACCACACCCCAGTCCTCTGCCAGACCAGCCAGTGCTCTTAACCTCTTAACCTCTGAGGCATAACTCCAGCCCCACCCCCAGGCTTTTAAACAAACCTAATCACCATAAAATTCTAGACCAGACCTAAAGCCTGTCTGTTCACCTCCACTCTCCTGAACCTCCAGCAGTCTCTTGCTAAACAAAGCACCTAGCACTGCCTGTCCTCTGTCGTCTCTCCTGCCTCAAAGCAGGTATCATTTCAAAAGTTGCTGGCTTCCCCTGCCTTTTTTTTTTTAAATCAGACAAGAGGCCTCACTGTATAACCCAGCCTAACCTCAAATTGGAGCCTCTCAAGCCCCCACCTCCTGAGTTCAGGGATTACACAGTTGTACCACTACAGCTGACTGTCCACAGCCAGTCTGCAGAGTTCTCTTTCAGTAAAATGAGATGCACAACCTACCCTCCTCTTTAAAGAAACACTTATGTTCATTTAACAGCCATCTCCCTCACACTCTAGCCCCAACCTTAACAAATTACAGCTAGGATTCAAGCTGAACTTGATCTGAAATGGAGACAACTGGGCATGAGGTTCTTAAAACTGAAAACAGACAAACTCATGAGCATGTTGGGCCATGCGTATCATCAATACACAGGTGACTGTTAAAGAGGCAATAATCTCCACATTCATCTAGGGGTTTCAACCAATCCCTATGACACTCATTTATGGTTTCAATCTTATGATAAAATACCATGACCAAAAACAACTTGGGGAGAAAAGAGTTTATTTCATTTTATAGCTTGTATTCCTGGAGTCAAGAACAAACGCTGAGGCCATAAAGAGTGCTATTTGCTGGCTTGCTCCTCCTGGCTTGCTTCCTTACACCCCCAGGACCACCCACAGTGGACTGGGCTCTCCCATAATCAATCACTAATTAAGAAAATGCTCCACAGGCTAGGATACAGACCAATGTCATGGAGGCATTTTTCAACTGTGGCTCCCTCTTCTCAGATTACTCTAGCTTGTGTTGAGGTGACAAAAATTAAAAATAAAAGAAATAAAAAAAAATTTTAAAAATCAAATAACACACTCTAATGTAAATTTTTTGTAGAAGATGACAAGCTGATCCTAAAATTCATATGGAAACACAAATATAGCAGAGAAGCCAAAACAATCTCACCTTTGGTTTGGGTGGTGTTGCTGTTGTTGTTGTTGTTTTGACTCAGGATCTAGACTATAGACTAGACTGGAGCTTTCAGTTTAACACAAGTTAACCTTGAACCATCTTGTAACTCCAGAGAGACCCAAAATTCCCTTCTGGTCTCAGAGTATGTGAATTCATGTGGTGCACAGAAATATACACACGTAATCATAAAATAATAAATCTTTTAAAAGTGATTAACTTTTTAAAATTTTTTATTTCATTTATCTTTAATTTTATACATATACATATGGGTGTTTTGTCTGAATATATGTCTGTACATCATGTGCATGCCTGATGCCTACAGAGGCAAAAAGAGGACATCAGATCTCCTGGAACTGGAGTTACAGATGGCTGTAAATCACCCAGTTTGAGTGCTGGGAACCAAACCAAGGTCCAGTAGAAGAGCAGCCAGTGTTCTTAACTGCTGAGCCCTCTCTAAAGCCCTAACCTCTTTTTTAAGACAAAGTCTCACTATGCAACCCTGACTGGTCTGGAACTTGCAATGTAGGAGTCCAGGCTGTCTGCTTCTGCCTGCCAAGGCTGGGATTAAAGATATGCACCACTATATCCAGAAAACTTTATTGTACATATATTTTGCCATAATTTCTTTCATTACAGTTAACTGAATCTATTATGTCAATTTAAAAAGCATGCTGATCATTAAAAGTGAAACATTACTAAAGTTACAGGTACTAAAACCGAAGTTCCTAGGAGAGCTACACATCTTCAGTACCTTAGTGGCTTCTTCATTGTGACAACAAGGATGGGTAACACTGTATCAAGTCCTACTCCCAGCATGAAGTCTCAAGAAATCTGGAGACACCAATTTAAAGGGGAAAAAAAAATCTTATTTTCAAAGTACACCATAAAACCTTAAAAAAAAATTATCCTTTTACCTTCCAAAAGCCTGTCTAGAACAATAAAATTATAGGACTTCCAAGTACTTTCTAAAAAAATAACATTTTTGTGTATGGAGGGCAGGCTATTTGCATGGAAGTACAGGTGTCTATGAAGACCAGAGGCAGTAGATGCCCTGGAGCTGGAGTTACAAGTGGCTGTGAGCCAACTATTGTGGGTGCTGGGAACTGAACTCGGATGCTCTGCAAGAACAAGCCTTCTGAAGTGCTGAGCCATGGATCCAGCCCAAGTGGTTTTAATAACCTTAAAACATCAGACTCCATATCATTATTATTCCAAATAGCCAAAAGCGGGGGTGGGTCAAGTAAAATAAGGTTAGTGTGAGTATCAGTCTGCAATATGAGAGGATCTGACGAGACAGCAACTATGTGACTAGAGGAAAACATATAGAGCACACGTATGCTGAACCAAGCAGGACAGAAAAGGTGATGTGAGATTTCATCATGCTACCCTAAATGGCACACAATTTAAAACTCAAGAATTGTTCATTGCTAACTGTCCAGCTAGTATTTTAAGAACGCATCTAACACAGGTATGTTCTTAAATAATAGGAAAACACTGGGAAAAGCAAACCTGAGGAAAAGAATGTCAGTCCATTTTCAGTTGTTATAACAACACATGAGACATAATTTGCAAAGAAGCTTATATTTGGCTCATGGTCTGGACAAAGCACAGGACCTTCATGTTTTAAAACAGTCACTCTTGAGAGGCTGGAAAGAGGGCTCAACCCTCAGGCTGTTCTTCTAGAGGACCTAAGTTCGGTTCTTAGCACCCAAATGGCAGTGAGCAACCATCTGTATCTCTAGTTCTAAGAAATCTGATGCCTTCTTCTGGCTCCCATGGGCACCAGGCATGTACATGGTGCACAGACACACACAGGCAAAACACACACATATAAATAAAAAAAATAGTAGTTTTTAAAAGTCACTCTCATGGCAATGAACCCAGACCAGCAAAAGAAGACTCCTAATCAGCAATTACATTTCAGCACGTGTTTTGGTTAGGACAAAGCACGTCCAGAGCACAGTGAGGGAGACAGCACTGAACATGTGAAAGCACAGGAATGTTAGACACTGGGCTAAGCCAAAGTCCAAATACTAACTGTATTCTTACAAAAGTCTCCAAATTGGCAAATTCATATAAATAGTATGATAATGTGCCCATAGTCCCTGATTTTCAGAAAGCTAAGGACAGAAGACACCTGGAAGCCGTAAGTGTGAAGCCAGCTAGATACAGTAAGATAAAGATGTGGGAAAGAAAGGGAACTATAAGAAAAGGGGGAACAGAAACAAAGAACAAGTAAAAAGCAAATTAGTGGTTCCCTAATACCAGTTTTGTTTGGGGAGTGATAAAAACATTTTACAATTCACTGAACAATGGCAAAGGCGTTAAGATCCCTTCTCTTCCAAGAAGAATCAAGGTCAGTTCCAGCCTTTGCCAGACAGCTCACATCTGACAGTTCCAGGAGTTCTTCTGGCCTCTTCTGGTCTTGGAAGACAACTGTACACAATAGGACTACACGCACACGCACACATACACACATATATTTTTAAAGTACTTTTAAGTTTTCTGTTAAAGTGATAGGTATACTAAAATCCATGTATTATAAACTTTGCACAATGGTACACACCTCTAATCCCAGCTAACAGTGGAGGCAGGACAATCAGAAGTTCAAAGTCATACTAAGGCTACATAGTAAATTCAAGGCCAGCCTCAGACACACAAAATACTGTCTCAATAAATAAAGGAATCCTATGTATCAATAATCTTAAATGAGTATTACAAGATGTTATGGCTTGAATCTGAGCTCTCAGAGATCCTTGAAGAGTATAGTATTCTAAAACACAAAGAGGAGACAAGGCATAATTAGAGAGCTGAGAAAAAGGTTCAGCGGGTAAAGTGTTTGTAACATATGTATGAGAACTTGAGTTAGAATTCCCAGCACCCATATTAAGGCTAGACAGGTGTGCCAGCACATCTGTAATCCAAGCACTAATGATAGAGCAAAGGGATCCCAAGAGAACAAGCTGGCTAGCTAGACTGGCCAAACATACCAGCTCCAGGTTGAGTTAGAGACTCTTGCTTCAATATATAAGGTCAAGAATGATCAAGGAAGATACCCGATATCATATGTACCCACAAACCTGTGGATGCACCTGAACATGCCATGCAAACCCATGCAAAGTGAACACACATACACACACTACAATAATTCTTGCTGAACTGCTTCCTAGAAAGCAACTGTCATGAAAATAAAAAGTTCCGGGATTGGGAAAGCAATAGAGAAGGGAATAGTAGAATACAGTGATTTGATCAGGGAAACAGGAAGAGGGGGGCTCAAATTAGGAAAGGCAGAGATGAATACAGAAAAAAGGAGAAAAGTAAACTAACAGTTAAAATGTCTAAAAATAGTCGTAAGGAATCATATTACTATCTACCAAAAAAAAAAAGATATAAAAAAGTGTGTGTGTGTGTGTGTATGGTTTAAATGAAAATTTATCATCTGGGCTGACAATGCTACTACCTCTAAGAGTCAAAGACCATCAAACAAAAACCCCCAAGGCAGGCATGAGAAGCCATCTTTTGAGTTGTTGGTCAAGGCTGTCCAATCGACTCCCAAAATATTAGAAGCTACTGCCCTTGGTTACACACCCCCACCCCAGGGGTGAAAATTAAGTTGCTATTGCTGAAGATACCATGCGTGATACAGGGCCCAAAGACCCCTGAACTGAAACTGACCTAAATGCTTCCTACCTGAGGCATGGAACCAGAAGGCACTATGCAAGCTTTCAAAAGTGGGAAACAACCAACAGGTCTACCCAGCTATAACCCCTATGAACCACAACAATGACCAGCATGGTACCAGCTGCCCTGGAATTAGAGCTACAATGGAGTTGTGATGTGGATGCTGGGAAGTAAATCCAGGTCCTCTGCAAGCGTAGCAAGTGCTCTAAACTCCCGAGCCATCACTCCAGCTCCCTATTTCTTTTTATGTCACCTGCCTACCCACTATATCTAGGAGTGTTAAACTTGTAACGGGCCTCTAAGATCTATTTCCTGAATAACAAATGTGGCATCTGAGCAGTTCAGCAATCATCAGAGCCACTATTCATTGATGTGCCATACATGCTATGAAGTTATGCTCAGACCTGGATGCCTAACAACCATGAAGAAACTAGAGAACCAGCAGAGTAACTGTAAACTGGCAATTAACTCGAGTCCAGTTTATCAAACAAACTGCAAACAGAAGCCACAGTTAACACTGCAATAAGACAGAATTGCTTTTAGTTTAAGGATCTTAACTGGCTTTGTTATTTTTGTTAATGCAACTGGACAAAGTAATAGTAAAGGCATTTTCATGTGTGCATATAATATACTTCAACGCAGAGGATTATAAGTAACTTTCATTGTGGTTTGTTTTAGGTTGTGATTTTATTTTCAGTTTTTGTTTTGTTTGAGAAAGAGTCTATGTAGCCTTGCCTGATCTCAAACTCAGTGTAGTCCAGACTGGCCCTGATCTTTAAGCAATCATTCACCTCAGCCTTCCAAGTGTTGGGATTACAAGTATGTGCCACCTACAAGTGGCATTACAGCTAAGACCTAGTGTTTTAGTTATTGTTCTATTTCTGTGATGAGATAACATGACCAAAGCTACTTATAAAAGAAAGCACTTAACTGGGGACTTGCTTTCAGCTCCAAAGGGTCAGTTGATAACCATCCCAGTAGAAGAATGGTGGCAGGCAGGCATTGCTCTTGGAGCAGTGGCTAAGAGCTTATTTACATCCTGATCGACAGTCTTAGTAGACAAAGAGAGAATGGGCCTGGTATCCTGCTTTAAACCCTAAAAGCCCACCCCCAAAGACATACCTCCTCCAACAAGGGCACACACAGCTCTTAATCCTTCTCGGTTTTTTGTTGTTATTGCTATTGTTTGGGCTTTGGGGTTTTTGTTTTTGTTTTTAAAGACAGAGTTTCTTTGTGTATCCCTGGCTGTCCTGGAACTAGCTCTGTAGACTATGCTAGAATCAAACTCACAGAGATCACCTGCCTCTGCCTCCCGAGTGCTGGGATTAAAGGCAAGTGACACCACTGCCCAGCTAATCCTTCTTAAACAGTCCACCAAGTTCCAAGTCCAATTAGGAACCAAAAATTCTACTATATAAAAATATGGGAGCCATTCAAACTACCACACCCAGTAAATAATGAGCTTTCTGACAATGATTCTAAAACAGGCAACATCTCACTCTACAAGACAGGATACTTGTTTTAATCCACTAAGCAAAGATTAGTTTTAAAGATATTAAAAGGTACTATAAGAAGAAGTTTGGGGGCTCAGTCACATGCTGAGGACCTGAGTTTTATTCATAGCACCCATGTGCTTTATGCACACACCTTTAACCCAGGAGATGTCTGAAGTTAGCTGGCTAGCCAATCTGACCTTGCAAGCTCCAATTCAATGAGAGACCTGTCTAAAAGAATAAAGTGAGGCTGGCAACACAGCTAAGTAAAAGCACATGCCACCAAGCTCAATGACCTGAGTTCCATCTCTGGATCCCATATGGTGCAAGGAGAACTGGTGCAAGTTGGCTAAGGTGGAACTGGGTATGTTGGACCACATCTTCAATGGCAACACTCAGAAGACAGAGGCAGAAGGTCTCTTTGAAATCAGGGATACACAGTGAGACCTTGTCTCAAAAATTAAAAAAAAAAAAAAAAAAAAGTGGAAAACAACTGAGAACATACAATTCCACTCTGTCATTTACATACACACATGACTGAGCATACCTATGTAAGTGCACACACATACACGGGAAAATGAAACTTAAAGAAGGAAGAAATAGAAAAGTGGACAGCTGTCTAAGTTTATTTTCCTTATAAGACTGGGTAATACAGACAGGTACTTGGGAGGCAGAGACAGGCAAATCTCTGTGAATTCAAGCAGCCTGGTCTACATAGTGAGTTTCAAGACAGCCAGGACTATGGAAGAGAGAGATGAGGGGAGAGGAGAAAAAGAGAGAGAGGGAGAAGGAGAGGGAGAGAGAAAGAGAGAGAATATAAATAAGTAAGTGAAAGAATGAATGAACGAAATAATACAGAGAAGCTTTCCTTCTGCTGGCTTAGATAAACTGGCCCCTTTGGCTGGCTGTTATCTTTGTCTTTTAACTGGCCCATTAAGGAGTTCAGCTGATTAGTGGCATCTGGCAGGAGCTATCTGGTCTTCTGTGGTCTTGTGCAAGAAGCTAGTCCAAAACAATGGTCTTCTGTGAATTTTATTAACCAGTACTCAACTGAAAAGCTAGGAAGATGGCTCAGTTGACAAAGCACTTGTATCGTGTGTCAGAACATCAGTCTGGAATTTCAACACCAGTAAAAGCTAGGTGTGGCAATTTATCTACAATCCTACCACTGGAGAGACAGCAACATGCAGATCCCTGAAACTCACATAGCCAAATCAATGAGGCACTAAGATCAACAGAAGACTTGGTCTCAAAAAATAAGGTGACTAGTAACTGAGCAAGACACCTGACATCAACCTCTGGCCGAAACACTCACCACACATACAGTACGAGCACAGACACAGACACAGACACAGACACACACACACACACACACACCATCCAACTGAAGCCATTAGGAAGCTCTACTGTGAAAAAGAATTCTCAAGTCTGATTTTCTACAAGTGCTTAGCATTATCCCTTCATAGTTTCTCAAATCTCAAATAAAACCAAGCACCTCAATTCAATCCCTAGCACTGTCCTACTATCCAAAAAAAAAAAGTTTTGCTTGTCAAAAACTCAGTTGGCTAGCTGGGCGGTGGTAGCACATACCTTTAATCGCAGCACTGGGGCACCTCCCAGCAGAGGCAGGTGGATCTCTGTGAGAACGAGGCAAGGCAAACCTGATCTACAGAGTGAGCTCTAGGACAGCCAATGCTACACAAAGAAAAGCTACCTCAAAAGACAAAAAATAAAAATAAATCAGTTGGCCACAAGAAATTTCAAATTCAAGCATCAAGGCCTATGTACACTAGGCAAATATTCTTTCACTGAGCTACATCCTTAGTTTCCAAAACCTCTGCAAGAGAAATAATGTGCATTTAATCCTAAAGAACTCCACCCAGTTCAGTTCCCAGCACCCATGGTGGGAGGCTCCTGATCACTCTAACTTCAGTTCCTTAGAGATTTGATGGTTCTGGCTACTGTGGACATCAGCACTCAGTTAGACAAACACACACAGACTGATGAGTGAATGAATGAATTCAAGAAAGTAAATTTATTTCTGAGTACAATTCCTAGTAAATTCTAAGAAGAGCTAGCTCTCCAAAGAACACCAGTGTAATTTATTCTGACATCCAAAACCCAAGAAAGCACCAAGTTTTGATAAATAAGAGTTGTGATGACTATGAACTTGACTAGGTGGATCAACACCTGGAAGAACACACCTCTAGATGTGTCTGAGTGTTTTATAAAGAGGACTGACCACCGGAAGAGAGATTCTGCTGAGTGCAGGCCACACAGTTCCTATATGCTGGGAGACATGGGTAAAATAAAGGAGACAAAGGAAAAAAGCACCTCAGTCCCTCCCTCTCTCTTCTTTCTCCTATCTAGCCATCATGATATGAGCTGTTCTGTTCAACCATGCCTTCCCTGTTATGATGGCTTGATTTGAACCAAAATAAATAATTCCACCTGCAGGCCGCTTACATCAGGGATTTTCACCATGGTGCTAAGGCTAACAACATAGAAACATGTAGATCAGTTGTTTTTCATAAGTTTACTTTATCTACTATCATTGGGATGAGGGGACTGTGTATCTGTATACGTCAGAAGTCAGCTTTCAGGAATATGTTCTACCTAAATAGGATCTACATGGGTGTGGCTTCTGAAACCCCTCCCCACCCACACACCCACAGCCCTTTTCTTTTTTGACAGAGTATCACTATGTATCTAAGATCAAACTCAAGTTGTGAGGCTCCAGTGACAGGCAGTTTTGCCCACTGAGCCATCTGGTCAGCCTAATGATAACATTCATTCTGCTCTAAAATGAATTCAGTGAATTTCTGCACCTAGAGGCATTTCTAAAGCAGAGTAAATAGGAACAGGATGTACCTATGTACAATGGTAGACCGTGTGTTTAGCATGCTCTCAGTTCAATTCATAGCATTAAAAAAAAAAAAAAAAAGAGTAAAGAGCTGGAGAAAGAGTTCAGAGGTTAAGAATACTTACTGCTGTTAAAGAGGACCCAGGTTTGGTTCCCAGCACCTAAATGACAACTCAAAACCGCCTGTAACTCCAGTTCCAGGGAATTTGATGACTTCTGACTTCCAAAGTCACTTGCATGCATGTGGTGCAGAAAGACTCACAGGAACACACATATACATAATAAATAAATCTTTTGTAAAAATAAGCAAACAAAGTTGGACTCAGGAACAAAGTTAAGCCCAGTAATTAGGAAGTAAAGGGAAGCAGACAGATAAGGAGTTGATCCTTTCCACATAGTGAATTTGAGGCCAGCTTGGTCTACATAAGTATTTATCTCAACTTAAAAAAAAAAACAAAACTAGGAGTAAGAATAAACAGTATCAAACTAATAAAGAATAATTTAGAAAACAAACCATTAAAGGTCCTGGGAGGATCTTGTTGGCTTTGAGTTTATCACATGATAAACTCAAAAATATAAGAAAGCAATCCATATCCAAGATACCAGATTAACAAAGAAAAGCATATATACAATGTACTTCAAACACCTTCAAGAAAAACAAATCTAGGGAGACTGCAATTACTAAAACGTAACTACCAGAATTTACAGTATTGTTTTAAGTACATCTTAAGGTACATGGCTAGTATTAGAGACTAAAAGAAGGCAATCAAGTCCAGCAAGGCTATTCTACACCACCTGCAGAGAAGAGCCTCCCTGAAGCACACACAGCCTTTCTTTGGGCACTTTTAAATAACTCCTCTCCTAAAAAGTCAGAGCAAATTCCTTTTGATTGCAGTGAAAATAACTAATGCTAAGGACCCTGACTAATCCCAGAGGCTTTTCCGGAACTAAATCTACGAGAAACAAAAGTTTAAATTTTTCTGCTGAAAAGAGTCCAAGATAGGCATGGTGGTACATACCATTAAACCCAGCAATCAAGAAGCAGAAATACGCCTTTAATCCCAGCACTTGGGAGGCAGAGGCAGGCGGATTTCTGAGTTCAAGGCCAGCCTGGTCTACAGAGTAAGCTCCAGGACAGCCAGGACTATACAGAGAAACCCTGGAAGAAGAAAAGAAGAAAAGAAGAGAAGAAGAAGAAGAAGAAGAAGAAGAAGAAGAAGAAGAAGAAGAAGAAGAAGAAGAAGAAGAAGAAGCAGCAGCAGCAGCAGCAGCAGCAGCAGCAGCAGCAGCAGCAGCAGCAGCAGCAGCAGCAGCAGCAGCAGCAGCAGAAGAAGCGGCAGGGGCAGCAGCAGCAGAAATAGCAGGGGGATCTCTAAATTGGAGTCTATGATCTAGAGTTTCAGACCAGTCCATGTCTGTCAAAAAAGAAAGGAGGTGGGGGCTCAAAAGCAACTGAAAAGGCTTGACATCAACTTTGTTTGTACTACTCCTTGACTCTGCTTAAGCAAAGCAGCCAAATCTTATTAACTGTCCTTCCCAAGCAAGGACACATCTACAAGCACTAAATACTGTATATATGAAGCCTTTTTTTTGTTTTTTTTTTTCTTCAAGACAGGGTTTCTCTGTGTAGTCCTGGCTGTCCTGGAACTCACTCTGTAGACCAGGCTGGCCTTGAACTCAGAAATCTGCCTGCCTCTGCCTCCCAAGTGCTGGGATTAAAGGCGTGAGCCATCACCGCCCGGCTAACGAAGCCATTTTTAAACTTTCTCCAAAAAATGCCTCAGCAAATGAGTCATTACATTCACATTAAGAAATCTACCTCAGTCTTAGCACCAGGAGTGGAGAGGCCAACACTCCAGAGGAAGGTAAATCAGAAGCTCAAAGTCATACTCAGGTAGACATGAAGTTCTAGGTATGCCTGAATACATGAGACTAAGGTCTTGAGTTTTTCTTCAAATATTCTTTCATTTAAAAGTATGAAACTGAAAGAGGATGGGTTCTGTATAGCAAGTTCTATGCCAGCCTAAGTTATACTATGAAATGACATTTTAAAAAATAAATTTGGGGTGGGGGGGAGGGAGCTGGAGAGATGGCTCAGCGGTTAAGAGCACTGACTGCTCTTCCAGAGGTCCTGAGTTCAATCCCCAGCAACCACCTGTGTTGGGATCCAATGCACTCTTCTAGTATGTGTCTGGAGACAGATGCAGTGTACTCATATAAATACAAACAAACAAACAAACAAATAAATAAAACAAACTGGGTGGGTGGGTGGAGAGATAGCTCAGCGGTTAGGAGTTACTAACTAACTATTCTTGCAAACAACCCAAGTTCAATTCCTAGCACCCACATCTGGCCACTTACAAGCACCTATAGCTCTAGGAGGCCCTACACTTTTTCTCCTGCTCACATATATGTATTATATAGTCACACGGGTATCCTCACTCACTTGAATGAAAAATAAATAAGTTTTTAACACAAAGAAACAAGGCTGGTGAGATGACTCAACTGGTAAAGGTGGCTGCCACCAAACCTGACCACCTGAGTTCCATCTCCAGCACCCACAAGGTGGAACTGACTCCTGAAAGTTGTCTTCTGACCTCCCTATACATATTACAGCATTCATGCATGCACACACAAAATACATAAATAAAATCCATTTTATAAAAATAAGGCAAGTGCCAGCGAAAAAAACAAAAAAACAAAAGCAAGCTAGAGGAGGAAAAAAGGTAGCACAAAGGTACAGCACTTGCCCAAACCAGTTCAAGCCCTGGCACAAGGAAGAAAGAGAAGGAGGAGGGGGGCTGGAGAGATGACTCAGCAGTTAAGAGCACTGATTGTTCTTCCAGAGGTCCTGAGTTCAATTCCCAGCAACCATATGGTGGCTCACAACCATCTGTAATGGAATACGATGTCCTCTTCTGGTGTGTCTTAAGACAACTACAGTGTACTCACATATATCAAATAAATAAATCTTTAAAAAATTATATTTTATATATATATATATATATATATATATATATATATATATATATATATTCATACACACACACACACACACACACGCACGCACACGCACGCACGCACACACATACTACTCTGCCCTCTTCTGGCCTCCAAGAGTATCTAAGTACACAAACTACACACATTCACAAAAACAAAAAAAAAAAAAAAAAAACAAAGGAAAGAAAAAAGAAAAAGAGAGGAGGAGGATAAAAGGATAAAAGGCAGAGAAGAGTTTCAACTGTAAGGCCTGTTTGGGCAACAGAGTAAGTTCAAGCCTGGCCTGGAAATCTTCTAAATAATTTTATTTTATATTTTTATTTTATGTGTACAAGTGTTTCACCTGCATGTATGTATGTGTACCATCTGTGTGCAGTGTCTGCAGAGGCCAGAAAACGGTACCACATCTCCTGTAACTGGACTCAAAGAAAGTGTGCACCATCATGTAGATGCTGGAAACCAAACCCAGATCCTCTGCAAGAGCAGGGAGTGCTCTTACCTACAGAGCCGCCTTTCCAGTCCCTGGCCTAGGAAATGTAAGATAATGTGAAAAAAAAAAAATTGGGCGGGGAATAAAGCTCTGTGATAAATGATACAATGCTTATATTATATGCACAAGGCCCCAGGTATAATCCCTAGAATTAAAAAATAATAAGCTGGGTGTTGGTGGCAAAGGCCTTTAGTCCCACTCACAAGGCAGAGCCACATAGATCTCTTTGTCCAGGCCAGTATGGTCTACAGAGTAAGTTTCAGGACAACCAGGGCTACACAGAGAAACCCTGTCTTGAGAATCAAAACAACAAAAAACAATCAAATCCCCTAGTTTCTGAGACTATGACAATATACTATGTGGTTAGTGTTGACTGTAGAAAGTCTTCATCAATGAAGAAAAACTCAGAACCGTAGAAGACAGTTTATTTAGTTCTCCTCTCCATTATCTTACTGTTAGAATTAATCAACACAGGGCCAACCATCGTGGTATGTGGCTTTAATCCCAGCAGAGGCAGCCAGATTTCTGATTCAGGACCAGACTGGTCTTTGGTAAGTTACAGTCCACCCAGAGCTACATAAGTGAGACCCTGCTTCAAGTCATCATCATCATCATCATCATCATCATGAAGCGAGTACTTTTCTTATCTCTTCTTTAGACCAAGAAAAAGTAAAACTTTGGGCTAGGAAATAACTCCATAGTCAAGACCTTGCCTAGGCATGGATAAGGCCTGAAGTTTAATTACCTACACCTGAAAAAGAATACAAAGACGGAGCAAAGCTTAAAAACAAACAAACAAACAAACAAACAGGTAACAACTTAAAAGTTAAAAAAGCAAATAGGTGAAACCCAGTACTGCGCACAATGAATATATGGGAAAAAAATCAGGTCCTCAGGCTTTATATTACAGATCT
This sequence comes from Grammomys surdaster, assembly GCF_004785775.1. Taxonomy (NCBI): domain Eukaryota; kingdom Metazoa; phylum Chordata; class Mammalia; order Rodentia; family Muridae; genus Grammomys; species Grammomys surdaster. Next base: position 3,734,425 of record NW_021620771.1, on the reverse strand, counting down.
ACTGTAATACTGATTTAATAAATTTTAGATAAATCTTGATGAGGTAATTATTATATAATGATGCTAATATTATACTACTTTGAAGTAATTTATAAATAATGTGTAGAACATGTGAAAGGAAAATATAGACTGTACCTTACATATCATTAGCAATTTGTAGTTCTCTTTTAATTCAAGAAACCTTTACTTCTTTTCTAATTGATAAAGGCTTTGCTTTAAATTAGTGATCTTCTAGCAGTCACACTACCAACGCTTTTCTAGTTTGGTCCTTCCTTCTTCTTAGCCATTAAATGAAAGAAGATACATTAAAATTATGAATTTCTGCTTATTTAGCTAACAATCTGCAAATATGCTGAAGAGATTAAAATTTCTATTAAGTCATTGTGAACATGCATACACGAAAATTTTGTGTTGTCATTTTTTTTTTATGGTTTTTCAAGACAGGGTTTCTCTGTGTAAGCCTGGCTGTCCTGGAACTCACTCTGTAGACCAGGCTGGCCTCAAACTCAGAAATCCGCCTGCCTCTGCCTCCCAAGCACTGGGATTAAAGGCATGCGCCACCACCGCACAGTTGTGTTGTCATTCTTTATCTTCATTACCAAAAAAAAAATTTCCCATAGGTGGTAAAAAAATACAGATTGGGTAAAATAAATCCCCATGTAATTACAAGACTGTTGAACTACAAACCATGACTAGTTTCCAAAGGTCAGTCAAGACAAAGCAATTCTACTTGTGGAGAAAACTGGGCACCATCCTAAAGTTACAATTGTGCTACAATGTTACATGCTGTGGCCAGTTTCTCCTTGGCTTGAAAGCCGGAGGCAAAATAAAGTAACAAGAGCTAAGTGTACTTCTGGCAGAATCACTCACATTGACTAACTTGTGTTGCTTTCTCTTCTCCTGGCATGTACATCTCTAATGTCACCATGCTGTGTGCCCCAAACCCCATTAAGACTGATTGTCTAGCCCAGGCTGGCCTTGAAATATCAATCCTCCTTTCTTCACTTCCACTGCTGGGATTACAGTATGAGTATCTATGCAGCCTGACATGTTTCTTCAATCTTTTAAGATTACAGAGAAAGCAAACTGTTAGTATAAGCTACCAAATGATACTGCCATTGTTCTTTGTTACAGAAGCAATGATGGCTCTATTGATCAGAAATGTAAGTTGCTCTTCTACCTCCTGAGTGGATTTCCTGGGTTAGCTACCTAACAATGTTACTTATTCCAAAAGAGTTCCGCTCTGAAATAAGGGCTGACTAACTATGTGCCTATAAATCACCCTCTCACATTATTTGTAGAATTCTGTATCTCCTCTGTATCAATTATACACCATCGTGTCCATTCCTATTTGCAGATTATCTCCAAATTATTTTCTTAATTATGTTTATGTGTATGGTGTTTTACCTCAATGTATGTCTGTGCAGCTCTGGAAGCCAGAGAAAGCACTGGATTCCCGTGGGAGTGGAGTTATGGTTTCGAGACATCAGGTGGGTGCCTGGAGTCAAACCTTGTCCTATGGAAGAGCAGTTAGTGTTCTTAACTGTTGAGCCATCTCTCCACTTCTCTCTCAAAAATTTTAAAAGGCTTTTTGGGAGCTAAAGAACTGGTTCAGTGGTTAAGATCATTTGCTGCTGCTCTTGCAGAGGACTAGAACTTAGCCCCAGCACCCCTGTTAGATAGCTCACCAACTGTAATTCCAGCTCCAGAAGATCAAATGTCCTCAAGGTGTCCACCAACACCTGCACTCACATCAGAAAACCCACACAGAGACAAATAATTTTAAATAATGAACACTGCTGGGCAGTGAGTGGTGAAGCATGGCTTTAATCCCAGCACTCAGGAGGCAGAGGCAGGCAGACCTCTTAAGTTCAAGGCCAGAATGGTCTACAGAGTCATTTCCAGGACAGCCTGGGCTACACAGAGAAACCCTGTCTCTAAATAAATGAATAAATAAATAAATAAGTAGGTAGGTAGGTAGGCAGGTAGGTAGATGAGTAAAATATTTTAAAGATCCCTTGGAATAATTCTAGATACTTCATCTAGACACACTGCACAACCCTATGAAAGAAATCAATGCACTTCCAAACTACCTATAACCAACCAATGCAACTTTCAAAATACCTCTCTGCCTCAATTTGTCATCTCATAAAAAAAATCTTTTCATTTCCTAGCAAAGGAGGAATGATTTAGATAATAAAAATGATTTGGTATCAAAAAATAAATAAATAAGCTGGGCTGGCACTCAAGAGCCAGAAAAGGTGGAGCTCTTTGGGCTCAAGCTAGTCTGGTCTACAAAGTAAGTTCCTGGCCTGGGGGCTTGGAGGGGAGGGGGTGAGAGATGGGGGGAGACAGAGAGAGAGAAAGAGAGGCAGAGACAGAGAGAAACATAAGGGGCTAGAGAAATATCTTAGGGGTTAAGAGCATTGCTGTTCTTCCAGAGAACCTGGGTTCAACTCCCAGAAACAACACGGCAGCTCACAGCTGTCTCACAGCTGTCTGTAACTCCAGTTCCAGAGGATCTTGACATCATCTTCTGGCCTCTGTGGGCACCAGACACACTTGCCCACAGACAGACATGCACATCAAACATTCATACTCATAAAACACACCAATTACATATTTAAAAAGAATACTATAGCAAAGAAACCCTCCCACTCTAGCCCCGAAATAAACTGGCAATACTAAGAAGCTGAAGCAGGGACATCTTGAATTAAGGTCCTCCTGTGTTATACTCCCAGAACCTCTCTCAAAGAAAAGGACCTAAAAATGGTTGGAGAAAAAGGCTCTGGTTAAGAGCACACACTGCTTCTCTGAAGGATCTGAGTTCAATTCCCAACACCCACAGTTCATAACCACCAGTAACCCCAGTTCCAGGGGGATCCAACACCTCTAGCCTCTGCAGACACCTGAACTCACATGAACACAATAAAAAATAAAAATAGTTTTTAAAGGAGCCTAACTAAAATAAAATGACATTTTAAAAAAATAAAATGTTCTGGATCTGAAGATCTACAAAGCCAAAACTCTATTAATCAGTTTGAAAATACCAATGCAATGCAACATTCTAGGGGGAGGGTGTTCACAAAGTTTCTGCTGAGCAAACATGAGCTGTTCTGATTCTCATCTCATCCCAGCTAGACAACAGCAATGGTCTAGTTTGCACAAGGCTTATGCTACAGTTTCTCAACCAGTCCAAAAGGGCAGTCTCATGCACTGCAAGGTGGTCAGTATGTGTCAATATTTTGAGTTTCCTCATCAACTCTTTCTCAATTTCTGGCCACAAACTGGTGACTTCATCAGATGACTGGCCAACACAGGCTTATATAAAGAAATGGACCAGTCTACCCTTTTAAATGTTAGCAAGCATGAGCTACCCAAGTATCAGGAGCAGATTTTGTTGTTTTGAAGTGTAACTGATTTTAAAATACAAACTAAGTATGAGCTACATCAGAAACAATCATTTCCACAGTGAAAGATTTCTGGGACCAATTTCATTTTTAACTCTCACCACAAAATGAGTTTTTCATTATCTTCTTTAAATCTTTTGAATTGTTTTGGTTAGCCTGTGGCTGGCTGGCTGACTGATCTAGAGTATCACTGTGAAGGTCAGGGTGGTCTTGAACTCGTGATCCTTCTATCTCAAGAGTCTGACTGCTGGGACTGTCAACGGTACAGCCCAAACTCTGGCTTTCTTTGAACTGTTTTTAAGCTCAGCTTTTCTTTTCATCTCCAAATCAGTAATTGCTTCTTCATCTAGGTAGTAACTAATAATTTTTAAATGAACAATCACTTACAAAGTCCCACATTAGCATATATGCCAAAATACACAATGTGCAAAGTCTGACGCCCACAATAAGAAGCTAAAATGACTAAGTCTGAGGAGACGGGGAGCAGCAAAGCCACTGTTATCTCCCTCAGGCTCACCGGATGGAAACACTAGTGACCTCATCTCCCATAATCATCAGACATTTGTGTGGTAAACCTTACATACACAACAAGTAGTTTTAAAGACAAAAGGCAGGTAGATCTCCGAGTTCAGTCTGTTCTACATTTGAGCCAGCAAGGGACACACACTGAGATCCTACTTCTAAGTAAATAAATGAATGAATGAAAAATTAACCCTTCTCAGACCAGCAAGACAGATCCACAGGTAAAGAAACTTGCTGCCAAGCCTGACAATCCCCAGGTCCAACATCATAAAATGAGAAAATTGACTCCTAGAAATTGTCCTATACATCAATAATTTTTAAAAATTTTGTTTAGTTTTTCTAATGTAAATGCTATCATATTACACCTGTAATCCCAGAACTTAGAAAGCTGAGGCAAGAGGAAGAGCTCAAAAATGAGAGTTTGAAGCCAGCCTGGGCTACTTAGTCAGAACTTCGTATCAATTTGAAAGAAAAAGGAAGCAGCTGTAACGGTTTGGATATGAAGCATGCCTCCATCTCTGCTGAAAGGCTTTTACAGTGAAAGCTGGTTCACAGCTAGTGGTGTTCTCTTGGGAAATTCTAAAAACTTTAGGGAGTAGGTCACCAAGGGCATGTTCTTAGGGGCTACATCTTGTCCCCAGGCCCCTTTTTCTGTTTCCTGTTTACCATGAGGCAAGTAGCCTCCATCACATGTTCCCACCACCATGATATTCTTCCTCACCACAGAGTACATAATCAACTATGATGTAAACATGGGAAATCCCAACACGCCAAAGATGGAGGCCACATGATTAGGAGTTCAAAATCATCCTCAGCCACACAGAGTTCCAGGACAACTTGAACTACAAGAGATCTCATCTCAAAAAAATCCACAAATAAGCTTAATGTTGGTGGGCATGATAGCACAATACCTGTAATCCCAGCACTCTGGAGACTAAGGCAAGAAGATAAACGTGGACTCAGGGCCAGCCTGTGGCTACTCAGCACAAAATTTTGTCTTAAAAAATAAAACAAGATCAGTAAGATGGCTCAGCAGACAAAGACACTTGCCACAAAGTCTGATAACCTCAGTTTGATCAATGGGAGCTACTAGGTAGAAAACTATATTCCTGCAAATTTTCCTCTGATCTTCACCATGTACAGAGAGTCAGACAGACAGAGAGACAGAGATAGAAAGAGAGACAGACAGAGAACTATAAAACAAGTAGCATCAGGTGTTGAGATTTCAATTCATTCTCAAACAGCCTGGTCTCTCAGCCTCTCAAATGAAATTTTCCCACAAATATCAATAAATATAATAACAAATATAAATAAACATAAAGAAGAAATCAGTCATTGGAGTTTATTATCTAACAAGATAAGGAGCTCACAAATGACTATTCAATAAAAGCCATAAATCAAAAGGTCAGGGAGTAACTCTCAGAGGAGCAAGAACAAGCAGTAAGCTCGGCTGAGCTCCTGCACCAGACAAAATCCTTCACAGTAAGAACTTGCACTCATCACCTTGTACCATTCACAATGAATACTGACATCTACTAGTACTTTTTTTTTTTTTTTTTTTTTTGTTTTTCAAGACAGGGTTTCTCTGTGTAGCCCTGGCTGTCCTGGAACTCACTCACTGAGTTCAGGCTGGCCTCGAACTCAGAAATCCGCCTCCCAAATGCTGGGATTAAAGGCGTGCGCCACCACTGCCCGGCATACTAGTAGTTTTTAAAACAGCTTTTAAGGCTAGCAAGTGGTTCAGTGGTTAAAGGTGCTTGCCTGAAGATCTGGATTCAATTCCCAGGACTTGTACAGAAGGAAAGAATAGAGCACTTCCTCTGACTTCTGGACAGATGGGTAAGTAATTAAGAATTTACTATTCTTGCAGAAGACCTGAGTCAGTCCTAGCATCTGTGTCAGGTGACCAACAACTAACTGTATCTCAACTCCAGGGGGACCCAGTGCCTCTGGGATTCCTTAGGCTTCTATACTCACATGTGTGTACCCCCACAGGCACATGCATGCACATAAATAACTGAATCTTAAAATAATAACTTTTCATAGGCTATGATAACAAACACCTGTAATCCTAGCATGTAGGAGACTGAAACAGGATTAGACCAAGGCTAGACTTGGCGATATAATAAATTCAAAGCCAGTGTAGACTACATGAAACCCTATCTCAAAAATTTAGAAATTTAGTGTCTAAAGAGATGTCTCCATTTCTTGCTCTTACAGAGGACTCAGGTTCAACTGCCAGTACCTACATGGTTGGACAATTATAAGTATATATCCATCCATAATTCCAGTTCCAGGGAATCCAACAGACACATGCAGGATGCACATACATGCATGCAGGTAGAATGTTCATATATGTAAAAAAGTTAAATTAAAAATCACTTTTAAATCTGGAGCAGGAGGTCCTGGGTTTGATACTTAGCACCACATAAATTGGATGTAAGGGCTCATGTTGCAACTGAGAAGTAGAGGCAGGAAGAATAGAGGTTCAAGGCCATTCTTGGAAGCACAGCAAGTTCAAGACCATAAGGGAATAAAGGTTTAAAGGAGAATAATGGAACAGGAAGGGCTAAACTAGGGTGGGACAGAAAGTAGGGTACAGGAGGAAACATGAGAAGGACCTTTCAATAAAGACATATGGAAACCTAGCACTGTAAAAATTTCCTAAAATATCTGTATCTACACACACACACACACACACACGAGTTAAAATGTTATATGCATGCATGGTGGTGGTGGTGGTGGGGTTACATGCATGTGAGTGCAGAAGGGCCCCCCTCCCAGAGCTAAGTTACAAGTAGTAAACACCAGAGGCTAACTAATAAAAAGCCTCATGCCAGAAATGGCTTACTACTTTTGGAGTTATTGGCCAATGAGGTCTCACGGACAGCACTCTCCCAACATTACAGGATATTGTCACTATTCTTGGATATCCTCCAGAACTTGATGGTAAGACCCTATTGCTGAAGACATTTGAGTCATAGGACATGGTGAAATTAAGCTGGTATGGACCTGAAAGCTTCATCCTTATTGGCTAGCTTTCAAAGGGCTGGAGAGTCCTATGCATAGTACTAAAGGGGAAAAGCAAGCTACAATAATGACTAGCCTGGCAGGACATACCCACTGGTACAATGGTGGCACAGACAGCATGTAAGTAACCAATCAATCACTTTTTGATAGGATTTCAAGTCCCACTTCACAGTATGAAACCAATACCTGGTACCATTATTATGCTAAAAGCCCTATGACTAGATAGGTCATAGGCCCTAGGGGAAAACTTACTACTATTAGGCTAGTAAAAGAACACACTATTAAATTGACTCTTTAAAAGACATACTGTTACAAAGAGATACACAGTGCAATGTACCCTCATCTACACCCTCATCTGAGAAGCTTCTATTTGCAGTAGATCATTATGTGGTTTACAATGACCCTCAGCTGGCCAAGATGCAGAAAATAAAGAGACTGCAGAATGCTCAGCCCTGAAGGGAAAAGACATACTAAATCTCAAAGGTTCAGGAATCACTGAGGAACAGAAGGTAGGAAAATATCTAACTGACAGAGGCAGTGGATGACTACAAGGAAACATCTTCTGAACACAACAGGGCAACTGCACATATGAACTCTCAGCTGATGGGACAATATGTACAAAACCTTTGCAAACCAAGCCAGACCAAATCCCAGCACGAAGGGAGATGAGCACACAATCCCACCCCTAGCCATTGTCAGCTGCTGGAAAAAGGAGACAGTTTTCTCTAAGAACCCCCTGATAAATCAACCACTCTCCAGTAGACAACCACACATCCAAGAATATTTGGGCAGCACAAATTTTTACTGAAAGATTAAAAAAAACCAAAGACACTAAGTTGGATGGGTAGAGAAGGAAGGGTGAATCTGATAAGAGTTGGAGAAAGGGGTAAATACAATCAAAACACACTGTATGAAATTCTCAAAGAACTAATAAAAAGCCAGGCATGATATATATGCATGCCTATAATCCTAGCACTCAGAAGACTGAAGCAATAGATTGCCATGAGGCTAGCCTGGGCTTCTGTCTAAAAAACAATAAACACATGAAACAAAAACTCATTAAGACATAACCATTAACTGCTCTGACTCTTCCAACACTGATGTACTGCGTTGAAGAAAGGCAAACAGCCTGGCAGTGTTAATGGCAATGTTCACCTGGTCCACTTGAAGCCCTAGGTTTAATTCCCCAGGACTGTACCCATAAAAATAGAAAAGGGAGATGTTTTGCCCAAACATTATGTCTCATTACAGAGTCAAATCAAAGAGAAATTTTACTTCATAGTAGGCTGGAAGGAAATAAAGAAAGAAGAACTTCTTGACTCAGTCAGTCATTGTGCTTACTCTTGCTACTTGAATAACAATAAATTAGAAACAATAGTTAGACAAAGGATGATGAAGCAGGGGAAGAAGCAGGGCATGGCTGTCATACCTTTAGTCCCAGCACTTGGGAGGCAGAAGCAGGTGGAATTCTGTGAGTTCACGCCAGCCTGGTCTACACTGTATGAAAGTTCTAGGACAGCCAGGACCACAGAGAGAGACTCAGACTCAGACTCAGACTCAGAGAGAGAGAGAGAGAGAGAGAGATAGACAGAGACACAGAGACACAGAGGACAATGACTCTATACTGTGCAGACCATACCACTTCACTACAGGAATGCACCACACAAGAGTTCACTTAAAACATTCTCATTGCCTGCTGCTTCCCATTCTTTAACCAAAAATGTACATATAGCTAAATCACAAGGGTTTGCAAATTCTAAAATAGCTCTTTTAGGATTGTTAATCACCACCCAGCTAAATCCTTTAGAACCTGGTCTAAAAATAAAGCTGTGTCAAGTGTTCTTCAAAATATACTATGTACACTGACTGGAATACTGGAATGCAATGCCAATTAACACACTGAGCAATTCAAAAAAAAAAAAAAACTTCTAATAACCTGCACCAAGCTAAATAAATAACAAAGAAATACCAGCCACTTGAAATTTCCTTTAGTTAAACTGAGATTCTCAGAACAATTTAAGAACTCAAGCATCTGAAATCACTCACTAAGTGTAGCACACACCTGTAATCCCAAATCTCAGGATGACTGAAAATAGGAGCATCACAAATTTGAAGCTAGCCTATATGTATATGTACATGTATGTATGTATTTAATACAAGCATACATTTATTTGTTTTATGTGTATGGGTGTTTGGCCTGCATATATGTCAATATATCATGTGGTTCCTTGTGTTCAGGAGGACAGAAGAGGGTGCCAGATCTTCTGGAACTGGAGTTACAGACAGTTGTAAACCCCCATGTGGGTGCTTAAGTCACCCAAACCCAGGTCCTCTGCAAAGCCAACAAGTGCTCTTAACTACTGAACCAGCTCTCCAGCTCTGAGACTATATATTTAAAAAACAACAATTGGACTGGAACAATGAATGCCTCATCAATTAAGAGTACTTACTGCTCTTGCAGAAAATCTAGTTCAGTTTCCAGAACCCACACAGCTCACAGCTACCTGTAATTCCAACTCCAGAGAATCTGATGCCCTCTTCTGACTTCCACTAACACTGCACACAGTGGTGCATATACACTCAGGCACACAAACATACACACATGTACAATAAAAGTAAAAAAATAAATAAATAAATAACATAAAATAAAAATAATCACCACAACGAAAACCACTAAGGGGCTAGAGAGATGGCTCAGCAATTAAGAGATGATCTTGCAAAAGACCTGGGCTCAGTTTCCAGCATCCACCCACATGATACTGTAACCTCAGTTCCAGACGATGATGCCCACTTCTGACCTCCATGGCACCAGGCACATATGTGGTTCACAGACATATATGCAGGCAAAATATCCACACATGTATAATTAAAATTTTAAAAACTAAAATCAAATCACTGAGAGCAACACAAATAATCCTAGGAGCTAAGAAGTAACAGAATGACTCAAACACTACAAAAATTAAAAGTGTCAATTTTAATGAGTAATTAAAGACTTTTTACTCACAACTCTGAAGGCCAAAACAATCTGTTATTACTATCATAGGATTACAGATAAGAGTTCAGACCTACCCATATCAGTAGAATCTTATATTTAGTGTTATATTTTGAACCCACTGGATGAACAATTAGCAAGTTCACCCATCCATGTGTACATATATTAAAAAAAAAAAAAAACACTCAACAACCTCTTCCTAAAGAATCTACACCTTTTATCTCAATAGTTGGTAGGCAGAGGCAAGGGGATCTCTGTGAGTTCAAGGCTAACCTGGTCTATGTAGTGAGTTCCAGGTCATCCAAGGACTATAGTCACAATGAGATCCAGCCAAAAGGAGGAGGAGGAGGAGGAGGAGGAGGAGGAGGAGGAGGAGGAGGAGGAAGAAGAAGAAGGAGAAAAAGCCCCAACATTTCTGATTTTTCAAGAGTGGGAGACCCTGATTTTTTATGGTCTACTTACAACTTTAGAAAAATAACGCAACAAAATTTTAAGTTGAAGCTTGATTTTTATGGTTTCATAAACCCCCTCACTGTTACATTTGTTCACTGTCTTTCAGAGAAAATATTTAAATTCTGGTCTGCAAGTCAACACTAAGGCGTGCTGTTTAGCTAGTAAGTTCCTCCCAAGATCAGGATTATTACTAATAAACCTAACAGGGAAACCAAAGCATCCTTTCATGTTTTTTAAGTAGCAGGTAAGTAACAAAGTTTTGTCTGAATTTTAACATTAAATAATCAAACATTCATTAATAGACTTCCTAAAAGAGCAATTTGAAATTAGTCATTGTATTTCCATTAAAAACATTTAGTGCTTCTGCAAATACCAAATTGACTTCCAAAAACTGTCAAGTAGTTTAATCATCAGAGCAAAATTGACTTGAAGCCAAAAGCAACTGGGTTCAGAACAGTTGTAACGCAGAATCATTCTTAATTTTTGGATACTTTTTGTCATGAGTGAAAGGTTCTCAGTCTTTTTACTACTGGGCCAAATCCCTTAAAATGCACTCAAAAGCCTTTCAGTCAATCTACTTCACAGGCATACAAGTTCTTTTCAACTATTGACAAGACCTTAATAAAGCTGCCTGATCCCACTTCAGGGCACAATCACAGCCTTGCAGACCTGAAGATAAGCCTTCAGAACAGAAACATCAGCAGGTTTATTTTTCCAAGTATCCAGTCTCAGCTAGGTCAAATGTTGCTGCTGGATTTTAAACAGCTTACTTAGCCCTTGAAGTGATAAGAGTAAAAACAAATCAAAAGAACCTCAGTGTTTTTCAGTGGTTCACAACACCAAAGATTTGGAAACTGCCCCTGATGTCTCTTTACTTCTCAATAGCCACTTCGGCATAAGCCTTAATCGAAGTAGCTATTTTAGAAGAATGATGTCCATAGGGCTGGAGACTTCTTAACAAAGCTGCAACCTGGGGACTCAGTCCTAAGAAAAGAGTCTACTACACAAATAGGGTTCATTAAAAATACTTTCATGCTACACTTTTTCGGGTGCTTTCTATAATCTGCCAATTTCTGTATGTTTGAGGAACCTGTTTTAAGTGGTCAGCAGCGATTTAAAACTCAAGAGTTAGTAAAGAACACTACGTTTATGAAGTCAGTATTTTTGTACGCAGGTATAACCTTAGAAAAAGCTCCAAGAATATCTCCGAATAGGAACCAGTGAACAAGCACTAAACATTTTCTATCAATTACCAAAACTAGTTAGCTAGACTAAACAAGGTAAATCTTGTCCACTACCGTAGCGGGAGGGGAGCAAAGCAACCCACAAGAACTAAAACTTCTCAACATAAAGTTAGTTAATAAATAAAGTAGTTTACCATTATCCATTACACAGACCCTTCACAAGCTATCAATTTTCCTTTTGGACCCTGATGTCTGTCTTCCTCACCCCACATTTACTAGCTACTCCCCCAAATCATCTCAACCCCGCAGGCTATGCCTCTGTGCCTTGGGTGCCAGCTGTTCCCTCCGCCGACAACGTCCTCCCCTCTGCTTCACCTGGCTTAGAGTCCTTCAAACACCTAGCAGAAGCAAACACGGAACCTCGGGGCTTCTCTACTCTGCACTTAATTGTTCTAAATCCCAAGAACACTTGGGAAAACAAGCCTTATCACCGCGCATTGTTTTCACGCCCCGGGAGGTGAGTCTCCACAGACCCCACAGGATGCAATGCAGGCATCAAGACGTGCCCTGAATTCATTCCCCACTTCTATACACAGACCAGACCCATTCCCCAGGTCCTGGTTACGTCTCAACTCGGAAAGAAGAGATCCGACTGTCCCTCATAACAAAGAATAAAAACCAGAGGCACACCCTGGGCCCTGGAGAGAGAACAATGAATGAACACGGCCACCTCGCCTCCCATGGTGTCCCAACTCTGCATCCATCCACTGGCTCTGCAGAGCCTGAAAAGCTGTCGCTTCACACAAAAGGCAGCCCGGCTCCCGATCTCGAGCATCCTGGGCCTCCTATTTGGAAGCCCCGGGCGAGGTCCCACGCCTTTGTGACGGGGCACTGACCCGTTTCTCGCTGCCTTCCCTGATTCCTCTCGTCTTCCCTAAAAGGGTGTCACTTAAGCGAAGCAGCCCGAGAGGAGGTGCAAGGCCGGGCTCCCCCCACTTCTGCAGCCCGAGCCCGAGAGAAAAAGAACGAGCCCATCCCAGTGACAACACAGACACTGGGCAGCTCTGGAAGGATTTTTTTTCCCCATTGCCAAAATATGTGGAATGCTCGCTGAGCACCGGAGTGGCGCTGGCACATTTCCGAGAAACACTGGGAAATCTGAGCAGGGGTGTGGAAACTGGCTCGCCGGCCATGACACCCGGCCCGCGCCCGGCCCGCCATCAGGATGACAGCGGCCTGGCTGACCCTCGCCCCACGGCCGCACCGTCAACCCTGCGGCCTACCTGAGGGAGCAGGGCAGCGCCGGGTCCCGTCGTGCAGCGGCAGCGGTGGTTGAGAGAACCGGCTGCGGTCACATTCGGCGTGTCCCCAGCCCGGGGGACGGGGCCCCGGGAAGGCCCCGCATCGCTGCACTAGCGCCCCGCGCCTCGGGGCACGCGCCCCAAAGCTCGGCCAGCTGGCCCGTCTGAGGGCCTGAGGAGAACAGTAGAGAAGCCTTCCCGCCTCAAGCTCGCTCGGTTCTAACTCCCGCCATCTAAGATGGCGGCACAAGCACCCGCGATGAAGACGCTCTCAGGCTGCCCAGGCGAGCTAGCCCTGCGCTCGACACTCGTCTTCACGACCTGCGGCGCTGCGGGCTCACTGCCTCTACGCGAGCTCCTAGGCTCGGCTGTCCGCTTAAAACTTGGCTCGGGGATCTATCGCTCCGGCCTGGAATCTGGCCCCGCCTCCTGGGGCGTGGCCTCGCAATAGTGCGGCCGCCATTTCGGGGCTGAGTCTGTGGTGGAGCGGTGGCTCCAATGGTCGGAGGCCATCGATAGTGGGGCGCACCCGCGAACTAGCCACCCGCGAGGCCCTCAGAGGATCAGACGCGCCTGATGACACACAGCACAGGGCCCAGCTTCGGTGCTTCCTCTCCGAAGTTGACATCCATAGAGAATGGCGGCTTACGGCTTTTGTGGGAAAGCCCTCATACTATGTATATTAAACTTCAGATTCCTCCTTTGTAAATCGAGGGTTCACTGTAGTACACCAGATTAGCCAAAAACTGAAAGTATGGTGTTGCACACCTGTAATCCCAGGGCTTGGAAAGTGAAGGCAAGAGGATCAGGAGTTCACGGTTATGCTAAACTGCATGAGACCCTGTCTCAAAAAAAAAGAAAAAAGAAAAGAAAAAATTAAAATTGATGGCCCACGGCAAACTGAAGCCTGTTGTGCGCCCTCGTACAGCCCCAGTGGAATAGACACCTGGAGGGCAATGTGACAATGTCAACGTGCTTTTTTAAAATATTCTCAATTTTTTTTTTGGGGGGGGTGCGGGTTCGAGACAGAGTTTCTTTGTCTCACAGCCCTTACCGTTTTGGAACTCTGTAAACCAGGCTGGCCTCAAACTCAGGACCCGTCTGCCTTTGCCTCCTGAGTGCTGGGATTAAAGGTATTCACCAGATTCCCTTTTAATTCGAGATTGACCCCTCAGACACCCAGTCTCCTGCCTCTGTGAAGTATTTTCAGAGTAGCCATTTGGGGACCTGCAAGTTGACTCAGAGAGTAAAAAGTTTGCAGAGCAGTAGAACCTGATTGATGGTCCCCTGTGGAAGAGAGAGCAGACTCCTGAAAGTTATCCTCTGACCTTGATTCGAACCCGGTGCTACGTGCGCAACCTGCAACCGCACTTACAAATACACATACAATTTTTTAAAGTAACCATTTATAAGTAAACATTTCTTGGCATTTAGTATTCAGTGTTGTGTAACCACAACTTTAATTCCAAAACATTTCCATTAGTCTGAAATAAAATTACCCACTAAGCAGTTTCTCTCTAGCTTCCCACTCCCAGCAACCACCAATACTCATTTTGCTACTACAGACTTGACTTCTAGATTATCCTGTGTGCGTGGATACTTATAAAGTCTCTTCACTTAGCCTGTTTCCAAGTTCATCTGTAAATATATGTCTGCTAATACCTCATTCCTCTTTAGGGCTAAACTATTTCATCCTAAGTTTACACCAGATTTTCTGTCTAGGATAACCATGGAAATTTAGGTTCTTTCCATCTTTTGGCTTTTGTGTTGGTTATTTTTCTGGTTTCTGTGACAAGATAATAGACAAATACTGGGTTAAAAAAGGGGAGGTAGGCCAAAGAGCAGTGTTTAGAGCACCGGCTGCTCCTGCAGAGGACTTAGGTTCAATTCTCAGCACCCACATGGTAGTCACAAACCAACCATAACTCCAGCTATAGAGACTCCGATGTCCTTTTCTGATCTGTGTATAAGACACATAGTGCACAGATAATACATGTAGGCAGAATATTCATACACATAAATAGATTAAATAATGATAATAAAGGAGGGGCTTCTTATTTTGGCTGAGAGTTGAAGGACACAGTCCATCACGATGGGAAAGGAATGATGGCAAGAGATGGAGGCTGATGGTTGTGTCCGCCTGCAGCCAGGACAGAGACGCAGGTCTTAGCTCAGTGCTCCTTTTTGTTCCCTTTTCCTCAGTCTGAGAACCCCCACCCCCACCCCTACCCGTCCCCCAATAGATTAGAGTCACTTTTAGAATGAGTCTTCAGATACCAGTTAACCCAATCTAGAAGCTCCCTTGAAGACAAGCCCAGAAATGTGTTTCCTAGGTGATGCTACAGCAGTGGTTCTCAACCTTCCAAATGCTGTGACTCTTTAAAACTTCATGATGTGGTGACCACGATCATAAAATTAGTTTCCTTGCTACCTCATAACTGTAATCTTGCTACTGTAAATATCTGTGGGGTTTTCTATGATCTTAGATGGCCCCTGTGAAAGAGAAGGTCAAGACCCACAGGTTGAGAGCCCCTGGAGCCTGTAAAATTGGCAGTCACCATTACAGTGAATGGTAGTGCTAGAAAGACTGTTACATGTACTTGCTTGGGTTTGTTAGTTTGTTTGTTTGTTTTCTTTTGTTTTGTTTTGTTTTGTTTTGTTTTGTTTTGTTTTGTTTTGTTGGTTTGGTTTAGTTTGGTTTGGGTTTGACTTGATTTTTGCGACAAGCTTTCACTGTGTAGTCCTGGCAAGCCTGAAAGTCACTATGAAAACCAAGCTGGCCTGAAACTCACAGAGATTTGTCAGCCCCTGCTTCTGGAGTGCTGGAATTAAAGGTATGCTCCTGGCTAAGCACTTGTTTTGTTTAAGGTTTATTTTTAATTGTGTGTATATGTTAAGAGGGGCGGCATGTGCGTTCAATGCAGGTGTCTATAGGATCTAGAAGAGGATGTTGAATCCCTTGGACCCAGATTTACAGATGGTGTGAGCCACCCAATCTGAGCTGTGTCTGTGGGTACTAGGAATAGAACTCAGTTCCTCCTCAAGAAAAGCACACACCCTTAGCCACTGAACCATCTCTCTAGATCCCCATATTTCATTTTCTGCAGAATATACCTAAAAGTGGATTTTGGGGAAACATTTTACATCCTGATGGATTGCATGTCCCCCACCTTGGAGACCTAGTTTGTTGGTAGGCATGCTGGAGTTAATTAGGAAAGTTTGCAAGAGGAGCTGGGGTGGTGTGGGGGTGGGGGCTGATAGTCTGAAAAGTGAATAGGTGGTGTTGGATCAAGAGGGGAAAAAGGGAGATGTTTTGGAAGAAGCAGGGGGAAAAGAAAGGCTAAACCCCACTTTGCAGTACTAGAACATTCTCCAGTTCAGAAGTGGCAACTTTGATGTGTTTAGATGTGAAAATTGATAAGTATGCCTTTCTCTTTTTTATTATACCTCAATAAAATTTCTTTTAGAAGACATTGCAAGCTTTAAGCCTGGTAGAGTATTTTTAAGGTGCTGGAGACCCTGCTCAGCAGGTAAAGAGCTTTTTCTGTTCTTGTAGAAGGCCTGGACTTTCCCTGTACCAACACAGTGTCTCAGAACCATCCATAACTTCAGTTCCAGAGGAGCAATACCCTCTTCTGACCTCTTCAGGCGCCATACATATAAAATTAAAAACAAACAAAAAAACCAAATTAAACAAAAGAGTTACTTTTGAGATGAAAGAAGCAAAATAAATAGTATCTGTCATTTATGAAATCGTCTCATTTTTCATGCACATTTCCAGACTCTCCAACACACAGCCATCTGTGTTGAAAGGCTTCATCTTCAGCTGAGGATCCTTCAGAGACTATAAATCAACACAAGGACACAAAGATGGTAAAGGGTGGAGCAGAGAGTTGGACCCATTCATCTCTCCTTGCTTCATTCAATTAAAGAGCTGAGGAAAGTCCAGCTGTGATGGTGCATATCTAGCCTCAACACTCAGGAAGCTGAGGCAGGAGGACCAAAAGTTCAGACCAGCCTGGGTTACATAGAGAAAACCCCATCTTAAATATGTATGTAATGCCAGGTATATGCCCCACTAAGCCCTGTGTTAGCCAGGTGAGTGGGAGGGCACAGAAGAGCTCATAGCAATGAGCCAGCCAAAAATCCCTCAAAGGGACTAGTGCAGATGAGCATCAAACAAGTAAACCACGTGTCTCAGGCTAAAGTTAGTGAAGAAGATGATGGGAATGGAGAGGTGGGAAGAGAGCGTGCCCTGAGATTCAGGACAGGATAGCCTCCCTTAGATGATGGTTAATCTAGGCACTAAGGATAAGAAGAGGCCATTGTAAGCAGCTGAAGGGACACACACAAGAACCATGATGTGGGACAGGAGAAAGGCGAGCATGTTGACAGTAAAGAGCCAGGAGATGAGGCCATCAAGGTGAGGACAGAGGGCAGAGTCCTAACCAGTCTGACACCCACGCCCTGGCCCTTCCTTGCCATCTTGCCTCTCCAGTAAGGTTAATTTTAGTCACAGATGAGTTTGGAGTGTGGGCCCTGCCTGGGCTGGGTGCTGGGAGAGAGACAGCCATGTAAATAAACAGTTACCCAACCAGGTGAGTGGGAGGGCACCAGAGGAGGAAGGGAGGAATGGCCTCTGCTATAGTGGCTCAGGAAAACCTCCACAAGGGTGGGGCTCATCAAAGGATGAATTGGAATTTTCCAGAAAGACAGGAGACCGAGCTGAACAATGAAGAACATAGAGTGTGTCTGGCTAGATGATGTCCTGGGGAGCAGCACACTGTCATTCTGTGGGAGATTACCTCCTGGAGCAGGGAATGAATAAAAGGGAAGCAGAAGTTTGGAGGGTCAGATATCTGGCCCAACATTGGGTCCCCTCAGCTCCAGAATGTGCAACCATCCATGGTGCATGGTGTCATTCAAAGTCACTTGGGAGAACAGAGATCCAGCACACAGCACAGAAGCAGCCTGGTCCTTTGTGAACTAGTCACCTTCTGTCTCTGGACTGGATAAAATGGTCACAAGCATACGCACTATCAAAAAGAGGAAACAGAGATACCAACTCTCTAGAGAAGTTGCTAAGTTCCTATGGGGCAGGAGCTATGGCTGCAACCATCTTCGAAAAATAGAGTCAGTCGTACATATGAGGGGCATTTTCAAAGAAATCTTTTAACTGCCTTGAATCACAAGAGACAGGAGAGATGGCGTCTCTGTTAAGAGCCCTTTCTGCTCTTCCAGAGAACCTAGATTTGATTCTAACAATAATACGGAAGCTAACAACTCCCTGTAACTCTAGTTCCAGAGAATCTGATGTCATCTTGCCTTTGTAGATACTGCATGAATGTGCACATATATACATTCAGGCAAAACACCCATGCACATAAAAATAAACACAACCTTTTAAAAAAGTTTTAAAAAGCATCACAAATTATCTTTAGGTTGCAAGGGGAGATTGTGAATTTAAAGGTATTCCTTTGCTAAATATTAAATGATTAGTGCATCATCCTTGGACTGAAGGCAGGGCTCCGGGGTTGTACATATATTCAGTATGCATGAGCACCATGAAAGTAAAAACCAAAACAAATAAAAAACCAAAGTAAATTATCATCATCATCATAATTACCATTTTATACCTACTACTTACAATTTTTAAAAGTATACAAGGTATTTTTTTTAAAAAAAGGAAGAAGGGCTGGATGGAAGATGGCTCAGAGGTTAAGAGCACTGATTGGTCTTCCAGAGGTCCTGAGTTCAATTCCCAGCAACCACATGGTGACTCACAACCATCTATAGTGGAATCTGATGCCCTTTTCTGGTGTGTGTCTGAAGACAGCTATCATGTACTCACAAAGATGAATAAATAAATCTTTAATAAAATAAGGAAGAAAAAAGGGAAGTGTCTTGGGCCTCTCTCAGCACTTAGAATGAGTAGCACTGAGTATACAGTTGGTCCCTAATGTGCACTTTTTTCTATTAGTGAAATGCTAACAGAACAAGGCTTATTGGATGACTAAACCCTTGGATGACAAAACCTTCCTTTCAAGTTACTTCACTGTTACTGTTATCCAGCATCTACATCTAAAGCGGTCCCTCATGAGCTCCAGTTGACTGCTCCTGTGTAAGGACAGCAGCCAGAGAAGCAAAGCCAAAGACACGTTGGTGTTGATGTTTCCTGAAATTGCACAGACAATCAAACTTTCTTCTTTGGGAGTTAGAGGAGGAGGGTTTTTTTGAGACAGGGTCCTATGCGATCTAGGCTGGCCTCCAGCTAGCTATGCCATCAGCTGTGGCTTTGAATGGTAAAGCCTTCCTCTATTTCACAGGTTCTGGGCTTGCAGACATGTACCAGCATACTGGTTTCTTTCCTTTGTAAAGATGTATTTGATTGTTTTATGTGTGCATGTATGTACCTGCACCATGTGAATCCCTGGTGCCCAAGGAGGCCAGAAAAATGGCATTGGATCCCATGGAACTAGTTTAATCAGTGTGAGCTGCTATGCAGGTTCTGAGAAAGGAACCTGGTCCTCTGCAAGAGCTCTTAAACCCTGAACCAACTCTTCAGCTAAGCCCTTTTTGTTTAGATTTTGTTTTGTTTTTTAGAGATGGGGTAGGGTTGTTTCCTCTACATAACCTAGACTAGTAGAGAACTCGTATTCGTCCACCTGCCTCAGTCTCCCAAGTGCTGAAGTTACAAGCATGCATCACCACACCCAGCTTCATACCACTCTCCATTATCTAGAATCAGGTTGTCTTAGGGTTTTACTGCTGTGAGCAGACACCATGACCAATGCAAGTCTTAATAAAAAATAACATTTAATTGGGGCTGGCTTACAGATTCAGAGGTTCAATCAGTCCATTATCATCAGGCAGTAACACGGCAGCATCCAGGTAGGCAGGTGCAGGAAATGCTGAGAGTTCTACATCTTCATCTGAAGGCTGCTATGAGGAGACTCACTTCCAGGCAGCTAGGACAAGGGTCTTCAAGCCCATGCCCACAGTAACACACCTACTCCAACAAGGCTACACATCCTAATAGTGCCACTCCCTGGGCCAAGCATATATAAATCATCACATTCCACTTCCTGTCCCCCATAGGCTTATATGAGTCTACAGGGGCTATACCTAGCCAAAACATAATGAAAAATACATTTAGTCCAAGTTCCAAAGCCTCCATAGTCTATAGCAGTCTCAACAATGTTAAAAGTCCAAAGTTCAAGGTCTTTTCTCAGATTCAGCTAATCATTTGTTGGGCAGCTGTGGATGGGAAGTCTAAGAATCTAGCAGTTGCTCAGTCCCGGGAGGCTAGTTGTTTCAGCTGGTCTTCTGTTCAACAGATGTGCTGGCACATAAGTGCAAGCAGGCAAAGAAGAGTGAATCTTCCTTTTTCTAATGTCCTTAATGTAGGCCTCCAACAGGAGGTGTGGCCCAAATTAAGGTGTGTGCCACCATGCCTGGATCTGGGACTTGCTTTGTCACAGGCTACCCTTGAACTCAGAGATCTCCTACCCTCAGTCTCCTGGGACTGAAGGCATGTACTACTTTGCCTGGACCTAAATTTTTCATGGCCACTATACCTCAAGATCTCCATGTCAAGATCCAGGTCAGAAACTTGTGTCTTCCTGCCTCAATATCTGGATCACAGGTGTGCCCTCCAATTCCGGATTGTAGTTCATTCCAGATATAATCCAATTGACAACCAGGAATAGACACCACACAGGTTATTTTAACAGATATTTACTGAGCAAGGACTTCATGCTGGAAGCCATAGACTGAACTAGCCACTGAAGATACTGAGATGCCTAGACCTACAGGGACTTCACTGTGTTCTGTGGAGGAAAAGGAGGAGGAGGAAGAGGAGGGAAAGAGGAGGAGGAGGAGGAGGAGGAGGAGGAGGAGGAGGAGGAGGAGGAGGAGGAGAAAAGAAAAGAAAAGAAAAGAAAAGAAAAGAAAAGAAAAGAAAAGAAAAGAAAAGAAAAGAAAAAAGAAAAGGAAAAATGGAGGCCTGTACAAAGCACCCAATCACGGAAGTCTGGCTGGATGTTGTGTCTCATTATCATATGTCTAAAATCCCAGCATTAGAAAAGCAGAGTTAGGCTGGGTAATGGTGGCGAACGCCTTTAATCCCAGCACTTGGGAGGCAGAGGCAGGTGGATTTCTGAGTTTGAGGCCAGCCTGGTCTACAGAGTGAGTTCCAGGACAGCCAGGGCTACACAGAGAAACCCTGTCTCAAAAAAAAAACAAAAAACAAAAAACAAAAAACAAAAACAAAACAAAACAAACAAAAAAAAAAAAAGCAGAGTTGGGAAGATCAAGAGTTCAAGGATATCCTGGATCATATAGTGAGATTCTAGCTAAAAACAAAGAGGGAAAGTAAAGTGGAAATTTCTGGTTGTGTCAGGTGATGCAAACTCATGTGATGTTTTACTGAAGAAAGACCTGTGAGAGGACACATGACGTTTGGAGAGAGTATAAGTAGGACCCAACAGACAGTGACAGAGCAGTGCTTGCTTAGCTGGCTGTGCAATGCTTTGTTGGTCTCAAATCTCCACTGATCTTTACTGCATTGAAAGAGGCCATGGCAGAGAACTTGTCCTGGCTTTCTGGCTGGTTCTGGTTGCTCCTGCTGACTCCTGCCAATTCGGTGGAGGCTTGGCTGTTTCTGCTGGATTGTGCTGCCACTGCTGATTTGTGTTTGACAACACTCTTTGAACCGGATTGTTGGTATCCTGACACTACTGAACTAGACTGCTAGCATCTTGTCAAAGGAGATTGGAATTGCCCCATAGAACTACTTCTACACAGGTCCACATCCTATTTACCATCTCTTCTCCCCCACCTTTGGATGGTAGGCTAGAAAGGGGGTCGAAGTGTTTGAGAAAAATTAATTAAAGTAGGTTTAATTAAAGTAGGTTTTGTAGGGGAGACGGAGGAGGCGAGGAAGGAAGAGGAGGAACGAAAAGTAATTTAAAAATTAAGAAAGGAAGAAAGGGGGAGGGAAAGGAGCCTAGGGATATAGCTCAGAAGTACTGTTTGTCTACCATTCACCAAGTCCTGGGTTTGATTCCCAGAACTTCATAAACCTGGCATGCACTTACTTGCCTTAGCATGTACAAGGCCCAAGGTTCAGTCTCCAGCAACACATATAACACACACAAACACACACACACACACACACACACACACACACACGAACACAGAGACAAAATGAGCATTGGGCCAATAAGATGACGCAGTGGATAAAGACTCTTGCTGCCAAAGCTAACAACCTGAGTCTGATCCCAAGGACCTTTATGGTAGAAGGAGAGAACTGGTTCAAACAGGTTATCCTCTGATCTCCACTAGCATTGCTGCCCCACAACAATAACATCAACAACAATAACAACAATGGAAAATACTAGTATACTGGGAACAAATTCAAAACAAAGGTTGATCCTAGCTGGAAGCCCCAAGGCTAAGGGGCAAATGAAGTGTGTCAACGAGTTTCTGCTTATTTCCTATTTGTACTTCCTGGGGTTCATGTATAACAATAAAAAGCCTTCAAAGCTCAGAGCTGAAAATATGTTCGGGATCCTTCACTGTGAGCACCTTTAACCCCAAAGTTTGACAGATGGATTAGCTGTCCTGCTAGCAGGTTCCATGTTCTGCCTCCATACAGCAAGAGCCCTAAGCCATATAACCTGGACCATCCAGGTCTTTATAAGCTCTTGTGACCTTGACAACGACCTAACTCCACAGAACTCTGGTTTCCTTATCTGTAAAGGGAATGAAACGAGATAAGATTCCGAGTCTCTGAAGAACCCCACAGTTGCTCCTCCCCCGACTTCTCAAAAAGCTTGTCCATACCACAGCTTTTTTTTTTTTCCCATGTGGAATAAAGACAGAGAAGCCAAATAACTGGATCAACGGGTATAAACCCTTTTATGGCCTTAGATCTATATTGCTAACCTGTCTCCTTAAGGGTACCAACCAGATTGCCACCCGCAGCACATGAGCCAGTCTCAAAACACTGCTGGCAGCCCAAAATATTAGAAATGTCTCCTATTGGTGATTTAAAAAGCAAAAGTTCTTTACCATGTTTTAAGTTGTAAGTCGTTGATTAGTTGGGAGTGGGTATTTTCCCGTGTGTACGTTCCCCATTCAGGATTTATCTGTTTGTGACCTTTGCCCACGGAGTATTGTTTTTTTTTCTTATCAACATGTGTGAAATATTTCGTATGCTAACGAGTTAACTTCTTATAATCTGTGTTTGTAGCAAATGTTTATTCTGGTCTTTGGTTTGACTTTTTATCTTTAAGCTGTTTTATACTCTGTGACTTTGTTGGGGAGGTTAACGTGGCATGATGATGGTGGTTTTGAAGGGATAGGTGCAGGAATTTGAACACAACCCTTTCATAAATTAAGCACACTCTACCACTAAGATAAATTCCCAGTACTGGGGAATTCGAAAAAATTTTATTATTACATGTATTTGTGTGTGTGTGTGTGTGTGTGTGTGTGTGTGTTTCTCAGTGTGCCTTTGTGCTTGCCTCAGCATGCCGGTGGAGGTCAGAGGATGACTTGTAGGACTTGATTTTCTCCTTCCACTGTGTGGGTTCCAGGGCTCAAACTCATCATAGGCAAGCTCTTTCACCCACTGAACATTTGGTCTTTCCTTTTTCTCCCCCTTCAATTTATTCTGAGGGCTGGAGGCAGTTATGAGTACTTACTGCTCAGCATAGGACCCAAGATCAATTCCCAGCACACTCAAGGTGACTCAGGTAAATTCAGTTCCAGAAGATCTAATGCTGTCTTCTGGCCTGTGCAGATAGTAGGCTTGCATGTGGTGCACAAACATCCAGGTAAAACACTGATGTTCATAAAATAATAATTAAATGTTTGTTGTTGGTTTTGTTTTTGTTTTAGATAAAGTCTTACCATATTTCCCCGGCTGGCCTGCAACTCTCTATGTATCCAAGGTTGACTGCAAACTCACAGAAATCCACCTGCTTGTACCTCTGGAGTGTTAAATATACACTTATCCGTAATTAAAATAATTTTGAGGTCAACTTTCAACATACCTTAAATACAATCAAAAGCCAAATTGGATTTTTAAAAATTGCAGCCTACATAACAGAGAGATACCATGTCGAGCATGTGATATGGGGGGTGGAAGGATTATGAGCACTTGATGCTCCTGCAGAAGACTCAGGTTCAATTTCCAACTCCCACATCGTGGCTCACAATCATCCATAAGGTCAGTTTCAGGGGATCCAACACCCCCTTCTGACTTCCTTGGGTACAAGATAATGCACAGGATACAGAGACATACATGCGGATAAAACACAAGTGCCCATAAAGCAAATAAGGTTTTTCTAGCCTGGAGCCCATCCATCCATTCCACTTGGGATGTGCTGACCCCTGCAGTTTGCTCAACTCAGCCGTATAGTTGTGGTAGTGGGGGACTGTGTTTCAGCTCTCCTCAAAATAAAAAAAATATATCATGGACCAGGAGTGGTGGTGTGTGCCTTTCCTCCAGAGGGAGAGACAGGCTGACTGAATTTTAGCTCAGCCAGGGATACATAGTGAGACACTGTTTCAAAAACAACAATAACAACACACACACACACACACACACCAGCAGTAGTAGTTCAATTCTATATAAAGGATTCATTCCTTCAATAGAAGAGCTCCAAATATCAGTCAGAAACCAGAACTCACTAGGAAAATAAATAGTAAAAAGAGGCAGGGTTGGGAATGTACCTCACTGGAAAAGAGTTTGCTTGCTTGACATCTTGAGCCTGATGTCAACACCCAGTGCTGTGGGGTGACAGAAGCCATCTAAGAAAGGCCAAGGCTAATGGGTAGCCTTCTTGAAGGTGGTCCACCTGTTTGCATGGCCAAAGATGAGTGAGCTCTGAGTGACAAGGTCACAAGAGACTTCACCTCAGAATTGTTTCTTGCAGCTGGTATGTTTTTCCTGTCAGTATTATATAACCTAAGGATTCTTGGGCATTCCTAAGCCCACCCTATTGAGCAGATTTCCTGCAGAGCAACATAAAGATGAACTTTCATGAATTAATACTGTTTAGATGAATTAATTTATTTTACAGAATTCCTGATTTGATTCAAATAATCTTAAAAAGAAAGTTTTATGATATGGTTTTAGTTGTTTTGCTAGGAAGACATACTAAATTAGAATAAAAAAATAAAAATATGCCCACTCCTCTTAATAGTAAGTAAAGGCTGCATAATAAATACAATGAGCTTTCATAGTTACACTAAAAAGAGAAATAGGTTGGGACAAACTTATATTCAAGGAAAAACATTCAGGTCCAAGGATGAAGCCACAGGTGTGCACTATAAAGCAAGGCTATATAAAAACTGTTGCTTTGAACTTATAATGAGCTTACAGTATGAACTTGTTATTGATATTCTTCTGTAACTCCCCTTTTAACATCTTATCTATGAGGTAATTCTTTCTTACATAGAGAACTTTTTAAGCTATAAAAAGACTCAAACCAATAAAGAAAGGTGGTGCAGCCAGTTTCTGCTTCACCTAGTGTATGTGTTGCCTGTGTGAGTGACTTCCTTCCTTTCCTTTTTCTCTCTGGCTCAAAAAGAGTTAACTAGCTCCAAGCTTCTCACCTGGCCAGTGAGAGGCTCCTGCTGACTTGCCAGAGAAAGCTCTAGCAATAAATCCTTCTACTTATTTCTCCCCGGCTAAAGCGTGTGTTAACCTCCAGATATTAGCGCTTATTTAACCACAAGTAATGAGAGAGATAAAGGTTAAGCTTCCCCAGCACTTATTTAAGCATAAAAAGTTAAGTTTTAGAGCTTATTGGAGCACAGAACAGTAAGAGAGAGTTAAGTCTCCAGGGTTAAATAAAGCACAGAGAGTTAAAGGAAAAAGAAGCCAGTGGTTTTCAGCCACAGAATAGGCATGAGAGTGTTAAGTTTCCAGAAGTCATCAGCTTCTAGTGTCTAGTCCAGTCAGAGAGAGTTAAAAGGCTGGAGATCATCAGTCCTTTGGCCTTTTGTCCAGCTCCATGTTCCACCTCAGCTCACTCCCCTAAGGCCGGGTAGGCTCCTGGCAGTGAGGGAAGGAGAGGTCATAGATATGAATAAACTCACTGAGGGAGCATAAACTATCAAACATGAAAAGGTCAGCAGCATCATAATAGAAAACACACCATGAGACGCTGAGGACACATACACACACATGCACGCACACGCATGCACACTCGAGTGCACGTTCCAAGTCAACATCAATAAAACATTTGTGTTTGGTGCTGGAGATGGAGCCAAGGACCTGGAGATCTGGGCAAGTGCTTTCCTACTGACCCCTGTGTCCACTGTCTTTGTTGCTGCTTATTTATTTATTCATTTATTTTTATGTCTGTGTTTGCCTGCATGTGTAGCACATGTGTGTAGTACCCAAGGAGGCCAGAAGAGGGCATCTGATCCCCTGTAACTGCCAGGTGGGCGGGAAATCAAACCCTGGTCCTCTGCAAGAGCAGTCAGTGCTCTTAGCCACCGAGCCATCAGCCATCTCATCAGCCCCATTGTTTTCTCATTGCCAGTTTTTACACTGGGTCTCAAGCAGCTCAGGCTGCCCTTGAACTCATGAGGATGACCTTAAACTTCTAATTACTCTGCTTCCATCTTCCATCTCCCAAGTGCTAAGGTAACAGGCTTGCACCACACCCAGCCAGGTGTGCACTGTTGCCTGGGAAAGGCAAAGGGTCAAAACTAAAGAGGCTGGCTGACCTTTTAAGATTCTTTGTGGTACCAGAGTGTTGCAACTATTCTGACTGTGCTTGTCCTCTCATTGTGGAAGGGTCAAGAAACTAGCTATAATTAAGAAAGAACCAATAGCTGTGGTTAGCCACGTGTGACTGTGGTTTTGAGGCCTGGATCTGTCACCTGCTGCCTATGTGACAGTGGGTAAAGTGTTTGTTTGTTTATATGAGACAGGATCTCATGTAGCCCAGGTTGGCTTCAAATTCCCTATGTAGCTAAGTATAACCTTGAATTCCTGATCTTTCTATCCTCACCTCCCAAGGACTGGGACGGACTATAGTCTTAGGCCACAACACCAAGCTAAATGCTTAGTCTCTGAGCCTCAATTGTCCCCGTCTATGAGAGGAGGATCACACAGTGCCTGTTTCATTGCGTTTCTATGGCAAAAAAGTGTGTTTGTGTAAGGAAAGTATTTAGAACAATGCCTGGCACATAATACCACATAGTTGTGTTGTTGTTGTTGTTACTGAAAGGTGACCTTAAAAGACTGGCTAGAAAGCAAACACCTACTCATATAATCAGGAGATCAGACATGATAGCCACCCTGTATAAACCAGCCTCTTTAAAATGTGCCATCTGCAGCAATCCTCCAACTTTCTTCTAAGCTTGGCTTTATCATCTCCGTTTTACTAAAAGAAAAAAAGCAAAAGGTGGAGAGGTGAAATTATCTGTCTAATATCACACTGCCCAGGAGGCCTAGGGCCAAGACCCAGTTCCAGGCCGAGGCAGGTTCCTTCCACATCTGCATGAAGCCATCTAACAAAGATGATCTTTTCTCAGCCTCCAGGAACACCCTCTTGTCCACTGAGGCTGGAAAAACCCAGCCCAGAACCAGATGCTGGGCCCCAGCTGGAATATCTGCCAGGGTGCTATGCAGTCATGTGATCAGCTGATTTATAGAGAAGTTGAGGAACATTCCCACACCCCGGTCCCACCCCAAGGTTGGATTCCTCAGGCCGGAGAGGAGTCTTCACCCCGAAGAACTTGGCTGGTTAAGGAGCAGGGCACACATGGATGCTCGGGCCTGGCCAGAGGCCCGGCTTCTTTCCCTCTGCTTGAGGTTCAGGTCCGAGGCCCCTCAAGACACTCACAAACTGTGCGGTGACCTGTTTCTAAATAGATCTCATTTGGGCCGTGACTTTGAACACGTGCCAACAGGCACCAACCAAAAATAGACAGCTTACTGCACTGTTATTTTCATGACTTAAAAAAAAAAAAACTTTGCAGAACATAGCAAGTATTTTTATCCTGGGCCTTGCCTAGAATAGCGACGCCTATTTACTGGGAGGGCGGAGACTGCGGTTGGTTTCAGGCTGGGTCTGTGGGGCCCTGTGGATGAGCACAGGAGGATCCTCTGCCTCCTAGGACAGGCCACAAGTTTGCAACTCCTTTTGCCTTTTCTCAGAAATGAATAGCGATAGCCATCCTATGTCCCACATTTTGGAAGGTCTTGGACCCGCTGGCCTTATCCCAAGCTTAGCTTTCATGCTGAGCACCTCAGCCAGATCGCTAATTTTTTTCCTCTTGTTACGTGAAACCGAGTCTCATGAGGCTGGCCCGAAACTGCTGGTTCTCCTGCCTCCTGCCTCTACCAGAGCTGAGAATATAGGTATCCACTACTACCGATCCTACGAGGTGGCAACCCTCCTCCCTGACCCCGGAGTGCTGGATTCACAAGCACGGACCAACATAGCCAGCTTACACATTTTTTGTTTTGTTGTTGTTGTTTGTTTTTTTGTAGTTTTTTTTTGGTTTGTTTTAACTACCAGGGGGGGAAAAACAAATATTTGTTTATTTTGATTAAAAAAAAAATAAGTAAGAAAAAGCTTACATCCCCCCCCCCCCCAAATAAGCCTCTTGTTGCTTACTTCTGGAGCCAGGCTGCTTGAGTGTAAATCCGGGCAGTGCCGCTTCTCATCTATGGCCCTGAGTCATGTGTTGAGTGACTCCATGCCTCCCCTCCCTCAGCCATGGACTAGAGGCTAACAATAGCTTCGACCTCACGGGACAGGCATGAGGCCTCATGTGCAGAGTGCTGGAAGCAGTCCCGGACATGCGGTGTGAGTTCTGTTTAAAAAAAAAAAAAACCTGCCCTCCCTGAACCCTCAGACCAGGGAAGGCCGAGATGTATGGGTGGGGCTCTGGCTAAAGTGCTGGGGCGAGAGGCCAGGGCAGTGAAGCCTTTTAAAGTTTCACTGTAGCTCAGATTGAGTGAGAAGACTAAGCGGGTGGCAGGGAAGGGCCCTTGGGCTTCAGCCGCACACTCATGTGCCACCTGTTCAATTCTCCCAATCCCAGAAACCCTGACAGCCACTAGCTGACCCTCGGGGCAAGCAAGTGTCCAGGTGCTTGCCCTTTAAGGAGAAGTGGTGCTAACCAGTCTGGTGGGGATTTGTTTCTTCATTTTACAGATGAAGACTCTGAGGCTTAGAGAAGAGTGATTTCCCCAACATCACATAGTATCATTATACTTCATTAAGAGTGCATTGTCTGGGCTGGTGAGATGGCTCAGTGGTCAAGAGCTCTGACTGCTCTTCCCGAGGTCCTGAGTTCAAATCCCAGCAACCACATGGTGGCTCACAACCACCTGTAATGAGATCTGATGCCCTCTTATGAGGTGTCTGAAGACAGAAGCAGTGTACTTACATATAATAAATAAATGAACCATGGGGCCGGAGCGAGAGGGAGAAGGGAATGGGGGAAAAAAAAAAGAGTGCAGTCAAACCAGGGAATTAAACCCAGACCCTTGAAAATGCTAGGCAAGGGCTCTACCCCTGAGGTACACTAAGAGCATCTCCAGTGTGATTTTAGTGCAAATTAGGATTGGTATGCTATGGTCTCACTCTAAGTGATTTATTTGTCTATCTATCTATCTATCTATCTATCTATCTATCTATCTATCTATCTATCTATCTAATTTTACTCTGAGTACTATATCCATGCTGAGGAATGTAAAGAATTGGTTGTCAAGAGGCTAAAGCAGGCAGATCTCTGATTTTAAAGCCAATCAGCTCTATGTAATGAATTCCAGGCCAGTCGGGTTTATATAGTGAGTTCCTATCTTAAAAAAGGAAGAGGAGGAAGAGGAGGAGGAGGAGGAGGGGAGGAGAATAGTAGGAAGGGAAAGGGAGGGAAGCATAGAGGAGGCATAGAGATGAGAGAGAGAGAGGAGAGAGAGAGGAGACAGGAGAGAGGAGAGAGGAGAGAGGAGAGAGGAGAGAGGAGAGAGGAGAGAGGAGAGAGGAGAGAGGAGAGAGGAGAGAGAGAGAGCGAGAACCATGAACCCATAAACAGAGGAAAACAGTGAACAAGTTTGTCACACTGGGGACATTGTATGAAGAGAAATGAATATTCCAAAACCAGTGAAATCTAGAAGCCTCCAAACACCCACCGCCAGGTGAGCATAGAAAGAAATAAATGCAGGCTCTAGAGAGGCGAGCTGGTAGTTTCTAGGAAGAGGGAACACAGAAGTGTAGCTTCTGACATTTGGATGCTTGTCAGCCTGAATGTGTGCACATTCAGAAAAACACTCCAAACCATGCCTTTTTAGACTTTAGGAACAAATGCAAGGAAACTTCCCTGGTTGAACTGATCCTCCAAGAGTACAGATGTCACACATCCCTTCTAGTAATGTCACCCACCAAGGAAGGTGAATTCACCCTAGGGATAGAGACTTTAGCCCAGGTTGTCAATAGCAGGTACAAATTTAGATCTTGTCTGGAAAACAAAAGCCAAACAAACAACAAAGTAGCATTTTGGGGCTAGAATGATATTTCAATGGTTAAGAGAGCCTACTGCTCTTCTGGAGGATCTGAGTTCAGTTCCCAGCACCCACATAGGGCAGCTTACATTTCTCTGTAACTCTAGTTCCAGGGAATCCAACGCCCTCTTCAGGACTCTGAGGTTACTGCACTCAGGTGTTCACACTCATATATAGACATGAGTGTGTGTGCGTCCACGCGCACACACACACACAAGAGAAAACAAAATAAATGTTTTCTAAAGTAGTATCCTGGTATAGATTTTTCTTAGGTTCAGTTAAATCAAATCATCACTTCCTGTTTTGTTTATTTATTTTGTTCAAGGCCTGTGTTTGCCCTTTATCATAAGCTTCGTCTTTATGTCTCTTGTTCCAAGGCAAAGGAAAAATATTTCCCTGTGTGACTATGTGCAAGTTCACTGATGCCCTTGTGACCTCCTGCATTGCAAAGCTTTGGGAAGATGGTTCTAAATAGAACATCTTGAGTTAATTGAAGTGTGTTGTGAAACGGTTGCTGTGGCTCCCTAAATAGCAAGTGTTGGCAGGGAACAACAAGTTTGTGTGAACCACTACAAAAAAAAAAAAAGCCAGTACAGAGAGAAAGCAAATGTCAGGTTCCCACTGTGGGGCTCAGCACTTAGGTAAACGACTCTAAGAAAGGAGGAAAAGGGGTTGGCACCTTCTCAGGAGAGAATTGAAGGACGGGCCACACCTAGGCCCGAGCATTTGCAAGACTTGACCTCAATCTTCCTACCTACTTCAAGAACCCGCCAGGAAAGAATGCATGGGAAAGCCAGAGGGAGAGGCTGCGTGCCCCATTGTCTCAGCTGAGCTCAGGACTCCAGCTGTCTCCACCAAGGTCTCAGCTTTGAGTGTGAGCCAAGTCGGCCATTGTGGGCCAGTTAAGACACATGCATCTGTCCCCACCAGATGGCCTGTCCGTGGATACCTCACTGATCATCACCACGACCACCGAGGCTTCTGTGTGCTCCCTAAGTGCCCATGTACCACATCCCCAGCCCAGAGCAGACAAGGGCCCAGCGAGTCATGTTAAGTGTAGTTTTTATTTTATTTTATTTTTTTATTTTATTTTATTTTATTTTATTTTATTTAAAGGTTTGCTATGGAGCTCTGCTTAGCCTTGAATTCATAGCAATCCTCCTGCCTTGGCTGTCCTGGAACTCACTCTGTAGACCAGGCTAGCCTCGAACTCTCGAACTCAGAGATCCGCCTGCCTCTGCCTCCCAAGTGCTGGGATTAAAGGCGTGCGCCATCACCGCCCAGCCCTGCCTTAGCATCTTAACTCCTGGGATGACAGAGGTGATCTGTAACTACAGTCTAAGTGTAACTCTATTGGAGTTGATCTTAGTGCCAGACATAAGAAACACACAGATGGTTTTCTAAATGTATTAACTTGAACTGTAATGATTGGGATCTTTTAAAAAAAAAACAAACCCTTTTTTATGTTTACACATTTATTTATCTTCTTTTATCTAATTGTAGTAAATATTTTTCATTTTAAAATTCTTTTAAGATTTATTCTGTTTTGCTTGCATGTATGTATATGCAACATGTTAGTGTTGGAGTCCAGGAATCACCTCACAGACCACATGAACACTAATCTCAGTCAGTCAGACAGGGATAGTTTACTGAGCATATGCCCCAGGACTGATCCACCTGGGCCGTGGTGCAGATTCAGGAACTAAACCATGACACCTGAGTTAAGATCCTACAGTGGTTTTTTCATTTTGTTTGTCTTTCGTTTGTTTTGTTTTTAGGAGGTGGTTGGTTTTTGTTTTGTTAAGATTTATTTTAATTTATGTATGTGAGTATGTTGTCACTGTCTTCAGACACACCAGAACAGGGCTTTGGATCCCACTACAGGTGGTTGTGAGCTACCATTTGGTTACTGGGAATTGAACTCAGGACCTCTGGAACAGCAGTCAGTGCTCTTAACTGCTGAGTCATTTCTCCAGCTGCCCTCGAGTGTTTTTAAGCCCCAAATCCACAAACATCTGTGCCAAGTTATTTCACTAATTAGGATTTAGAGGTAGGGGATTTCCTTAGGAACATGTCTTTGTTATACACTTATCCTATTCCTATTGGCTGGGATATTCCACTATGACAGGGGACTGCCTTATCTAACATTCATGTCTTAACTTGTCTACCAGGATGGGACTTGTCTACATACATGACTGAACTTGCCAACCAGGATGGCAGTTAACCACACACATGTCTCTTTCTGCCAAGTAAGATGTCAGTTCCCAGGGAGGTGTTGGGAACTTAAACTTTACTCAACCACTACTCAAAATGGAAGCCTCATTCCAAATAGTTTCTTATATTGGTGCAGGTGTCTCTTATGTTGGGGTCCATCCCAGGGGCAGCTTATGTCATAAAATCTTATACACCTGCAGGAAGTGCTGTTGGGTGGTTGGTTTGGGTCCAAGCTTATTGTGGGTAACTATACAAAACAGTTCTACTGACTTCTATCATGATTGGTTTCCAAGGACACGGAACATAACAGAATATGTAATCAATCTTGGCATTAGAAAGTTTCCTAGTAACAGCAGAAACATATGAGAAAGTTTCCTTATAACGGCAGGCTAGCCAGGTAACTGTTACCTAAGATTTAACATTTTACCTAGGCCTTAACATTCCATCTAAGCATTAATAGTTTACTCAGGAACTAACATTCTGTCTAGGCCTTAATACTTTACCCAGGTCCTAACAGTGTGCTTGCTCAAGGAGGTCAGAAGATCCTCTGCAAGAGCAGCAAGTGCTCTGGAGCCATCTATCCAGCCCCTACAATTTTATCTGACTATCTATCATCTATCTATCTATGTATCATCTATCTATCTATCTATCTATCTATCTATCTATCTATCTATCTATCATCTATCTATCATCTATCTATCTATCATCTATCTATCTATCTATCATCTATCTATCTATCTATCTATCATCTATCTATCTATCTATCATCTATCTATCTATCTATCTATCTAGTTTCAGTTTTTCTGAGACAGAGTTTCTCTGAATAGCCCTAGATGTCCTAGAACTAGCTCTTTAGACCAGGCTGTCCTTGAACTCACTGAGATCCACCTGCCTGTGTCTCTTAAGCATTGAGATTAAAGGTGTGTGCCACCATTGTCCAGCGCCGGTCTTGTTTTTCTTTAATTTACCTGTATGAGTGTTTTGCTTGCACTTGTAAGTCTGGTACTCACAGAGGCCAAAACATATGTCTTATGTCCTGGAACTGGAGTTACAGTCAGTTGTAAGCTGCCATGTGGGTGCTGGGTCCTCTGACGCACAGATGCAGTGGATCCTGGGTCCTTTGCAGGAAGGAAGATCCAGAGCCTAGGACCATGAACCAACTAGAGCCATCCAAGAAAGAGGACTCAACAGAGCTTGAGTCAACATGCCTAGAGCTAAATGGATGGCATTCCAGAATCACCGTGGACATGTGATGTTCCTCCCCCATACCCTTTTATTTGTTTATCTATTCCATTTTGTTTGTTTGTGTATATGTGCAAGTGTGCGAAGCCCACAGACTGTTGATGTAGCTCACTGGGTAGAGTGCTTGTCTAGCATGGATAAAGTCCTGGTTCAATTCCCACCACTACACAAATCATTAAACAAAACAAAACAAAACAAAACAAGCTAAACAGAGTCTCACACATGCCAGGCAGCATTCTAGCCCCAGCCTACACCGCAGCCGCCATTTTGACTGTCAGCAGACATCATGATTGCTGTGCATTGGTACTGTTAGCATCTGGGGTTCAGGCACAAGAAGCACAGCTGTCCGCTGGACAACCACCATTTAGCCTCCTCAACTCAGGCCAAAGGGGTTGGTGGCTTCTACACAGAAAAAAGTTTCAGGACTAACCAGTTTATAAAGCATGGATGCGGTGAAATATAGACATATGACAGGATGCTATAGAGGTGGCTCAGCAGGTTCATGTGCTGCCAAGCCTGATTATCTGAGTTCAACCTATAGGACCCACATGGAGGAAGGAGAGAAAGGACTCCTGGAAGTTGTCCTCTGACCTCCTGTGTGTGCCTTTACATATACACACAATAAATAAGTGTAGTAAAAGTTATTAACACAGGCTTAAGCATAAGGCTTAAGAGAAGGTGGTACAAGGCTAGAGGATAGCTCAGTGGTGAAGAACATTGGCTACTTTTCCAGAGGAACCAGGATCAGTTTTCAGCACCCAACATGGCAGCTCAAAGCTATCTGTAACTTCAGTTCCAGGGGATCTGACACCCATTCACAGACATACACGCAGCCAGCATGGATGTGGACTTCATAGAGAAGAGTCTCTGAACATAAGATGTATCCAACATGGATGCAGGCTCTAAAGGGAGGATGGCTGCTCATACAGGAATTTCATGGGTTTGTAGTTACTGCATTTAAAGGGGGTTGTTCAAAAACCTGTTAGGAATCAGACATTGCAGTCAACAGCTTTAAAATCCCAGGACTTGAGAAGCAGAGGCAGGTGGATCAGTGTGAGTTCCAGGCCAGCCAGGGCTACATCCAGACCCTTGTCCCAAACAAGCAAAACAAAGAAAGATTAACAAGGTTCCCAGTGGTTCCAGAGGGGAGAGTCCCAGCTGATAAGGTAAAGTCCAGTTCCCAGGGACCCAGGAATGTCAGATATCTTTACTGCAAACACAGTTAGGTTTTGTTTGAGATTCTCAGGCCCTGAGGCGAAAGGAATGAAGCCCCACCCAAGGTTATATATATTCAAGCAATAAACCTGGACCATTGCTACTTTACATAAAATATGCCAAGAGAATATTCCCTGTGGGTAAACAGTTTTTACAACAAACACTGTGTTGGAATCCTTGCTTCTCTGCAGGAGGAAGGCTCTCCTCAGACTCTGGAGTGAGGAGTTCTTTTCCCTTTTGGTGTCCCCATAACTTCTCTGACATCTGTCTTGCCTCAGATATGTGGGGCCTAAGGACTTATCCTTTTGGCTTATAGGTCTTTCACCCCAGGACCTCCTCAACACTTAATGAGAAACTTAACTTTAACCCTAGACCTAAGGCTATACTCAGCTGAGATTTTGAGGGCTGTGGAAGGTGGGCTAATAGTTGATCTTGTATGTGAGAGAGGCATGTACCTTGGATGGCCAGTAGAGGGCATCATTTCTCACCCGGAGCTGGAGTTACAGGTGGTTTGTATGCTACCTGAAAGGGTGCTGGAAACTGAATTTGGGTCTTTTGGACGAGCAGTAAGTGTTTTTAACTTCTGAGCCACCAAAGCAAACTATGGTGACGACACTCAGTGAGTTAGGCCTCTAGGTGCTCATGTCTCTGGATACTTTTATGTGGGACCTAGGATGGCCCTATAGCTTGCTTTAGCCAATGGAAGGAGGTGGAAGTGCTGGGCCAGCTCTGGGTTGGTAGTGAAGAGAGCCTAGCAGGGTCAGTTGAGGGAACCCTGAGCCACCTTGTACCAAGAAAGACAGCATAGAAAAGCTTGGAGGGGAGGAGAGAAAGCTGAAGCTGTTAAAGAAAGCCCAGCAGAGTCCCACTGGCCCTGAGCTGCCAGCTACTTGGATGTCACCACACACATAGATGTCAGGCTTGACGGTTGCAGGGCACAGCTGGCCCCAGTCAACCTTCAGAGCCCTGAGAAACAACAAAATAAAGCCATTTACTGTTGTCATTCTGTCCCTTTGAGACAGGGTCTCCTATAGCCAGGCTGGCCTTGAACTCCTGATCCTCCAGGTTCCATATCCTAAGTGCTGAAATTATAGGCAACTACGCAACACTAGGTAGCTCAAATACTTCTTTTTTTAATTATTGTTGCTTTACATTTTATTTTGGGGTGTGTGTATGTATGTATGTATGTATGTATGTATGTGTATGTATGTACACACATACATACACATATATATATATATATGTATGTGTGTGTGTGTGTGTAAATATGTGTAGGGCAGATGACAACTTGTGGAAGTTGGCTCTCTTTCTTGTAAGAGTTGGTTCTTTTTGTACCACTGAGTTCCTGGGATTAAGTGCAGGTCGGTCAGGATTGGTATTTGTATTTTATCTTATGTATGTGTGTTTGTTTTGTTTATTTGTTTTATGTTTGTTTTGCCTGTGTGTATGTCTGTACTGTGTGCATGCATGGTCCCCATGAAAGTCAGAAGAGGCCATTGGCTCCCCTGGAACTGGAGTCACACAGATGGTTGTGAACCACTATGTGGGGACTGAGAACTCAACTTGGGTCCTCTGTAAAACCAGCCAAAGTACTGTTAATCACAAATCCATCTCTCTAGCTCCAATGCTGGTGATTTTAAGCCATTAAATTATGGGATATTTTATATGGAGCAGTAAATCACTGCAATACCACTGGCCAGTTTTACTCAGAGCATCAAGAACAAGGATACCCACTAAAGGTGTTCTGCCATCAGTGTGAGGCCAATGTAGGCCACAGAGCAAAACTGTGCCTGAACAAAGCAGCAAGACCATAATAACCTCAGCTAAGGGTGAGGGTGCACCTTCCCAGAGTCAGTGAAGGGAGAGTCAAGGACTGGAGGCTGAGGACTCTCAGTGTCTAAGGGCTCAGTTCTACAAAGCATACAGAGAGCCAGCAGGAGGCGGGCCATCCTGACAGTGCAAGACATGAAGAGGCAAGACAGGATGCAGGAAATGTGACCAACCAAATCTTTCCCCAAAGTTCAGAAGTCCAGTCATAGGATGACTGAGGACATTTATAGAGGAATGTGGTGTGGCCTCTGGGAATCCATTTCAATTTTTCCTTCTGCCTGTCTTTCTCTTTGTGTGTGTGTGTGTGTGTGTGTGTGTGTGTGTGAGAGAGAGAGAGAGAGGGAGAGAGAGAGAGAGAGAGAGAGAGAGAGAGAGAGAGAGAGAGAGAGAAGGGGGGGAAGAGGGAGAGGAGAGAGGGAGAGGAGAGAGGGAGAGGCAGGAGGACAGACAGACAGACAGACAGACAGTCTGCCACCTATGTGCAATGTGCAGGTGCCCTGAAGGTCCAGGGAGTAGTCAGATTCCCTGAAGGTAGAGTTATAGGCAGTTGTGAGTTGCCTAAAGTAGGTGCTGGGAACTGAACTCTGGTCCTCTGTAAGCAAGTATTCTTAACCATCTTTCCAGCCTCTTCTAAGTTGTTTTTTTGCTTTTCATGTATTTTAAATGTAAGGGGAGTTTTGGTTTGTTTGGTTGTTTTGAGGGGGTTGTTTGTTTGCTTTTGTTCTGTTTTGTTTTTAGTTAGCTTGATGGTATAATCCTTTAATCCTTATACTCTGGAGGAAGAGACAGACTCTGTGAGTTTGAGACTAGCTTGGTCTACATAGCATGTTCCAAACCAACCAAAGCTACAGGGTGAGAGACTCAATTTCAAATAAATAAATAAGTGTAAAATTTTTAAAATGATTCGTTTTCTGTGTATGAGTGTTTTGTCTGTCTGTATGTATGTATGTGCACCATGTATGTGCCTGAGGCCAACAGAGGCCACAAGATGATGCCAGAGCCAATGGAATGTTTCCCATGGTTGGTAAGTCACTGTGTATGTGCTGGGAATCAAACACAGGTCCTTTGCAAGTGCAACCAGCTCCTTCACCACTGAGCCATATCTCCATCCCATATGTATTGATTTTTAATGTGTGTGTGTATATGTGTACACAGGTGCATACTTACATGCACATGCAAATATGTGTGTAGTGTCCACTAAGGTCAGAAGAGAATATCAGATCTCCTGAATCTGTAGCTGCAGGTGCTTGTAAGTTACCCACTGTGAGTCCTGGGAGCCAAACTCAGGTCCTCAAAAGAGCAACATGCTCTCCTAACCTCTGAACCGTCTCTCCAGCCTCCCATTTCCATTTAGCAGGGGGTCAGCCCTTCACGCATCCTCCTGTCAGGCAGCATGAAACAAGAGGGTCTATGTAATGGGGACCACAAGAGTGCCAGGAGTGTTTCCCAAAGAGAGGGTCTGAAAACAC
This sequence comes from Grammomys surdaster, assembly GCF_004785775.1. Classification (NCBI taxonomy): domain Eukaryota; kingdom Metazoa; phylum Chordata; class Mammalia; order Rodentia; family Muridae; genus Grammomys; species Grammomys surdaster. The sequence goes on along the minus strand of NW_021620771.1, from coordinate 3,696,021 downwards.
AGGTGTTCGACTCATTGCTCACTCCAATAGTGTAAGCTAAAACTACCATAGGCTGGACTGGAGAGATGGCTCAGTGGTCAAGAGTATTGACTGCTCTTCCGAAGGTCCTGAGTTCAATTCCCAGCAACCACATGGTAGCTCACAACCATCTATAATGGGATCCGATGCCCTCTTCTGGTGTGTCTGAAGATAACTACAGTGTACTCATATGCATAAAATAAATAAATCTTTAAAAAAAACTATCATAGGGTGGCTATGTTGGACTGTGGGTTCAATCCCCAGTATGAAATTAAAAATCGTAACAAACAAATTACTACCCAAATTGTCACAATGTTTCATTTAACACTCACTACACTGGCTCAAAGTGAAAAAGAGCTCTCAGCACTTCTTAAGGATGCTGAACAAGTGGGACTCTGTTCCATTGCAGTAGGAAGGCAGCATAGTACCACTGTGTAGGGAACAGTCAGGCATGGATCAGTCTGGTTAAAGATGCACCCAGGGTTAGCCAGGTCCCCAGGAAAGCAGACTTTGGGCAGGAGGTTGACATGTGGGAGATGGTTTAGTTACTTTTCTGTTGCTTTGATAAAACACCATGACCAAACCAACTTATAGAAGGAAAGGTTTGTTTGGCTTATGGTTACAGAGGGATGAGTCCGTTCTAGCAGGGAGACACAAACTGAAAGAGCACATCTTGACTCACAACCATGAAGCAGAGAGAGTTAACTGGGAATGGCATGTGGCTTTGAAACCTTAAAGCCCACCCTCAAGTGACAGCCTTCCTTCAGCAAAGTCACACCTCCTAAACCTACCCAAACAGCAGCACCAGCTCAGGACCTACGAGGGACATTTCTCATTCAAGCCACCAGAGGAGAGCTCGCAGGAACACAGGTGAGGGGTGGAGGATGCGAAGTTTTCCATAGGAAGATGAAGAACTCTGAGTTATAACAGAATTCTGCTGTTGAAATGGCCCCGAGGGTGTGTATTAGTCGCTGTTCTGATCACTGTGACCTAACGTATAACAAGCTAAAGCACATTTATTATGGCTATTGGTTTGAGGAGACACAGTCTATGGTGTCAGGAAAGGCGAAGATGCAGGCGCTCGGAACTGCTTGCCTAGATTTCAGGACTGACTGTGATCACCTGCTAGTTTCGCTTGACTTCCTCATTCACTCTGAACCCCCAACTGTGTGCTGCTGCTGCCCACATTTGGGGTAGCTCTTCCTCCCTACATAGGCTCTCAAAGATGCACCCCAAATTGTTCCTCACTAATGGCCTAGGCATTTCTTACTCTAGCAAAGTTCACATCAAAATTTTCCATCTCATGGACCCATGACTTTGTACTTCTGTGTTAGTCCATCATTGGCTAGGGCATGCCCTAAGGAAGCTGTAACCTCTTCCATTAGATGGTAGAGAGTGAATACTTGGTCCTCTTGCAATGCAGACAACACAACACAGTGTCCACTCCAGTCCAGCCTCATGCAAGGTAAATATGACCTATCTTCACAAAACAATTTAACCCAGTTTGACCGTGTGTGTGTGTGTCTGTGTGTGTGTGTGTATGTGTTTTCAAGGGAAACTTTAGAGGGTAGGGAAGATGTAACCTGCAGCTCTCAGGTTACAGCTGATCTCCGCTCTCCACTGATGCTCATTGTCCTCCCACCTACTGCCCATGCTGGTGGTCTCTCCTCCCGCCAGCGTCTCTGCTTCTCTAAGTGCCTTCCCTAGTGAGATGGCCCTGTGCTGTCTATGCTCCTGGACACTGTGCCTGAGTTGCCTGGATCTCCTCATGGTTGCTATATTTTGCTGATTTAACATCAAGAATTAACCACGGAAGATCCAAAGGGCCACTGCAGCAGTCAGCTAGAGAGAGTCACAAGCACTCTCCCCTTGGGAGAAGAGATACTTATTCCTACTTCCTTCACATGAGAATGTCAATTAACCTCCGAGGACAATAGCCTTTTGTTTTCTTGTATGTATGTATGTATGTATGTATGTATGTATGTATGTATGAATGAATGTGACAAGGTGACAAGGATCTTGCTACATAGCTCTGTGTGTGTGTATTTTATGCCTCATGTGTTCAGATGCATGCATGTATAAGCCAGAAGAGGATGTCAGGCCCCCTGGACTTAGAGTTAGAGGGTGCAGAGAATTGACTAAAGTTCAAACGCTCCTAACCACTGAGCTATCTTTCTAGCACCACAGGATTATCTTCTAAATGTCTGTCTGTCTGTCTGTCTGTCTGTGTAATGTGTGTGAGTTTGGTCACCAGTGTGTGATAGAATGCATGTAGAAAATAGAGTCAGTTCTTTCCCCTTGCCATGGATTCTGGGGATAATACCAAGGTCTCAAAGCACACATGGCCAGTGCTTTTTACCAACTGGGCTGTCACACTTGCTCTTTTGTTTTCAAGCTGGTCTTGGCTGCCTTTCCATTCTCCCAGCTCAACTTCCTGGGTGCTAGAGTTTAGGCCTGTGCCACTATGTCTAGTCAGAATGGAGTCTTAGGAGAGCATATGTCCAGGCAACCAAAGCATAGGGTCTGAATGACGACTCCAGGTGGCCCAGTATGTCATCATGTCATCGCGGCCTCACATCCAGTGAGAAGGAAGAAATGATGTGTGAAGAGTGGCTCAGCTTTCTGTTTAGCCATGTCTTCTGGGTAGAGAATAGAGTTTTTGAGGGATTTCTAGACTGAAAAGAGAAAGAGGGGGAGGGAGGGAGGGAGAGAGGAAGGAAGGAAGGAAGGAAGGAAGGAAGGAAGGAAGGAAGGAAGGAAGGAAGGTGATCAGATATGGAGACCTGGAGTGGATCTGCGGGGCAGGCGAAGGAGCGACAGAACCTTTGGTTTAGCTGGACTGGAAGTCTTCCAGACACTGACAGAGAAAGCCTCAAGGCAGGCAGGGGAGTCTGTGGGAACAACCTGAGGGCAATGATGCTGAGGGAGCACAACAGCTGATGTGATTACGTGCAGGGAAGAAAGCAGGGACACAGTAGGGAGAGTAAGGGACTGTGCTGCTCATTCTTTCCCTATCTGAGAGGTAGAGGGAGACGCCTTCTAGATGGGCTAGAAAAGTGCCTCAAGAAGACAAGGAAGAGGGGAGGAGGAAGAGGAGGAGGAGGAAGAAGAAGAAGAGGAGAAGGGAGGAGGGAGGAGGAAGGAGGAAGAAGATAGAAAGAAACAAAGAGTTCTTGAAGGCCCATGAGTAACTTGCATGTAGGCTACAGTTCTCAAGTCCTCTAGGCCGGCAGCTCCTGGGATGAGTTCATGAGTCACATGCAAGCAGCTGGACTACCTCAGCTGCCTCAGGTGTGCTATGATATTATCTGAGATCCAGTCTTTAGATTGTCTTAGTTTGGTCCTCTGTTTCTGTGATAGAGAACAAAAGCAACTTAGGGTGGTAAAGGTCCATTTAGCCTACATATTCCAATCACAGCCCACCACTGAGGCAAAAGTTAGGGCAGGAACTCAAGTAAGAGCAGAGTCAGGACCCATGGAGGGACAATGTTAACTGACTTGTTCTCCACGGCTTGCTTAGGTTCCTTTCTTTTACAATCCAGGACCGCCTGCCTAGGAGTGTCACTGCCTCCTGTGACCTGGGCCCTCCCACATCAATCATTAATCAAGAAAATCCCCTACAGACATTCCCACAGGCCCATCTGATGGAGGTAATGCCCCAGTTGAGGTTCTGTCTTCCAAAGTGATTCTAGTTTGGAGTAAGTTGACATAAACTGACCAGCACAAAATGACTGAACCTCTGCAACCAGGAAAGGCAAACCCACACTCCAAATATACATTGGTCTGTGTCAAGCTGACTTATTTATCCTTGTGAGTTAAAAAGATTTCGAGTCTGCCGGGCAGTGGTGGCGTATGTCTTTTAATCCCAGCACTTGGGAGGCAGAGGCAGGCGGATTTCTGAGTTCGAGGCCAGCCTGGTCTACAGAGTGAGTTCCAGGACAGCCAGGGCTACACAGAGAAACCCTGTCTCGAAAAACAAAAAAACAAACAAAAAAACAACAACAAAAAAAGATTTCGAGTCATTACCAAGTGCTGTAGTCTTCTTTGAAGGACAGCAGCCATCACTGAGGGTGGGGACGGAGCTGGGCGTTTCTACAACAACCTACACTGGGAATAACCAAGACTCCGGACAACAACGTTATTCCACTCATGAGACTCCATCCTCACAGTTCAGTCCCAGCCTCCACACTAGAGCAAACCCAGTCACAGGTCTGCCCACACCACTTCTTCCAGACTTCCTCCTCTCTGGTCCTATTACATTTCTCTTTTGATTTTGTCTAATTCTTTTATTACATTTATTTATGAATGTGGCGGTGGGCATACCACCACACAGATGTGTAGGGCAGAGGATTAGCACTGGAACTGGTTCTTTCTCTCCATCGTGTGGGTCTCAGCAATTGAATTCAGGCTCTTGAGCTTGGCAGCAAGTGCCTTTACCTCCTGAGCCATCTTGCCTGCTTAATCCTTCCTGTTCTCATCCCTGGCTACCTCTCTTGCCCCAGAAGGATGTTTATGCACACTGCCCTGAAGCTGAGCCCGTTGGTAGATCACTTAGTTTTGTCTTGATTGGTTACTTCAACATCTTGCCTGGTCTCAGTTTGCACACACATACCACACACACTCATCTGTGAGTCAAACATGGCCCTCCCTGGCTGCTAGCGTGAGGAGGCCCTACTGTAGCCAGGGTGGCTGGAGGAGACATACTGACATGGTGCTGATCTGGGAGATGAGGCTGCTTTGAGGGTCTTGGGAAGCTTTCGTGTGCCCTGAGTCCCTGCTCGAGCCTGATCACACCCATATTGTCTTACTATGGAATACCGTAAGACTACATGATATAATTCTTCCTAGGCCTGTGACAGGCTGCAGGGACAGTTAAAACCTATGGTCAGATGTCCATGTCTCTGAGGGTCCAACACTAGGAGAAATTTCTCTGTCTTTTTTTTTTTCTTGAAGTCTTATTGTTCGTTATTTTTATGTGTTGATACCCGTGTGAGTTCATGCGCATCACACACGTGCAGAAGCCCTTAGAGGCTAGAAGAGAAGGTATCAGATCCCCTAGAACTGGAGGTATATTCAGTTTTGAACTGCCACATGGGCGCTGGGAACTGAACCTAGGTCCTCTGCAAGAGCAGCAGGCATTGACTGCTGAGCCATCGTCCCAGCATTGAGGAGCTTCTCAACTGACGATAATTGATGCCACTGACTGAATGGCCTTGCTCAGACCTCTAGAGATGTAGACAGTGCCTGTGACACCACAGATCCCGCTGTGACAAAACAATGTAAGAGAAAGAAAGATTTATCTTGGCTCACTGTTTTAGGGGCATTCAGTCCATCACAGCTGGGAAGGGAATAAGGAACAGCTCAACGGTGGCGGCTGGGAGTGTGTGTCTAAGGTTGCTGACATCACAGTGGGCCAGGAAAGAAAAGGCCAAGCCAGAGCCAATGACTGGGCTATACCCTTCAAAGGCAAGACCCACCCACACAGATCTTCTTCCATCAGCGAGGTCTTAGACCCTGTTGCTCCCACAACCTCCCAAACATGAAAAACAAACGGGAGCTGTGGGTAGAGGGACATTTCAGGCTCACTGGAAACGCTGATAGCACCCGGTCTTCCAGATGACACGGACAGCTGCTTATGCCAAAGGCTGGAGTGACCGCAGAGCTCTTGTTTGCTCTGGGATCTGCTCAAAACCCCTATTGCTCAGAAAATTAATTACAGGAATAGATCACCCCTCAGTAGATATGGACTTCTTCCAGGATTGCCAGGGGGGCCCAAAGGCCCAAAGTTCCTCATATAAAACAGAGCAGTGTTCACATATCACCTGGGCATATATTCAACTTTAGAGCAACGGTTCTCGACTTTCCCTATGCTGTGACCCTTTAATACAGTTCCTCATGTTGTAGTGATGCCCAATCATAAAACTATTTTTTTCATTGCTACTTTATAACTGTAACATTGCTATTGCTATGAATCATAATATACATATATGTGGTTTTGGATGATCTTAGGAGACCCTGTGAAAGGGTTGTTCGACTCCCCAAAGTGGTAACACCTGCTTTAGAAGACTGCATCCAATGTAAACGGCACATAAATAGTTATTTTACTGGGTTGTTTGAGGCATTAAAATAGTGAAAAATGTTCTATAGAGACCCACGTTAGCCTTAACCTCACGACAGTCCTGCGTCAGATTCCTGAGTGCTGGAATTAGAAGCATGAGCTCCCACACCAGATCAGATGCAGACATTACCTTTCAGTCTGTGGTCCACTGAATTCAGGAATGTGGAGCTCATAGATGTAAAAGGTTGGCTGTATTCCTGAGAACAAACTGTACTGACTCTGGACCCTGAAGATGTCCATGCACCGGCACTGCGCTTTCCTCCAGGGGAGGCACAGGGGTGGTCACTGGCCCAACCCTTCAGATAACACCCTGTCTGCTCATGTCCACACACATCTGTTGTGCTTTTTAATTTAATTTGATTGTTTACTCATATATTTTGAGACAGGATCTGTCTATGTAGCTCTAGCTGTCTTGGAACACTCTGTATAGGCCAGGCTGGTCTTGAACTAAGAGTTCCACCTGCCTCTGCCTTCTGAGCGCTGGGATTAAAGATGTGAGCCACTATACCTGGCTTGTACTTTAAAAAAAAAAACAAAGCTATTTTTATTTTCTATGCCTACATGTGTGCGGTTCCTGTAGAGGCCAGAAGGTGGTATCCCATCTCCCTGGAACTGGAGTAACAGATGGTTGTGAGCCACCCCATGGGTGCTGGGACTTGAACTTGGGTCCTCTAGACGAGCAGCCAGTGCTCTTAACTGCTAAACTATCTCTCCAGCGCCCCTCAGCCTAATTCTTAAATGCAGTAACTCAGGAGCAGAGAGATGGCTCATCAGCTAAGACCCCACATAACTCTTCCAGAAGACCCAGGTTTGGTTCCCAGTACTCACCTCGTGTGGCAGCTTTCAACCCCTGTAGTCCATCTTCAAGGGGTATGGCACATTCTTTTGGCCTCCATGGACACCTGCCACACAGACAAATACACATAAATACAAATTAACAAATATTCCTGAAAAGTGGGAACTCAACATCAATGTAGGAAGTATTTAGTATTAGTATTACTCCTGGCAGTGTTTGGACAGGCTTTCTCTCCCAAGCTATACGGTGTACATTTAATCATTTGATTTGTTTCCAGGATTGTCCTGGAAAGGAGAAAGAGAAGCCATCAAAGAGGCAGAAAATAAGTGTGAAACACCTACTCCCCCTAAAACCAGAGTACCCTGAGACTTCTGGAGGCTTATAAAAATAACATTTTCCCTCACCCAGACAAGTTCTCCTTGTGTGTACATAGCCCAGACAAGCCTAGAACTCACTACGTAGCCCAGGCTAGACTTGAACTCCAAATCCTCCTGATTTAGACTCTCCTGGATGTAATCCTCTGGTGGTATTATATGCAAGCATCACCACCTTCAGTTCAGAGATACACAAATGTACCAGTGAGGGAGCAGTCACTAGCAATTCTCAGGCAAGTCACCTTCCAGGTCTCAGTTTCCTCATCTGTACAATGGGCATAATAATAGTACCTAACCCCTGCATCTTGCTCAATCCCGACGTGCCAAAGTACTTGATACAATGTATCATTTGACAAGTACAGTCTGCATTAATTAATTAGTGGCTTTTGAGTATTAAATAAGACGACACGTACAGCCCACAGTGCATGACAATCATATTCTAGGGCCTGAAAAACATTCCTATCTCTCCCACCCCAACAAGAGCTCACTTATAAACCCAGGCTAGCTTTGGAACTCACTGTATAGCCCAGGCTGGCCTCAAATTGTCAGTAATCCTCCTACCCCAGCCTTCCTAGTGCTGGGCTCACAATGTGTGCCACCACACCCAGCTCATTCCTGTCTCCTGACTCAACAGCTCTACTTGTAGAATTGAAAACAATAGAAATAATTTAGGTAATTAAGGGAATAAATGAACAATTATGATAAACTTATTCAGGTGATTGGTAATTAAGGACACGCCAACAATTTAGAAGTAAGGGTGCCACTGGAAAGACAAGTGCCTATCTTTTGAAGGTGAGGAGTCTATGTGTGTAGTATACAGAAAATCACACATGTTGGGGGTGGTGGTAAAGATGCCTTATGTAGCCCAGGCTAGCCTCCAATCGTATGTGGCCGAGGATGACCTTAAACTCCTGATCCTCTGACCTCTAACCCCTGAGTGCAGGTGAATATCACCAGCACCACAGTTTCATTCAAAGCTTCCTGAACCCAATCTACAAACAGGGCTACAACCTCAGCCCACAGAGGGACTCCACAGATGATTCGCTGAAGAACACTCCTCAAAGTGGGTCTGGGAATAGCAGTATCAATGCTACTTAGGAATGTGTTAAAAATGTAAATTGTTCAAATTTTTAAAATATTTTTGTGTTTAGTATATGTGCATGTACATGCTCATGGACGCATTGCTTTGTGTGGAGGCCAGAAACTGTGTCACATTTCCTCCTTGGACTTCAGTCTTTGAGATGGAGGTCTCTCACTGAGCCTGGAGCTCACTGATTCCTGTAGGCCGGGGAGCCAGTGAGCTAGCCTCCTGTGTCTGCATCCTCACTCCTGGGGTCACAGATAACAACACCATGGCCACACCTAAGGCTGGGGATGGCGAGGCAGGCCTTGGTGTTTCCCTAGCAACCACATTGCTGACAGAGCCATCTCCTTATCATCCTTAATTTTTGTTGTTGTTGTTTCTTTTGAGAGAGGGCCTCGCCGGGCGGTGGTGGTGCATGGCCTTTAATCCCAGCACTTGGGAGGCAGAGGCAGGCGGATTTCTGAGTTCGAGGCCAGCCTGGTCTACAGAGTGAGTTCCAGGACAGCCAGGGCTACACAGAGAAACCCTGTCTCGAAAAAACAAAAACAAAACAAAACAAAAAGAGAGAGAGAGAGAGAGGGCCTCACTATTTAGCCCAGACTGGGATGGCATGCACTGTGTAGTGTAGCTCAGGCTATCTCAGTCCTCTGATGTGGTTGGATATTAGACATAAGCCATCACTCCCAGTTTAAGACTTGGTTTTAAGGCAGAGAAGTTGTCCTCTGACCACTGAGCTGTGTGTGGCAAATGTACACATACACAAACATAAATCAGAAATATACACATAAATAAATAAACAAATAAATGGTTTATATATGTTTTCTTTTAATAAGGTGATTGTGATTGGGTCCAAGTTCAAGGACCATAAGTCCTAAGGTGTTTCTAGAGTATTTCTTTACCAAAGAAGATATGGATATTTTTAATGGTTTTTTGTTTTGTTTTATTTTGTTTTGTTTTTGAGACAGGGTTTCTCCATGCAGCTCTGGTCTTCCTGGAAATCACTCTGTAGACCAGGCTACCCCTGAACTCACAGCACAGAGATCTTCCTCCCAAGTGCTGAGATTAAAGGTGTGACTTTCTTGGCACAAGCATAATTTACCAATTAATAAAGAAATTGCCCAACAAATTAGTTGTGGTAGTGGGTGCCTGTAATTCCAGCACTCAGTGGTTGAGGAGGATTGGTTGTAAATTTGAGGCCAGTCTAGGCAATACAGCAAGATTGTCTCGAACTTAAACTGACAGATGTGGTGCTTAGTGGGTAGAGGAGTTTACCTGAAGACTGGAGTACGATTCCAGGACCCACACGGTAGAAGAGAATTGGCTCCTTCAACCTCCACATATGCACCCTAATAAAACATACACGTAAAAAAACAAATAGTCGTTTATTTGTTTTGTTTTAATTTTTAAAAGATGATCGAACCTTTGACTTTGGGTCTTTTCTCAGCAAAGGGAGCTGACTTTTTTTTATTTATTTGTTTGTATTAGTCCTTGGGGTGCCAGTTGACAAAGAGTCTCACTCTGTACTCCTGGCTAACCTGGAACTTGCTAGTCTTCATCTCACAGAGATCCAGCTGCCCCTGCCTCTCGAGTGCTGGGATTAAAAGCCACTTTGCCAGGCTTTAAAAGGTGTAGCCCAGATTCCTGACTCTAACCCTTCAGCATATCATACCAGCTTGTTCTACCACAACCGGCTAGAAAGATGATTTTTAAAAAGATTTTTTTTATGCATACAAATGTTTTACCTGTGCCATGTAAATTCTTGGTGCCCATAGAGGTCAGAAGAGAATGTCAGATTCCCTGAAACTGGAGAGTCAGAGAGTCAGTTGTGAGCTGCCACATGGTGCTGGGAATTAAACCCAGAGCTTCCTGAATGTTAGGCAAACCCTTTGCCCACAAGCTACATCCTCAGGCCCCAAGATAACTTAAAAGATTGGTTGGATTTGTAAAGATGAATTTTAATTTATGTGTCTCTGTGTGTGCTATGTGTCTGCAGGTGCCCACAGAGGCCTGTTGGAACTCCCAGAGCTGGAGTTATAGGAACCCATGAGTCTGCCCAGTGTGGCTTCTGGGAGCTGAACTCTGGTTCTGCAAGAACAGTATGGACCCTTTTTAAAAAAATCTACTTATTTATTTATTTTACATACTGATCTTGAGCCCCCTCCCTCTTCTCCTCCCACTCTCACCCTTCCAAATTCCTTCCTCCACTATCCCCTTTCCTTCTCAGAAAAGAGGGAGCCCCCTTGGGTACCACCCCACCCAATATTCATAAGCACATCCTCTCCCACTGAGGCCCAACCAGGCAGTCCAGTGACTGGGAGGGGATCCAGTGACTGGGAGGGGATCCAGTGACTGGGAGGGGATCCAGTGACAGGCAACAGTCAGAGACAGCCTTCACTCTAATTATTAGGGGGACCCACATGAAGACCTAGCTGCATGTCTGCTACAAATGTTAAGGGTCCTGTAGTTTAGTCTCTGTGAGCCCCCATGGGCCCAGGTTAGTTGACTCTGGAGACCCACAGCCAAACATCAGTATGAACTCTTAATCCCTGAGTCATGGCTCCTCCCTAAGGTCATTCCTTAATAGAGACATTAATGTTACCCAATGAACAGTTTCCTTTACCGCCTCTCTCTCTCTCTCTCTCTCTCTCTCTCTCTCTCTCTCTCTCTCTCTCTCTCTCTCT